>NC_060149.1:192872075-193203147 GCF_021461385.2 Schistocerca piceifrons
TCAGTACAGATACAAATTAAAACCACGATATTTCAAATGTCAGGAAACAGGTTACCAGAGATGAGATAATACCTAACGCTTGTAAACTCAAATTTATTACAATATGTGGTTTTTCAAAATATAACCACTCTCATTAGCATCTGAGACAACTAGAACTGCTAACTTTGTCACATAAATGTTTCAGTAATTCTTACTAAAAACTATTTTTTTCTTTAATAAGAGCTTTTGTAAGAATACCAGGACTTCTACTGTTCTACGACAATTAGAAGTATCCTTTCCATTCTAAAAGGTTTTCCAACCACCTAAAAGCCGTCATTCGCCTGGTGGGTGATTTTACACAATCTCATTTAAGATATAACCAAAATGAAAACAGCAGTTAAGAGCCTGATGTGCTTTACGGAAATCTTAAAATCAACAGCATATCACTAGTAATTTCACTGTAATCATAATAATTTATGAGTTCAAGTCACCTCTCGCCCTTGTTATCCAACGGATTCAAAAACAGGTATTTGCGCATATATTTGAACTTTAAATGACATGCCCAATTGCTTTGTTCTGGATTTGGTCTCCAATCTAGCACCTATGGCCAATGCTAACCAACCAAAACTTTCGTGCCACATTAACACTCGAACATACACCGACTGTCATTGCTGAGTAGGGATAAACAGACGTGAAATATATGTTTTTTGGCCAGTATTATTTTGAAATATCGTGGTTTTAATTTGTATCTGTACTGATTACCATACAGAGATGTGTTCTCTAGGGGTGTGTTGTAACCATTCTGTGTGGTCACAAGACTGTAGTAGATGACCTGCAAGGAAGTTATATGAAATTACATGTCGAAAAATATACTAGTCCGAGACTCCTATCCAGCAACTATTGTCTCTGTAAACTAACCACGAAAGATGTTAACTATGGTTTCATTACAAGTAACAAAGTGTGCACCCCTTAAATCCTGTTGGACATGGATTCGGAAATACCACTATCAAACTGTAAACTAACCAGAGCCAAATGTTACATACAGAATTTTTGGTGGCGGTAGGTTCCTATGGGACAACACTGCTGAGGTCATTGGTCCGTAGGGTTACACACTACTTAATCTGACATAAACTAACTTACGCTAAGGACAACACACACACCCATGACCGAGGGAGGACTCGAACCTCCGACGGAGGAGCCGAGCGACCGTGGCGAGGTGCCTGAAACAGCGCGGCTACCCGGCGCGGCGCTGTTGAAGATAAGAGTCAGCTGGAGGCAGTTTACTTCGTCTCTGCTCCACGACTAACGTGGACCTCCCCTGTTTTAGCGTTGCTGGTGATTGCAGTAATGCCTGTCTTAATTAGGTGGTATGTATACAAATTTGTTCGGCTAGTGTTTTTGAAACGACACCGTTCCTGACCTCTAAGTAACAACAGGTCTGAGGCGCTGGCCAAGTGTCAGTCCTCCTCCAGGTCTGTCATTGCTCTAGTGTGAAGGACCTCCTCCTCTTCAGAGGTCCTGTGCAGCGTCTTTGGCAATTTCAGCTTACTGAATCCTCGGTCTTGTGCCAGGCGCCCTAGTTAGTGACGCGTCTTGCGATACCCTACTCGTCACGTCATTTTGTTGAGTCGGTCACAAGAGCCGTCCGCTACGCCAGGTCGAACCGTGGCGCAACTAACACAAACACAAACACACACACACACACACACACACACACACACACACACACACACACACACACACGCACGCGCACACAACATATACAGAGACAGACAGGAAAAAAATAAAGTAACATTAGGTTTGCATCAAGAATTTCATTAGGTTGACAACACTTACATAAAAAAAATAAAAAAAGAGACACCAGCTCAGCACTGATATAGTGGAAATCACTGACAATTATCGCAACAAAAATCTGCAGTTAGTGCCAGATTAGTGATGGTGTTCCACAACAACATAACCAAAATATCGTGACATGAAAATGTGTGTATATTTTGTAAGTGAAATGATGGTGTGATCTCTAACCAATGGCGACATGGGAGAAAACGTAAATTTCGGATGGGAAAAAAATAACCGTAAGTAATAACTTATTCATGTAAAAATTATGACGCGAAGTATTTTCTGAGATTCGTATATAAAAACAAAACTGTATTACTCGAAATTAAATCCACTGAAGATATCTTACTATAATAGACGAAATGTGCGTGGAAAGTAAGTACGATGTAGACTGCAGCAAGAAACAAGGGTTTGAACTATAGAACAGATATAATGGTATTAATTCACATCTGAATTGGTTACCATGCAGGGCAATGTTTTCTTGCGATCTCATATAATAACCACATTTTACAGTCACACGACTGTGCCTAAAAGAGAGTGGAATACCTGGAACATAGTTACGTTATGTGGGCTGTGACGATACCACGCAGTCTGAGCATGATGGTATTCTAATGTTCAGAAGTGTCTGAAAGAAGTAAATTTCTTTCCGTGTGATTGGTATTCCACTCACATAAGGTAACTTTCTTGCAGTGCCTCTAATCTCTTCTAGGTACAATCGTTTGACTATACAAAATGGTTACTACAAGAGACCACTGGAGCATACTGGTCCGTATGGCTATCAGTCCAGATGCAAATTAATACCATAAGGCATATATCAGGAAACACATTACTGGAGTTGACAGTGTTAAACTCGTACAAACTTAAATTTATTGCAATAAATGACATTTCAAGAAGCATGTTTCAACTTGATTACATGACGAAAATGTTTGTACTGGACCAGGACTCAGCAACTAGTGCCAATGCCATTTTGAGCTTTACCATGTGCAAACAAAACTAGAGGTCAAAAGTAATTATGATTTTTAACGTTGCTCCGTGTGTTATCAACAGTAACCATCGGTGCCCGTTACACAGAGTATTCGCCCTATCATTTCTGGTTCAAACATGCCGCTCCTAGCTAGTAGCCAAATGAAACCATTAGTTAAAGTTTCTTCGTGTGCAGCCAACAACGATTATATGTGTGGGTTCGACTCGTAACCAGCACGCAACTTTTCATTATATTATTTCCAGTTCAAACATAGACACATCTGACTACTGGTGAAATAAACAGATATTCAATGTCTATTCGTGGTTTGCAAAGATCGACGACAGGTGTCGGGTTCGAGTCTCGGTAAAGCAAAACTCTTTCGTATCGTCATTTCGCTACTGGTGAAAAATGTCGACTAACATTTGGTTGTGCTTATTAAACAATCGAGAAGGTGCTGGGCTCGAATCACTGCCCAATACAAAACAGTAAGGTACATCATCTCCAGTTTAAATATACGCACACTTTGTCACTTGTGGATGAAAGCAGTTTTAAGAACTTTCGTGAGTAGTTAACACGGACAATAGTTTCTGAATAGAGTCCCGGGTCCCGGTCCAGAACAAAAACTTGTGTAATGCAGTTTCAAGTTGAAACTTGCGTTTTTAAATGAATATTATTGTAATTAATTTGAGTTTACAAGCATTAAAGACTGCGTCACCCCTAATAACGTATTTACTGTTTACTGCACTCGTATCGTGGTAATAATTTACTTCTGGACTGATTCCCATATAGAGCAATGTTCTCTGGTGATGACTTGTAATAGCCATTTAGTACGTATGTCGCATAATACAAATCACTCGGAAAGCAATTCAGGTCGTTTGGATACTTTCTTGTATGAGAGTACGTTCACATAGGTTCAGGTTATACAGGATGTTTCACGTTTCCTATTCTAGGGGTAATAGACGGGATTTAGTAGAAAAAGTTTAGGTAAGATGCCCACGTCCAGAACTGTACAGTTTGGATATAAGATAAGTTTGAAGATGAATGACTTTCGTATCTCCCACTTCACGTTACAAAAGTAGTGGTAGAGCCGCACACCGCATTACCGATAATGTTTTCCGGTTCACCTCAGTCCACCACCTACCACTTTCGCTCAGCTACAACAACGGCTTCGAGGAAGTGGGACGCTCATAACCAGAAGAGTTAAGGGACCACTAGCTAACACTGCTCTGTATTGTAATAACAAATCCAGATATAAGATAATAGCACGATGCTAGAAATATCAGAGAACACATTATTAAAGGTGAGACAACTCTTATCGCTTATGAACTCAAACTGATTACAATAAGTGACAGTTCTAAATTGTTAACACACTATTTAGTATCCGAGATGACTAATGCTCGTAACTCTACCACATAAATCACTCCCTAATCCTTAATCAATTTTTTCGAATAAGACATTTTCCATGAACACCTGAACTCCAAAAAATTCGATGATATTTCGAAGTATTCTTCCCCTCTAAAAGGTTTTCCAACCACCTATTAACCATCGTTTGCTTGGCGAGTGGTTCTGTATCAGTTAGTTACGGAAAGACCGCAATTTACAGCGTGTAGCGCTCAATGGAACTCTCACCATCGATACCTTCTTACTGTCCGTCCCCGGTAGGTGAGTCGTCAGCGCGACAGCACATCAATCCTAAGGGCACGGGTTCGATTCCCGGCTGGGTGAGAGATTTTTCTCCGCTCAGTGACTCGGTGTTGAGTTGTCCTAATCATCATCATTTCTTTCGCATCGACGCGCAAGTCGCCCAAGTGGCGTCAAAACGAAAGATTTGCACCCGGCGAACGGCACGGGTTCGATTCCCGGCTGGGTGAGAGATTTTTCTCCGCTCAGTGACTGGGTGTTGAGTTGTCCTAATCATCATCATTTCATTCGCATCGACGCGCAAGTCGCCGAAGTGGCGTCAAATCGAAAGATTTGCACCCCGTCTACCAGACGGGAGGCCCTAGTCACACGACATTTACATTTCAATTTCCCGTATCATTAGTAACATCACTGAATCCATCATGGCACGTGTATCTATGTGCAGATCGAAAGACACTTATCGCACTAGTTATCTAACGCAAAGTGACATTAAAACGAGAATTTTTCATGAGCTGCTAGTTGTGCGTATGTTTGAACTTTAAATAACATTCGAACTGTTTTGATCTGGATATGGCTTCAAACACAGCATAAGTAGGCAATGCAAACTAAGCAAAGCTCTCTGATCGAGACTCGACCACAGCACTGATCATCACTGCTGAATAGGCATTAAAAGACGCTGTGAGTGTATTTATCAACCGTCATTTTTTATTTGTAGTAGTGTTCCTGAGTTGACATATCAAACGTTGCATATTTTAAGGTTTTGCGTAGTGTTGTTCATGGGTCAGAAACCGGAACGTTAAAGAGAAAAAAGGATACAATTTGTAACATTTCGTTGTCTTTGTATTTAATAGAGGGTTCAAGGGAGCTGAGGTAGCTCGAACACTTGTGCCGTGTACGAGATGAGTGCTATCACATCAGCAAATAGTTTTCTCGGGTCATGTAGGATGGTTTCGATATGAATTATTTACCACATTGAGGAAGTCCAACGGCTGTAGTTCTGTCACGTACGAGGTCAAACGCTGGTCTTTCATGAGATTGGAATCTAGAACCAACGCAGAGTTGGACTTTCAGCAAGACGACGTTCGCAGCAAGACAACATTACCACAAAGCTAGCAATCAACTGCAACAATCAGTGCTCTCTCATTGTCCTAGTCATAACTAAGACAGATAATTCGTAATGAGTAAAAACCAAATTAGTTGTATTTTCTGCATGTAATGACCTTTCTGGACTAAAAACGTAAATTTTATAGTAAAATGAAACACCATAATTGAAAATAATTCAGAATATTTCATTAAAATACCAATAAATATCAAGTGAATTAAGCAAGATAATTCTATGTCACTCCAGGAAGTAACTTGACTATAACAAGGTGGCCAGGCTTATTGTGCGATGTTGGCAAGGCCCAATCCTTCTCGCAGCGTGAAGGAATACGTTTCCACAGCTGATGTGTTCCCTGAGTGGACTACCAATCCAGGGGTTACTTTAAGTATATATAAAAGTATATATAAAAATAATAACGTAGTGCTCATTCTGTGGAAGAGCCCAGTTACAGCAAGTCTTGAAATAGAAAACAATTAAAAAAAAGTAGTCTGGAATGGTATTTACACACAATGTCGCACAACAGCATGTGGTGACTGAATGCGTCGGTATAGACGGGTAAGATGATGCTGGAGTGTGTGGAGACTATCCAGACGTCGTAGAATTATTACATTAAAGTACCATGATTCGTTAACAACCAGATTATATTTCAAATTTGCTCAATAGAGTGTGAATAGCCTCCGCGGTCTTGCATCCTACACTCATCACAGTCCCATCATAAGATGGTGAATACTGAGCAGGTACCACCACTCTTTCTTTTGGTAGAAATAATAACTGTCTACTTATTGTTAAAAATCTGTTTACGCATTTCGGGATAGCACATCATCGCTACCTCATATAAAATGTTTTAATACATAGTTTTTGAGCTGATAATGGCAGTAGCCAAACCTTCTTAATCAATGAAGAAATATGTTAAGTGGTCTAGACGATATGATTCACAAAACATAGTGTTGTGTCACGCGATTTCAATCTTAATTTATCAACAATGTTAAGATTGAAATCCTGTGACGTGATACTACGTACATTCTAAGACAAAAAAGACGCACCACGAAGTAATGATCCGAATGGGACGGAAATCGGTAGATGTGGTGTACACATACAGGCAAACAAATGAAAAGAATTTCAGAAAAATTGGATGATCTATTCGAGAGAAAGTGCTTCACAAACTAAGCAAATCAGTAACGTGTTGGTCTACCTCTGGCCATTATGCAAGCATTTATTGGTCTTGCCACTGATCGGCAGAGTTGTTGGATGTCCTCTTGAGGGATTTGTGCCAAATTCTGTCCAACTGGTGAGTTAGATCGTCAAAATCCCGAGCTGGTTTGAGGGCCCTGCCCATAATGTCCGAAATGTTTTCAATTGGGGAGAAATCCGGGGACTCTGTTGGCCAAGACAGGGTTTGGCAAGCACGAAGATAACAAGTAGAAACTCTCACCGAGTGCGTGCGGGTATTTTCTTGTTGAAATATAAGCTCAGGATGGCTTGCCTTGGAGGGCAACCAAACGGGACGTAGACTATCGTCGACGTACAGCTGTGCCGCAAGGTTGCAGCGGATGATCACCGAAGGGGTCCTGCTACGAAAACAAATGCCACCACAGCCCATCACCACTGGTTGTCGAGCTGTGCAGCGGGCGATACTAAGGTTGGTATCCCACCGCTGACAGGGGCGTCTCCAGACACGTGTCCGCTGGTCGGGGTCTATTCGAAGCGGAACTCATCACTGAATTCAATTATATTCCATTCAATGAGATTCCAACAGAAGAGGTGTCTGGAGATGCCCCGGACAGCGGTGAGATACGCCCCTAAAATGAGAGGTGTCTCCCTGTTACGAAGAAAATCGTCTACAGAAAGGTACAAGTAAAGAGCGTATTGCTGTGATTAACTAGAATGTGATGAGGCTGTGTTGTGTGTGGGATAGAAAAGGTGTTGATGCTGTCCACACACCGTTGACTAATGCTTCCAATCGTAGAAAATTAGTTTGAATTTTAACTTAGCTGACAATGATCGCTATTAAACAGACTTTGTAATTTGGCTTAATGAATCAGCAGCATCTGGGTTGTCTACACACACTCCAGTACCGTCTGTCCATCTGCACCGACGTATTCGTTTTCCCAGACGTTGTTGTGGGTCAATGCGTGTAAACGACACTCCAGTCTGCTTTTTAAAATTTCCTTCTATTTAAGGATTTACTGTCATTGAGCCATTCATCAGAATGAACACTAAGTTATTTCCTTATTTACACTTAATGCAGCAGTCTGTTCTAACAATTACTCCTCGATAATTCTCATGCAAATATACTAAAAACGTGGAGTTTAACAAAATTAAAATAACGACAGCTATGACAAGGAGGGCCGTCCAGTTAACTTCCCCTCCTCTTTGTTTATGATGTCACGGGCGGCTTACACAACTTGCCCTATATCTGTCGTATTTCAAACTTATGTCAGTTTGGCGGCAGTTTCCATTTCGTCTTCGATGCGAAAGCTTTTTCCTGGAATGCTAGCCCGCTCAAGAAACACATCAGTTGTGGAAACGTATTCCTTCCTGCGGCAAGGATCACTGGGACTTGACAACATCGTAGGATAGGACTGGCCACCTTATAATTTTCGAGTAACTTCCTGGAATGATACAGAATTATACTGCTACATTCACTTGATATTTATTGGTATTTCGATTAAATATTCTGAATGATTTTCAATTATGGTGTGTCATTTTACTATCAAATTTATGTTATCAGTCCAGGAAGGTCATTATACGTACAAAATACAACTAATTTCCCTTTTTCTCATTACGAATTATCTGTCTTAGCTATCACTAAGACAATGAGGGAGCAGTAATTGTTGCAGCCGATTGCTACGTTTGTGGTTTGTCGTCCTGCTGCAAACGTCGTCTTACTCCAAGCCAACTCTGTGTTGGTTCTAGGCTCCAATGTTGAGAGAAACCAGCGTTTGACCACTTACGTGACAGAACTACAGCCGTTAGAATTCCTGAATGTGGCGAATAATTCATGTCAAAACGATCCTATGTGACGTGAGAAAACTATTTGCTGATGTGATAGCACTCATCTCGTATTCGGCACAAATGTTCCAGCTACCTCAACTCCCTTTACCCCTCTATTAAATCCAAAGAGGAAGAAAGTTACAAATTTTACCCTTTTTTCCGTTTAATCCTCCGGTTTCTAACCCATAAACAACGCTAATCAAAACCTTAAAATATGCAACGTTCAAGATGTCAACTCAGGATCACTAACAGGAATAAAAAATGACGATTGATATATACATTTACAGCAACCCGCATACTAACACACCAAACATCGTCGCCCCGAACTTCTAGGCCAACCTACTTTTTTCGGATGATTTTTGCCCGCAATGACAGATTGCGTGCTTAATATACCTCACGTCGTGTGCTGTGTGAACACTGGTTACAAAGTTGTTTTTACTGCATGGAGTACACTCGGTTTATCGAAAATATTTCACGCTGAAAACCAAAGTACAATATGAAATAATTTTACGCTAGCCAACGTGAGTACAGGAACGTCCGCTGTAGATCATAGGTCGTGCAGAAATTGTTCTGATTAGGAAAGGCAGTCACGAGCTCTTTCAAGGAAATGTTGTTCCAGGCCTTTGCTACTATTCACGGGTTAGAAAACGAAGTGAATTATTTCTGAGCTCCGTGGCTTAAAAACTTACAGAGAGAGTGGGTTCAATAACTCACCTTTTCTTTTGCACTGTGCGACGAACAGATTGTAAAGCAGAGCAGCTGGGATGGAAGGCTCTATCTAGATGAGTACTCAGCTTTGTCCAGGTGTGTATCTATTCCTATCTTCTATTAGTCTATCTCTTCCTCCCCATCTCTCTGTCGATCTCCTCCTTCACCCCCTCTATATCCATTTTCCCCACCCCCTTTCTTTGTACACCTCCTCCACCCCCTACTCTCTGTCCATCTTCCCCTGCCACACACCGAGCGAGGTGGCGCAGTGGTTAGCACACTGGACTCGCATTCGGAAGGACGACGGTTCAATCCCGCGTCCGGCCATCCTGATTTAGGTTTTTCGTGATTTCCCTAAATCGCTCCAGGCAAATGCCGGGATGGTTCCTTTCAAAGGGCACGGCCGACTTCCTTCCCTAATCCGATGAGACCGATGACCTCGCTGTCTGGTCTCCTTCCCCCCAAAAACAACCAACCCCTGCCACACTCTCTGTCAGTCTCGTCTTCTTCCCTGTGTGTGTCAACCTGCGCGTCCCCCTCTGTCCATCTGCTCCTTTCTCCTCTGTCTATTTCCTCCTCCCCCTGTAATTCCCCCTAACCTTCTCTCTGTCCATTTCCTTCTCTTCCCTTTCTGTCTCAATTTCCTCCCAACTCCTCCTATTTCCTTTATCTATCGAGCTCCTCCTCTTCTCCTTCTCTGTCCCCTTCCTCCCCCCCCCTCTCTGTCCATCTCCTCCTCTCCCCTGTCTGTCCCAATCTCCTCCTCTTGCCCCTTCTCTTTTCACGTTATCACGCTTCCCCAAAATAGGAGGTTGGTGGTTCTCACTCAGCCAGTATTTATTTCCACATTGTAAATAATATGTGTACCAAATTTGGTTGAAATCATTCCAGGGGTTCAGGATGACAGGACGAGCATTTTCCTTGTGGCTTTTCCCACGCACGCACATGTCAAATATATTTCACATATATTTCACGTATTTCACAAATATTTGCACACGTATTTCACCTGCATCTCTAACGAATTTCGCCTTTTTTTTCATTTTCATACAGCTCAATGTTTATGACGTATCTCCTGAACTATGTGCTGTACAATGATACAATTTTGCATGTATATCCAGTTGTATATGTGGGTGTTGTCTGCGAAATGTGCTGCGAATAGATTTAGCAGTAAAGAAATAACACGTCATGCGTCTCTGCAGTTTCTCACGCAACTCAGTGTTTATAGCGTCAGATTTCCTGAACTATGTGTGGTGCAATGATAAACACTATTTGATCAAAAGTATCCGGACACCCCGAAAAACACACATTTTTCATATTAGGTGCACTGTGCTGCCACCTACTGCCACGTACTCCATATCAACGACCTCAGTAGTCATTAGGCATCGTGAAAGAGCAGAATGGGGGGCTCCGCGGAACTCACGGACTTCGAACGTGGCCAGGTGATTGAGTGTCACTTGTGTCATACGTCTGTACGCGAGATTTCCACACCCCTAAACATCCCTATGTCCACGGTTTCCAAAGTGATAGTGAATTGGAAATGTAAAGGGACACCTACAGCACAAAAGTGTACAGGCCGACATCGTCTGTTGACTGACAGAGACCGCCGACAGTTGAAGAGGGTCGTAATGTGTAATAGCCAGACATCTATCCAGACCATCACAGAGGAGTTACAAACTGCATCAGGATCCCTTGCAAGTACTATGACAGTTAGACGGGAGGTGAGAAAACTTGGATTTCATGGTCGAGCGGCTGCTCCTAAGCCACACATCATGCCGGTAAATGCTAAACGACGCCTCGCTTGGTGTAAAGAGCGTAAATATAGGACGATTGAACACTGGAAAAATGTTGTGTGGAGTGACGAATCACGGTACACGATGTGGCAATCCAATGGCAGGGTGTGAGTATGGCGAATGCCTGGTGAACGTCATCTGCCAGCGTGTGTAGTGCCAGCAGTAAAATTCGGAGGCGATGATGTTATGGTGTGGTCGTGTTTTTCATGAAGTGGTTTGCACCCTTTGTTGTTTTGCGTGGCTCTGTCACAGCACAGGCCTACATTGATGTTTTAAGCACCTTCTTGCTTCCCACTGTTGAAGAGCAATTCGGGGATGGCGATTGTATATTTCAACACGATCGAGCACCTGTTCATGATGCATGGCCTGTGGCGGAGTGGTTACACGTCAATAACATTCCTGTAATGGACTGGCTAGTATAGAGTCCTGGCCTGAGTCCTACAGAACACCTTTGGAATGTTTTGCCAGGCCTCACCGACCGACATCGATACCTCTCCTTAGCGCAGCACTCTTTGAAGAATGGGCTGCCATTCCGCAAGGAACCTTCCAGCACCTAATTCAAAGTATGCCTGCCACTGTGGAAGCTGTCATCAAGGCTAAGGGTGGGCCAACACCGTATTGAATTCCAGCATTACCGATGAAGAGCGCCACTCACTTGTAAGTCATTTTCAGCCAGGTGTTCGGATACATTCGATCACATAGTGTAACTTTTCTGGTACACTCAGTGGTATATGTGAATACTGTCTGCAGAGTGTGTCGCGAATATAGTTAGTTAAACAAGTAATAAACTGAGATGTCAATACTTCATTCGACAGTTTAACTGCGTGAACAACGAAAATGTACTAAGAGATAAGCTTTTTTTTCCTTTCACCATTTTTCAGTTTGTGGGGATCACCAGAGAGAAAAGATTTCGTAAAGGTTTGAAAATCTGTGTAAAGTTAGTGGCAAGTCTCTAAGTGATCTCATTCTCGAATACTGGGTGACTGAAGTATGCGTGTTTGCTCCTCGTGGCCGACGCAACTTTCTCAACCTTCCCCTTTAATAGGTAGGTGGTTCTTGCCCCCACAGCGATTCTTTCCAGACAATACGTGATATGTGTACCAAGTTTGGTTCAAATCGATCCAGTGGTTTAGGAGGAGATGTGGAATATACATATACACGTACATCCATTTTTATAATACGTATGGATTACAAAATGAGATTTAATGTAAGCATTGGACAGTTAAGGCAGTTAGTTAATGGCGATTCGCTCGAACAAATAAATGGATGCAGTGAACATATGTAATCAGCTCCAGAGAGTCATCATTCTCATCCAGAACGATGATGATGATGTCTGGTTTGTGGGGCGCTCAACTGCGCGGTTATCAGCGCCCGTACAATTTCCCAACCTTTGCTCAGCCCAATTTCGCCACTTTCCTGGATGATGATGAAATGAGGGGGACAACACAAACACCCAGGCATCTCGAGGCAGATGAAAATCCCTGACCCCGCCGGGAATCGAACCCGGGACCTAGTGGCATCCAGTACGAGGCTCTGCGTTACGCCAAAATGGTGATCGGTCACATACAGAACACGGTGATGTGGTGGACTGATGCTAGGTGTGGATTCGAGTCTCGCTTCAACTGAAGGTAGTTACTTCCCACAAACAGATCCTGTTAACTTCTGCTTACACCAATGAAGAATGTACGATTGTACCGTAGTTCTATATTCACTATATTGATGGTGCCCCTTCGCTGCCGAGCGGAGGTTAGGTTGGACCACGACATAGACGGAAGATACGGCATGTAGAAACTCTGTCACCATTAACCATTCTAATACCAGTACTGTTTCAGTTACTAAACCAGACTCCATGTACGGTCATAAGGTAGTTATTCCATTTTTGATTTGAGCATGAGGTGTTGAATGTATTGCTTCTCGACTGTGATTCGACCTCGGATCCTTCGTCTAGCGGTATTTGATCGTTTCATGGCGACACGGTTCCATAAATTGTTTTTTTGCTGTAAATTCCAAACACCCCAACGTCTTCACGTCAGGCGCTTGTCGTGGTTGGAATCCTGGTCTGGCATAGAAATTTTCTTTGTGTTTTTCAAGCTATAGCATGAACAGATCTATCTGCTCATGGGAAATAGCTTTGCTTTTTAGCATCTCTTCATCCTTTCTCAACAATAACGACATGTGAGGACTTCTGCTTCCAGTGTGACACGTAACTTTTCGTCTCATTATTTCAAGTTCAAACATGCTACTCCCAGCTACTGATGAAACATAATTCGATACTTAATGCGTTCTTGGTGTTTAGTCAACGACGATATGTGTGGGGCCCGACTCCCAGTCAGCAGTGAATTCTCCATCATGTTATTTCTCATTCAGACATGAGCCCATCTCGCTACTGAGGAAAGAAACTTACGTTTAATGTCCACTCGTGGCTACAAAACTAGGAGTTTTGTCATCAGATTTCAAGTTCAGATTTGCAAACTGATACTATTTCAAAATTTAGATACACCTCGATTCTTTATGCCAAGTCAGTAATGACGATTTGTTCTGTGTTCCATTCTCGATCAGGCACGAAAATTTTGCTTAGTTTTCATTACCCGTGAATGTTAGATTTGAATTCATCTCCAGAAGTAAACAGTTCACATTATCATCTAAAGTTCAAACATATGCACAATTTGCTGCTCACGGACAATTTACATTTTTAATGTCACTTTTTGATAGATAACTATGGCTATAGGTGCCTTCCGAACTGTACTTAGATCCACTTATCATGATGAATAGTGCGATATTACTAGTAATTAAAGTCATATGCCACGAATGGGAGATCCCGAAGGACAGGTTTAGCCACCTAATTGTAAAACTTTTTCTTATTCTTCGCGCCCACAGGCACATTTGCTTCGCCAAGTATGAGAGCTATGTGGGTAAGTGTACCTGTGAAGCGTAAGTGACTGATGTGTGTGTAGTGTAGCGTCATGTTCGTATCGGAGATGATGAGAGACGGGAGAGGGTGCAACCCGATGCCGGCACCTAGCCTGCTCCTCACATGTAGCACCAAGGCGGATGCCGAGTTTGACGTCCCCATCCGACGAACGGATCACGATCAACAGCGTGACATGCTCATGAGAGACACTGCGGAGAGCTTTGGAATTTAATCCAAGATATTGCCGCAAATATTGGTGACCAGAACCTTTACGCCATCACCTGTTCCCCCGTTGCCAGCCAAATACTCGCAGTGAAAATTTCATCCGCCGTTCGAACCGTTTACCTCCGAGTCGAGCGCCACCGCACGAGCGTGCGTTAGCGACCTCGGCTGCGGAGACGGGTCATATTACTAATGATACGTTGTTGATCGTGAGGTTTCCATAAAGCGCTACACACTGTTAATCGCGCTCTGTCTGTCTCGTTAGGGCATTAATCAGTTGATACAAAACCACTCGTCAAGCGAACGACGGTTAATAGGTACTTTGAAAACCTTTTAGAGAGCAAGAACACTTCAAAATATCATTGAACTTCTGGAGATAAAATCTTCTTGAAAAATACCTTATCCCAAATCTAATTATTTTTGAGTAAGGATTAAGGAATAATTTTTGTAGTAGAGTTACGGGCATTGGTAGTCTCAGATACTAATGAGAGTGTTAACATTTTAGAACTGTCACTTATTGCAATAAATTTGAATTTACTAGCATTAAGAACTATCTCACCACTACTACGGCGTTCTCTGATATTTACAGTAACGTGTTATTAATTTACATCTTAAATTATTGCCATACAGAACACTGTTCTCTAGCGGTCACTTGTGGTAGCTATTTTCTATAGTCAAAGGACTATACCGAAAAGTGACTAGAGAACCCGCAAGGAAGCTATGTAATGAGGGTTGCGCGCCACTCAGGTGGAATGTAATTCAGGTCGTTCGGATATTTTCGAGCATGATGCTAGATATAGTATCCTTCAAATATCAATCTCCTGTGATATTTGCTGTTCCGCCGTATCGAAAAGCGCCGGCACGAAGGCGAAGAACGCAAGACCAGAGCAGGCGGTGAGACGACGTCAGCCAATAGCGCGCTGACCAGGATGTCACAACGATAGGAGCGACATCTAGACGAAGTGAATACAAGCGCCGCTCCTGCCAGCCTCGTCCGGACAGTATTCGCACAGTACTAGGACAATACTACGATGGAAGTGACGTGTGATCCATACCAAGTGCTTAAATGGATCTTGTATACAGCAAAGGACTTTGTTTGCATGTCATCCATCGCTTGCGACTCCAGTGTAAATTCAAAGTTAAGCATTATCAATCTGCTTTATTGAAATAAAATTACTAATGTAATTTACTTGAACTGTTGTATAGCATTCCGAGAACGCAGCATCCCTTAGGCAGGCTATAAGCGACGAGTGGTCAGGACCCCACATTTCCATTGCGGGATGACAGAGAGGACAAGCCAATTTCTTCAGCGCAAAACGTCTAATATGTATAAATAAATGTTATCGCTGTCCTAAATACAGATTTAAAAATTGTTGAATATAATAATATACTTAAGTTCGTTTTCTTTTTTTGCATTGAGATAAAGACGAAGAAAAGAATAAAATGCATTTCCCCACTCGGAAGAATCAGTCACATCGACAACTAAATATAAAAATGTTAGCATCACAATAAATTTTCGAAATAAGTCGTACTTAGAACAAAAGTTTCAAAAAATGGCTCTGAGCACTATGGGACTCAACTGCTGTGGTCATCAGTCCCCTAGAACTTAGAACTACTTAAACTTAACTAACCTAAGGACATCACACACATCCATGTCCGAGGCAGGATTCGAACCTGCGACCGTAGCAGTTCACGGTTCCGGACTGTGCGCCTAGAACCGCGAGACCACCGCGGCCGGCAACAAAAGTTTCTTCTGTCGAAGTAGCATATGGCTCCGTACCCGCGACGTGCTGGAAATAACCATGACTGTGACAGTCATATGAATATATACAGCGTGATTCTTGTTAACGTTTAAAAAATCCCGAAGCGATGTAGATGACGCTGAGACAAGTATTAATATAAGACACATGGGGCCGCAAATGTCGGAAAATACCGCAAAAGTGGATGACAAATGTTGGACATGTGACGTCACCAAATGACGTACCTCACCTCACGTACAGAGATTTGACTTTTCGATCCTAACCTCGCCGGTAGCGGTCAGTGCTACACATCTCTCCGCTAGGTTTCTCTATTTTAGAAAACCTGTTGTAAACGTAGAAGCTACAAAATTATTGTCCTCGCTGTAAACAAGCAAAAGCTGCTCTTATTTTATGTTTCTTTCGTTTTGTCCCTTCTTTTTTTGTTAATAGAGCTTATTTAGTTAAGAACACGTGGGTAATTTACTGGTAGCGATGCAATTCAGAAGCATATAGTTATTTATTTGTGACGCAATATAGTAGGTTTTTGCTGTACAGTATTTTGCAGGTAACCAGTGGAGGCCGTGAGACGGCTAAATAAAATAATAAATACTGCGTCAATGTAAACACATAATTGTCTAACGCAAAATGCTGCCTGTCAGACACAAGACTTGATCCATGAGATCGACACGCTAAAGTAGCCGACGTGGTCCCGGAGCCACGCCGACGTGGATACTTGACTTGACTTGACTTGGGATGGGACAGACCGACAGGCTCCACGGCTGCACGTGCGGCGACGTACTTCATCTGATGACTTCCCATGTCCAACACTTGTCATCCCATTTTTGGGTATTTCCCGACTTTTGCGGCCCCATGTGTCTTATATTAAATTACTTGTCTCAGCGTCATCTACGTCGATTAGAGGATTTGTAAACGGTAATAAGAATCACTCTGTATACACCAGAAAACTGTCGACTTATGCAGGAAATCCAGTATTCTCGTAGCATACACCAATGAAAAACTAGAACAACAGTTAATACACAACACAGGAACACACACAGAATTTAAAAAAAGCGCCGGCCGATGTGGCCGAGCGGTTCTAGGCGCTTCAGTCTGGATGCGCGCGACCACTACGATCGCAGGTTCGAATCCTGCCTCGGGCATGGATGTGTGTGATGTCCTTATGTTAGTTAGGTTTAAGTAGTTCTAAGTTCTAGGGGACTGATGACCTCAGATGTTAAGTCCCATAGTGCTCAGAGCCATCTGAACCATTTCAAAAAAGCAACATCGTCGTATGCAAAGTTTGTTGTGTAAATGGTTCTGCACATTACATAGGACAGACTGAACGAATTTTTAAAAAATGTTTTGAAAGGCAGCTTTACGGGTTTTGACTGAGTCACTTAAAAAAACCATCCATAGTGACATGCATGCAGGACATAACCCACAAAATGCATACAAGAGATAAAACACTTAGTATGTGTGATACCATATTAAAGACCAAAAACATTAGTTTTACTAGAAAAGCTTGAAATTTACTGCCACATTTCCATGAGCCAACAGATCTGCTGAGTGAGGGAACTGAATTCCACAACCACGACTTTATCAGTCACCTTCCTGATGCAATTATGCTGAACACTAAAACACTTTGGATAAAGATCAAGATCGCTAATTAGACACCCGCGTGCATTTAATATCTCTAATTAACTGGGATGTCCGAAAATACAACAATAAAATATCTTACGAAATTTTGTCTTTAAATATAGCAGGTATTTTTTTATGATAACGTCTTTGAACATAAGCTTTTATCTTTGCTTTGTTAACACGGATTGTTGACACTTTGTAATTTTCCTAAGTTAGTTTTGATTTAGAACTATGTCACTTAGTAATCTGTCTTGGATTCAGGTTACCATAGAAGGCAAAGTAATTTGTGTAAAATAATTAACATTCGATTTGTATAGTAATATTTTTATATTTTTTTCTGCATAGTATCGTTTTTGTTAACAACAGACACGTGTAATTACAGAGGACGACTCACGCAGAAGCTGTACAAGCCAATTAACCTAAAGGTTGATTTCACGTGTCAGAAATGTCGTCGTGTATAATTTAAAATAAAGTTACACTGTAAGGAAATACTTCAACAAGTCACATACCGAAGTTTCTGTGATGCATAGTTTACGAAAATGTTTTATATTTGCATCCTAAAATGTAAAAAAGTTTTTATGATTACATAGTTTTTCACTTATATTACGCTCTATACATTGAACTTACTTCTTAAAAAGCCCTCCTTTATATATTATAAGACACAGGATTATAATTCAAACTGAACTAAATACAAGATGGTGGATACATTTGTTGACATAGGCTGCTGATTTGATGTGCCAAAGAACGTGATATGTATACAGATATGGCACACTTCTGGTGTTACTTCAGAGATACTTCTGCATAGTATATATTATTTTATACAGTCAGACATTTAATAATTTAGGTCTTTAAAAGGTGTACAGATAAATTTGTTAGAGGAATTAGAAACATACAACCACATTTACAATAAACCTGGCTGCATACTGAATGATAAACTAGCACCAAAATACAATGTGGCTCCGGAACTTCATACAATTCCTATAACCTGAAATGACAGAAATAATAATTAATTGACAGAGAGTCAATTATTCAGTGGCCATTACTAGCATCTTTAAAACCCAAATACTTTAATGTCTAACTGTATAAAATTATCTGTTCTATGCAGAAATATCTTTGAAGTACTTCCAGAAGTGCGCCATATCTTTACAAATATCACGTTCTTTGGCACATACAATCAGCACCCAACGTAAACAAAAAATGTATCCGTCATCTTGCATTTAGTTCAGTTCACTGATCAGTATGAATTATAGAAGAGAATCAAATCTTTGTCTTACAATTTGCAAAGGAGGGCTTTTCAAGAATTAAGTACAATGTATAGAGCATATATGAGTGTAAAACTATGCAATCACAAAAACTTTGTTACATTTTAGGATGCAAATGTAAAACCTTTTGTAAACTTTGCGTCACAAAAACTTTGTTATGTTTTAGGACATAAATGTAAAACCTGCAAAGACATCAAGTTATCATCTAAAGATAGGCTAGGGCCCGAAACTAGTAATGGTACAATGAAATCACAACAGAAACTTGTGGCTGGTTGCAGTATTTCCTATAGTATAATTTATGAAAACAATTGTGGTGTTCTCTGACCAAAATGCATAAAACAATAGAATAAAGTGGTTTTGATACTGACGGCGGAATTTATGTACACATTTATTTGTATAACGTAACTGATTAGTCGCTGTTAGTATAACCCGACAGAATCCACAATGCAAACAGTATCCTTGCTCTTAGGACTGAACGTCTCATTGTCTGTTTAAGAAGTTGGGCATTCTGACTACCGCTTCATAGTCTGTTGATGTCATTAAGAAGTTATTTTATATAATCCACACCAATTGAAAAGGAACAATGATATACATCATTACAATGCTAGAAAGAAAAATGACATTTATTACTCCACATTAAGGTCGTCTTCAGCACACGAAGGCGTGCACAATGCTGCACTAAAATTTTTGATAACTTATCAAGTGGTATAAAATGTCTGATACACAGAGTAAAATTTAAAACAAACTGAAAAAGTTTCTCCTTTACAACTCCTATTCCGTAGAATAATTTCTATTGTTGTAATATGTAAAAGGCGGTAGGTAGGAATTATTAACTGATATCTGCATTAACAACAGCAACAAAAAACATTCAAGTTATAAATTTTCAGCATGTAGCCATTTTAAAAATTTTAGTTGCGATGTGAATGTAAAATGACTCGTTCCACGTCATTACGACTGATCGTGCAAATGATCTGTGGAAAACTAATCTAACCAACTAATTAAAAACCAAGCAATCGTTCGGTCGAGCTAGTACCTGGAAGAATTCGTCGATGGCATCGTTGAAGGAATCATCTCGGCCTGCGCGAAACAATAAGAACAGTAACACTATTCAAAATATCTGAGAATATCCTAATTTGTGAATATTTATAACAAAGTTGTGGAATTGTTCAGGAAATTCAATATTCATGTTGCACAAGCAAGGAGGATGTTACATGGATTATAGCGATACAACCGGTAGATAGGTTATCTAGGGAACTAACCGTTATGTCGTCTTCCGTGTCGCAAATTCATACGGACATATGATGTCGCCAAACACTAGAGTAGAATATACGGAAGACGGCGTAACTGTCGTGTGCAGGTATGTGGTGAAGCTGGCGTGACTGGGCGTCTAGAAAAATGGACGTTCGTACGAGCTTTTTGAAATAAAAGGGAAGTGGCGCGCTGGTATAATGACATCCTGGACGAGGCGGTCGCATTTCACGCGAGCTCTGCCCATGTAACGACGAACGGGGTCCCTCTCTATGACAAATGTCATTCGAAACACGCAAATTACCAGCCGCTGAAGCACAACGCCCGTGAAAACCCGATATTCACGATGCCACTCTTTTTCCCCTTCCAGAGAATTAGTAAGTTATCGTTTGCCGCGACTTTTCAGAAATGAAGAAATGTTAATAACGGCTAAAGTAAAAGGATTAGATTTTGCGTACAAACTACGTAAGCGAAACATCTTGCCGACAGGCTTTATTGTCACGGCACTCGCAGCGTAGCATCTGTAGCTTTTATAGGTGCTTTCTGTTCCGGTGCCCGTCTCAGCTTCACACCACCACTTCCACATGTCATCTCACACATGACACCATACCGGTGTACTTATTGCTCTGTCCATGACGATAATGCTGAAAAGGGGTACCGGGATTGCTCCGGTCGGTAAACAGCACTTACTTCCTATATTCCTAAATATGCAGGGTTTCCCAAATCATTAGGATCGAAATAAAGCACACGGTAGACCAACCTAAAGTGCGTATTTTGAGATAGAGAAACAAAGATCGGAAATGAATATTTCAGGTGATAAAGAGGTAAAGTAAAGCCGTTGGCATGATCTGCTGGGATACCCCTAGCGCACGTTCAATCGCCTGAATTGGAAAAAGGTTTGCCGGCCGGTGTGGCCGTGCGGTTCTAGGCGCTTCAGTCTGGAACCGCGTGACCGCTATGGTCGCAGGTTCGAATCCTGCCTCGGGCATGGATATGTGTGATGTCCTTAGGTTAGTTAGGTTTAAGTAGTTCTAAGTTCTAGGGGACTGATGACCAAAGATGTTAAGTCCCATAGTGCTCAAAGCCATTTGAACCATTTTGAAAGAGGTTTTATATCCTTCGCATCCATAGGCATCTTTCCTACACGAAGTATGGGCGTTTTGTATTGTTTAAGTGTAACTGTTAAGTGTAGGCGACTGTAATATGTTTCTGTTGTGTGATGTCATGTACAGAGCGTGAAAAAAATATAGAAATACTGTATCAAAAATGCAACACATTAACGTGCCTAATACGGTGTAGGAAAACCGTTGGATTCAAAACAGATTCCATTCGTCTCGAAACGGATAAATACAGGTACTTCATGGTTTCCATGGGAATCCTATATCATTCTTCCTACAAAGTAGTGGTAGTTTCAGGCAACGATGATGACGGTGGAAAGCGATTATGTAACCTTCTCTCCAAAGCAGACCATAAAGGCTCAATGATACTGAGATCTGGTGACTTTGGTGGCCAGGCATGATGCGTCAGTTCATCCTCGTGCTCACAAAACTAGTCCTGAATAATGCGATGTATGTGAACAAAGCCCCTGTCACCTTGGAAGATAGCATCATCGCTGAGGAACAAACATTGTACCATGGGATGGACCTAATCAGCCAAAATAGTCACGTAATCGTTGACAGTAATACCACCTCGAAGAGCAATCACGGGGCCCATGGGATACCACAACACGGCTGTACAAATCACCACCGAACCCTCATCACATTTCACTCTTGGGACGGAAACAATGTGAAACAACACTCATCCGACCAAAGGACTTTCTTCCACTGCTCCACAGCGCAGAGTTTACGGATTCGGCAACACACTTTCCTGTTAAGAACATTTGCACCACTGACGAATGGTCTTAGAATTCTGGCTCGCTTGCTTATGAAGCTTCCTTCGAGTTGTTTGGTGCTGACAGGATTTACGTGTGTGGTATTCAGTTCTGCAGTGACTTCGTAGCTGTCGTCCTCGTTATTTTTCGTCACAATTCTCTTCAATGACCGTTCATCGCTGTCACTCAACACAAACTATCGTCTGCGTTGTGACTTAGCGGATGTTTTTTCCGCTTTCCCTGTACGCGGTTTAAAGTTTCCGCACAGTTCATCTCGGTTACAGAGGCACCCACCATAAGAGGGCCTACAATCTGCCCACGTTGACTTCACTCACCTCCGACATAATTCATTCACAACTACACAGAACACTGTTCTCAACACAACACTTGAACGTGGTCAAACAGGACAGCGCAACCTACAGGCTCAGTTAGCTTCTGCATTCATGTTGAAGCATGCATTTCTGGCGGTGTTTGCATATTTTTGTCCAACTTCTGTAAGTGTAGGATGACGATGAGAGAAGGGAGAAGGTGAAAATCAGTGATGGCACACAGTCTACTCCTCTAGAATAGCACCAAGGGGATTGCCAAGCTTAACGTCCCCGTCCGACGGATGGACCACCATCAACACCACAGTGTGGCGTGTCCTTACATCAAGAGACACTGCAGAGAGGTTTGCTATTTAATCTGGGATACTGGCGCAAAGACTGGAAATCAGGGATTTTACTCAACCAGCAATCTTCTCCCCCCTGCTGAAAAGGCAAAGGGAAAATTGTCAGCAGCGGGCGTCGTACCCGATCACCCGTGCAAGTACTGGCCACGCCCGATATTGCTTCACATGGTTGCGTTGACAGAAACCACTGTATCCACCGCAGCACCACCGTTGACAAAAGGAGGTTTTCGGTGATCCATGCGCGTGAGCCACGTATTTATTTGTGAATGCATATTTGATAACTTTCTGCTCTGTGCCGAATCATGTTTTTGATGTCACCTTAAAAACAACACATAGCCGTCTGTAATGTATCACAGGTGGGGTTCATCGGTGTTTACAGACCATGAGGGGTTGTCAAAGATGAAGACTTACTCATTGTAGGAAATAGTAGACGTGCATTTACTGTGTGGTGCAGTGGGATGTAGTGGTCTGAAAACTAGACGAATGTACAAAGAAAAATTCCCCGAGAGTCATCAGCCTTACTGGAAGAAATTAACCACCGTGTAAAGAAACTTAGAGAAACTGGATCGTTCAAGCCATTGAGAGTTGGTCTACGTTATCCACAAAAAAATGCACCCAAAGTAGAATTTGAAGAGATCGTGCTGATCATGTGAAAGTGTATTCATTAATAAACACTCGCCAACTTGCTCGCGAAACATTCATTTTGAAGAATACAAAGTAGAGAGCAGTGATGTGGGAGAAATTACTCCCCTATCATATAAACAACGTGAGCAAGCAGTGGAGCCAAACGGTTTTGAACTTAAAAGTGTTCAGTTCCACAAATGAATTACCCAGCACTGTACTGCAATGCCGATCTTCCCACAGTGTGTATTGCCCACATGTGAATTACTTTTCATTCGTACTGGTGCTGACAACTGCTAGAACAGCAATGACTGGAGTAATGAAAATCTGTGAACGTCGCTGGCCTGCATCATGAGTAACAAATCTTCAGCAACTCCTGTGTTACAATTTTTTCAAGATCAACTAGTAGGATCTTATTTGCTGCTGCATTTTCTGAAGGGGGGAGGTCACCTGTGCTCATTAGAAATATTGTGCCACAGTTGTTTGCGACAGTACCTCTTACTTCCCTTGAGAGGGTGTGGTTGCAACAGGATTGTTCACCGCGCCACATCCATATTAATGTCCACGAGCACTTGAACAACAGATCCCTTCTTCGGTCGAGTAGAAGATAGTTTCTCGTTCTATCGGCTTGCTGGAAGTCGTCGGTGGATGAAATCGCAGCAGAAACTGAAGGCGAACTGTTTGTTCGATCGTAGGTACCGCAACAGACAACAGTGTGTGCCGCAAAATGTCACGCACCGTTGTAATGCATGCATTGCGACCTAACAGTCGTCATTCTGAACACCTGCTATGAGCTTAAGTTGTTGCTATAAGGGATAAGTTATTCATGTCAGTAAGGAACCATATATTTATTTCTGGCCATTTCTTACTTACATCAAAGTACTCACTCTGAGATCCCTAGCATCTGTACAATTTTGACCTCAGGGACTTGTAAAAAAATGTAAATGTCGTGTGACTAGGGCCTCCCGTCGGATAGACCGTTCACCGCGTGCACAGTGTGTCGATTTGACGCCACTTCGGCGACTTGCGTGTCGATGGGGATGAAATGATGATGATTAGGACAACACAACACCCAGTCCCTGAGCGAAGAAAATCTCCGACCCAGCCAGGAATCGAACCCGGGCCCTTAGGATTGACATTCTGTCGCGCGAACCACTTTTTTAAGAAACCGCTGCAGGAGCAGGACGACCAGCTACCGGGGGCGGACAAGGGACTTGTGACATGCTGTATATATTGGTGACCCATACAACGGAATGTTTTACTAAAACAGCGTATCACTGGCATTATATGGTGGAACAAAGACGGTGAAATCATCGATGAAATGCTCTCGCCACTGTGTGAAACCTACTAATTACTAGAGTCTAATTTGTTGGCCAATGACCGAATGAATTTCATTTTTCACGTTACTCTCAGCTCCATTACTATGGTTAGAGATGCAATATCTACGACTATATGCAAATGAAGGCAGATGGTAAGTAGTGTCCGTTTATACAGCTTTTTTTGTTCAATCTGATCGGTAAATATTGTTTGTAGGCAAATACTGAGCAAAAAATTCCAATTTTTTTATCGACATACTGGCAAACCGTAGATCTAGTTTTTGTCTTAACATAACATGTTAAAGGAGCTGAGTAGCACCGAACATCCAACACGAACGGTCTCACCACATCAAAATAATCACTCATCTATGTCACGATTATAAACACTAAAACATAGGGCACATACACAACAGAGAAGGGGATACAATCCGTGTGACATGCTACGAATGTGTAAAGTTACAGTATTAATCAACAGTCAGCCATTAATCCTTATAGTTTAAAAGGCATCATCTTCATCAGCAGCAGCAACATTACGGTCTTTAGCTGTGACCATTCACGGTGCTCTTGCATGTTTGCTAATTTCATTCACACACCTTCAGTTAAATAGCGGTCTCGGTCTTTCCTTATTTCTTAGAATCCGGCAGATATCTTTCTTTTTCCCTCTACTATCCATTCTCCTGGTTATATACACGACACCTAATAGCGTATGGGACGGCAATTTACGGTTTGCTGTTTCATCAGCAGAAGGAAACCTGAGACAATGACCACATGTTTTTAGAGACCGTATCTTCATCTAGTTGTTAGGTTTGACATAACACAATGAGAATTTCAGACAAAACATGTTACTGTTTCAACACGGCAAATTTATACGTGTTTTTCGCACGCTGTTGCTCTGCTGCGGAACTGATTACACCTCGCTAGAAAGAAAAAAATGCAAATACTCATTACAGCTATTCCACTTTCGTACTACATCGATAGGCCAGTGACCTGTTTTCGCAGTTTCCCGAACTGTGTTATAAATACAGTTGACTTTGCATGATACAAAATATGATAGTAACTCGCTAAACCGTAAAGATGTCAGTCTCTGTACTAATCTAGTAATATTAGTTCCTGCAATGAGGACAAAAACGAAAATTCGGGAATCCACTTCTATTCCTCTCTTTCTCAAACAGTACTATAATGTCAGCCGAAAAGGGAAAGAAAACTAGGGAGAAATGGAAATACGGTCGGAGTTCGAATTGGAGGGAAATGAAATGCTTTCTTTTCAGCTTATTCTGTGTTCCAATTCACTCTAAAAAGACTGTGACCATCTGCATCAATCAAATTTCATTCCCTTATTACACTCACTTAGTTTTCATTCGTTGTTTGCTGGCAAGCAAGATCGCTAGGCACCACCATGGCTTTAGTTTTCAGTTACTATTTCAGATGACACACAGCAGACAGCATTAAAATTAATTATCGCTGCAGAGCCTACGCGCAGAACACTCTAGCGAGCAGTTGTGAAACTACTTTGTGATTAGGGTCAGTTGGACCCAAAGAGTGAAAAAAATATTTGCGCGCTCTCATTTCACACTGTGATTCTTTGCTTTCAGCAACAAATTTCATCGTATTTTCGGTAAGAAATAGACATGACAAATGACAACTGGGCAACGCTGTAATAATAAGTATCTTTACTGGAAACGGAATAGCAGCTCAGACCAGTTACTGCAGATAGTAGAGTGTTGGGTTAGAAAATCCGACATGAATGCTTAGATTCCGGAAGTAGCTTATTTTTTTTATTATTTGCTATTTTATTCTGCGTGGTATAGCATCTGATTTCTTAATCGTTGTACAGCAATTATAAAACGTACTGTACTAAAACATGCAATTAAGTAACACTGACACAGCAATGAGTGTACTATAGTTATTATTATTATTACTCTTTTGAAGGAGCGTTTTGGCTTTGAAAATTTATTATGTTCTATTACCTATACCTAACAATGGTTTCAGCCTTTTGTCGTTATTGCTTCCCCTTTCTTCAGTTAAATCCTTTTCCCTAAAGGACAAAGAAACTAACCCGTCTCGTTTTTGGACTAACATATGCTTCTCTTCAACTATTGAATTCATACGTCTCTGTAGATTCCCTTCGACCATAAACATCACATAGCTGCTTGATTTAAGGGTTTGGCACAACTTCATGTTCGTACTACATTTGAATCCAGAACACACTGTCTTGAATCAAAAAGCAAGTCGTACACGTAATTACAGTCTTACCGCATTGCTACCGTTAGACGTCGATTTTCTACCGAAAAAAGCACGCGAAGAAATGTTGTTGCTGACATTTTCGTTTTGCTAATATGGAAATAACCCTGCTGTGAATTAAGAGTGTGTGAATTTTCCTCTTGCCTCTACAACTCTTGGTGACAGAACCGTTGTCGCTGTTTTCGTCCTCCCCTTTGCTACACCTCCTTGTATGACCCACAATGTCGTTAATCACCACCTTTTTTTACTCTAGCACGTCGTCGTGGAGAGGGGAGAACTAAAAAGAAACACCAATTAAATAATTAATTAATTAAGACAAGTAAGACGTAAGTGAGCGCTAAGTGGAAGTCAGTTCGGGCAAACAGTGCAGCTGCTGGCTGCACTACACAAGAACATACCAACTATTTATTTAAGCGCTAAGATGTTTCTTGTCGCAGCTGCCGCTCGGAAGGTGATGCAAATTCATGATTAAGATCTAAAGTGCAAAGGTACACCAATGAAATGCCGTAATGCACCTGAGGAGAAACAGAAAGGAATTTTAGGTTTATTAAAATAAAAGCTGCAACGTAACGACGCTAAGAAGACCTTAGACTATCTCTAAACGACAAATACGGAAACACTGCCATGTCACTCAGAAAAATCGATCTGATATGGGGCTACAACACTGGAACTATAATCGTGGCATCCTCAATGTTCAGCAGTCGCTGCAGGATACGATTAGAGCAACACACATGCCAATCCACCGGACATATAACTCGTTAGCTGCCGCTCCCGTCGGTGGCCTAACCTGAAGCATTTGAATATGATATGAAATGCAAAACATGTACGTAGAAGCATGCTGGTCAATTCGTACAGGCATCAAGTGGCACTTAATTACTCACATTTTCATAATTTACTTTTTGTTGTTGTATCCGATAGGTACAAGTGAATTTCTTTTATATCTTACGATCACATACTCAGTGAAGATGTAACTCCTTGACAGACAATTTCCTTTGTCAAACAGCAGCTATAACGCGGTTCATTCTGTATACCGCGCAATAACGAAGCAGTGTGACAAAATGAAAGTAATTACACGAAGAGCGGGAAGCGTGGGTAATGTAAAAAATACGAAAACTGCACATGTGTATTGGTATGCTGCAATGCACCAAGTTTGTGTTCGGGCAAGTTTGTTTAAAAATGTGGAAATACTAAGTGCTTCAGCATCAGATCTTGAAGTTGTACCTTCATACATTGTGCACTTTAGTGTTGTAATCACAGGAAAATCCTTGTTTACAAATTGTTTCACAAGAGGCCAGTTTCCTATTTTCAGTTTACGTTTTAAATATTTTTAATACTTATCGTTTTGTTTTAAACGAATTCCTGCCCATCTTCTCAGCAGCTGTCAACGATCAGCAAGCTTCCCAGCTTCCGTCTATCATTTTACCTATTGTCGTTGGACATTATGCCTTTGATGTGAGTATTCTTTGCAATGATTGTTCGCCCATTCCGCAGTTTCGCCGATGGCCGGCTTGCTCAAGATCCTCAACCGGTATCCAATACAGATTCCAAAGAATTTATCTGGAATGTCACTCCTTAGTGACATATTCGAACGCTGGCGGGGTCGGTCGCACTGTAAATGCACCGGATCGCAGTTTCACTAAATAAAAGTTTTGGATTTCGCATGACCTTGGATAACATATGAATTAAATTTACGTGTTGTCTAATGATTTCTTTATGGTGCTGCAATTTTCACTCTAGTGTATGTAGAAACTTTAAATACGTACTTTCCCCTAGAACTGTTCCTTCATAACACGTGTCCAAAGTCGAGATTGTTCCCTTTATTGGCAATACTTTCGATTCATTATAGGAACTCCACTCAGCCCTACGGGATTGTAGTGTATAAACAAGGCTCCCCGACCAGGAGCAGAGAATGATACGACAATGACCGGACGCCGTGCTGTCCCGTCGATGACGAAGTCATTAGGCACGGAATATAAGTTCGTGATGGGTAGGACGATGAAGGAAATCAGCCGTGCATTCCCCTGTAGCCATTTAGGAAAACACAAAAAAACCTAACTCTAGATGGTCATGTGGGGATTTGAACCGCCGTCATCCAGATTACGAAGCCAGTGGCTTACACTTGCGTCCCAACGCTCGGTGGGTTGAGGAGCTGCTCTCTCGCCCGTTACCAGCTTTCCGAATTACATCTCGCTCAAGCAGCCCCTCATTTGGCCGTACGAGGCTAAGTGCACCACTTTCCTTTCCTCTACCAAGACAAATCCATAGCTGTTCCACGAGTCGAATCCGTGACCTCCGCAAAGCATTTAGACACGCTTACCACTCGGGTATGGAGACAGCATTTCATTATGTATCTTGTAATAACCATAGAAACGACATTCTTTCGCCATAGGTTTTCAATACAAACTAGTGACAACCTGAGTTCCACCGTTACTGCAGGTTTTGTAGCTGTGCGATGACACAACGCGATCGTCACTTGCTGACATAGCAGGGTTTACAGATTTGGTCAGATAGTAATAATTCAGTGATCATTCAATATATGTCTTCTCAGTTTTCTTTATCAGCTATCGTATACGACAGTGCATATTTGATAACATTTCACTCTATCTTCCGTGCATTTTTCTTAGGAAGAAAGTGTTTCCACTCTTCTCCCTACGAACATGGCAAGTATTAAGGTTTATAATTTATATAAAAAACAGCTACCAGCCACATGTATGGTTTAAAAGGTTTATTCTCTTCAGACCATGACCGGTTTCGGATTTTTCTTTACAAATCCATCTTCAGATGGCAGATTACAAGCATTCTTGGTTGGACCTAGTTTTGTTTGTGTTATTCGTTTGCTGCACTAGGAAAGAAAAGAAATATTTTTGTTGTCATATCGGTAATGGTATTACTACGAAAGATTTACTTCTTTTACAAAATCTAATTGCTCATGAGATGGTTTTTATAAACATTAGTAAACTTGCAGGATTAGTGTACTTACGAGCTGTGTAGTTCTGTCTGACGAAATATTCGTGCGTTTATGTTTTCGATCGCCAGCTTAATACACTTATGTATTAATACACTTATGTATTAAGCTGGCGATCGAAAACATAAACGCACGAATATTTCGTCAGACAGAACTACACAGCTCGTAAGTACACTAATCCTGCAAGTTTACTAATGTTTATAAAACCATCTCATGAGCAATTAGATTTTGTAAAAGAAGTAAATCTTTCGTAGTAATACCATTACCGATATGACAACAAAAATATTTCTTTTCTTTCCTAGTGCAGCAAACGAATAACACAAACAAAACTAGGTCCAACCAAGAATGCTTGTAATCTGCCATCTGAAGATGGATTTGTAAAGAAAAATCCGAAACCGGTCATGGTCTGAAGAGAATAAACCTTTTAAACCATACATGTGGCTGGTAGCTGTTTTTTATATAAATTATAAACCTTAAGTACAACAGCCACGTTTCTCAACATGTCGACTTTCGACAAAATAGCGTATGGCAAGTATTGTCAGTCATTTTCTTTTACTGTTCCTCTTTCATGTTTAATCTCTACAGACTATAATTTGCCTGAGTATAGCTTCTTGTTTACCTGTAACAGTAGCTACTCCAGTTACCTGTTTTTCAAGTATGCGTTTCCGCTCCGTTCTTGTGTTCTTCTCGTTTATTATCTGTTCATCAAGAACAATGTACATCGTCTGAAAGCTCACAACTTTGTATGTTTTGTACATTTCGAACATGCTGACTTTCAATTCCTGTTATGGGTTAACATGATCAAATAGCAGTTCCCACATACGGAGCAATAATAGGCTCCTCGTTCTCGGTAATCCCCCGATCACCGTATGGCCTTTATGACAAACCATCATCGTGCAAGGAATAAGCGCTTCGGTAAACTTCGAGGCGACGATAAATTGTTAGTTTAAGTGGCATCGCCTGACAACATGTGAGAAACGTGTGGTACCGAACTGGAGCGACTGTGTAGTTGATTTTACTGACATGGAATTGACCCCAGGGAAATTTAATCAGTAGAACAGATAATGACGCGCTCTTTCTGAAGCGCAAAAATTAAGGAACCTGTGACACACGAAATTTTTTAAGGAGACAAGTCACCTCGTTGAAACCTAAGTAATCTATCAAATAAGATCCATTTTGGCAAATGATACTTAAATCCAATTTTCACACGTAACCTGACGACGGACTTATCTGCGAAACCGATTAGTTTCCTAACCGAAAAGAGGCTTCTCAGTTTCCATACGAGTTGTCCACGGAACCACGCTATAAAGGGAATAACAACACAGTGGCAACCCGTGACACGATAACAACGACCAAAAGAATGCGCCTAATAGTTTTTTTTGATTTGATCATTAGAGTATTTAGCTTTGTAGTGTCACTTGACTACGAATGAGTCGTCTACGCAATGCGTGTTTAATATCACTTTATTCCCTACGAGTCGCAGTTGTAATGTAAATTGTTTCAATTTCATGGTGCAAGGAATAACCTCGACGCAACAGGAGCCGTAGCCTGACAATATGTGCAGTGTAGCGGCGGGGTGCCGCCACGCAGCCAAGTGCGCGCTAATTGAGCGGATGGAAGGCACGCATACCGGAAGGCCGCCATCCCGCCACCACCAGTTCCAGCCTCTGCTCTTTCCTTTGTGTCGCGCAGATAAACTCCGTTTCTTTCCTCTTTCTCTACGCTAGTTACTCCAGAAAGGATTACAGAGGGTCATTTTGAAATGTGATTCCTTTCAGAAATCAAGGATGATTTCTTCTTGAGACTATTACATTACTATCCGATCATATCTGGATCTACAGTCAAGCCCCATGAAGTGTGAATGGTTCTTCCCGATCTTCTTTGTATACCCTGAAATGGAAACCGTTCACTTGACCACCATTCAAATAATTGGTATGCACTCTGTTTTGTAGAAAACTGCAGTGTCCTATCCGTGAATGAAGCCTACCATTTCCTTCGTCTACAGGTGATTCTGAGCGATTGTTGCACTTCACATCTCGTCGCATTGCTACTCCCAAATTTCATTCATTGTAATACAAATTACATAGACTCTTGTAACTACAACAATAATCACGTACTGCCAGTTTGCAAACATATGCCGTCTCAACTTTGTGTAATGGCCACTGGGTCATATCAGAAATTCGTCAATACTGCATTAACACCAGATGGAACGGAAACTTCCTTGTTAACTCTAGAGGCGCTATTAGTTCGCAGGTTTGACTAGAAAATCGTAAAAGACGTTGTATGTGAGCTCGATGAGATTTTCCAAGTTTTGGATTCGTGAACTTTGCTGAGTGGCATAACCCTATTCACAGCAATCAGAAAACACTTTTTTGTTACATATTTACTGCAGCAGAACCTAATACAAACTGTAGATTCCATAGGCTGCAACAGAGATGAGAATAACTGCTTCTTCTGCAGGTCTGGTATACCGCGTTACTTCTGCAGTCAGTTGTCGTAGTAGCCGTGTGTTATTCACTACGTACTTCTCTAAACTTGCAATTTATGTAGTGTGCCAGTCACTCACTGCTTTGTTCCCTTTTGCCCACTGCTCAACACTTCTGAGGTGTCGTTTACCCTTCGAATGTCCTCCTCGTAGTAGTGCCATATATTGTTTTGATAAGCCGACCTCCAGCATCGATCCAAGCCCTTTTTCTTCGCGGATGTGGAATAACCCCCAGTACCTGGGTCATCTTACGCCTTAATTTCCCGTACGCTCCTTGCACTCTCTCACATACCCCGGCACTTCCTTTGAGTATCAAAAAAATGGTTCAAATGGCTCTGAGCACTATGGGACTCAACTGCTGAGGTCATTAGTCCCCTAGAACTTAGAACTAGTTAAACCTAACTAACCTAAGGACATCACAAACATCCATGCCCGAGGCAGGATTCGAACCTGTGACCGTAGCGGTCTTGCGGTTCCAGACTGCAGCGCCTTTAACCGCACGGCCTTTGAGTATCCTGTGCCTTTCTGTTCCCTAACGGAATTTGTCGAACGCTTCTTCCAATCTTCTCACTTCGTTACACATCCCCCATGCGTTGAGTACCACGTGCATCACCAAGAGATGAGTGGTGATCACTACTACTTCCTGCTTGGCGAACAGCCCTCCCCCTTCCAGGTGCTGGTTCCGTAACGCTTTCCACACCGACGAAGATCAGTAGTGCCGATATGAACCGCATTTTTTCGCCTTCTCTTCACCTCACCTACGGGCAAGAATACCTATTACTTTCCTCCCCCTTAAATTCATTGCTGCTCCGCAGCTGCTTAAACTAATCACCCTAAATCTATACCTAACCTAAAAAAATATTAAATGACTATCTCCTAGGCCTTAATCCATACGGGTTCCTCATTACCATTTCATTCACCTCCTCTTATTTATCTTCCGATACCTTCCTCGTCTCTCTCCCTTTCCGGTCCGCATCTCCTATCCCTGGAATAACTTCCGGAATCCTTTGAAAAGGTTTCAACCACCCTACATGCACAATTGCCATTCACGTCGGCAACTGAATCTTGTCATTTACTGGCGACGTAGTCTCTACCACGTGATATGGTTCCTCATACTTGCCGGTCGGAGTGGCCGAGCGGTTCTAGGCGCTACAGTCTGGAACCGCGCGACCGCTACGGTCGCAGGTTCGAATCCTGCCTCGGGCATGGATGTGTGTGATGTCCTTAGGTTAGTTAGGTTTAAGTAGTTCTAAGTTCAAAGGAACTAATGACCACAGCAGTTAAGTCCCATAGTGCTCAGGGCCAGCCAAATCCTCATACTTCACAAGAAACTTCTCTGTCTTTCCATTCGGCGCACACAAAGTTGATAGCATCATCCACTGATCAACCTTATACTGGGGCATTCTTGCCATACGGTCCACTGCTTCTTCCTATTTCTCCAGTGCTCGTGTATTTACCCCCGTACTCTATTCCAAATTTACCATTCACTCTGGCAAATTCCTTTCAGCTTCAGTAATCTCCCCTTTCTTCGCTTTTAATATCTCGAAGGGTTTTACGACCATACAATACTTCATACTGCAATAATCCTGTATTCGTATGCTGTTCTGAGTTGTAGAAGAAGATGACGTACTTCAAATAGACAGCCCAAGCCCAGTTGGCGTGAAGTGAGTCATCGTAGTATCCAAGCATCTTCCCGATTGTCCTATGCAGTCTTTTTCAGTTCTTCCATTAGCTTGTGGATGGAGGAGACTCGTCATTAACTTCTTCACATTCTGTAATTTACACAAGTCCTTTAGTAGATCTGATATGAAGTTCGTTCCCTGGTCTGTTACTTTTGTTTCAGTATCCAATTATTCACAAGTGCTTGTGCCACTGTTGCTGTCTGCTGGTTTGACATTGCGACCATTTCTATGTACCTCGAAAATGATCTACGATTGTGAGTACGTACTTACTCGCTACAGGTATTTTACTGAACGGACCTGAAACATCAGTACCCAGAAATTCGGATGAAGCTGATACCTCAGGTAACATGAGCGATGATACTCTTGTTCAACAGAAATCCCCGCTCTGTGCAAACTATATGCAGTTCCGCACGTATTTGTTTACGCCCGTCTGTCTATTCCTCCACTAATACCTTTCTGCTGCTCTTCTGTTGGTAGATCTGCTACCTCCATGACCTGCTAATATGTGAACATGAGCTTCCTGTAATACTCACTTCCTTACCTTCGCTGGACCACACTACCCGCGGTCTCAACTTGGTTTCTCTACATAGCAACCCATCCCGCATACAAAACTGTGACTGCTTAAAATAATGCTTACATTCGTCATCCGCTCTCTGTGCAGTTTGCCATTCCTTATATTCATTACCCCCGATTGCTACTTTTCTGGTTAAGCCATCAGCATTTCCGTGCTTCTTCCCACGTTTATGCGTGACTTCGAAATCATTCACTTAGTCTCACTACCCATCGTGTCAACCTACTACAAGGATCCTTTACCCCCAACAAACCATTTTAATGGCGCATGATCTGTTATTATTCTACATTTTTTACCACGTATAAAATATTTTACATATGTGATTCCATAAATAAGGCTTAAAATCTCTTTCTCCGTTTTAGAATAATATGTTTTTGCAGAATTTAGTTGTCAAAACGGTTCAAATGGCTCTGAGCACTATGGGACTTAACATCTGTGGTCATCAGTCCCCTAGAACTTAGAACTACTTAAACCTAACTAACCTAAGGGCATCACACACATCCATGCCCAAGGCAGGATTCGAACCTGCGACCGTAGCAGTCGCGCGGGTCCGGACTGAGTGCCTAGAACTGCGAGACCACCGCGGCCGGCGTTTAGTTGTCTTGATACGTAAGCTACAGGATGTTTTACACCTTCTACCTCTTACAATACACAGCCATGGGGGTGGTTTGATGCATCACATGATAAAACAAATTCTCTGTTAAAATTCGGAAGTACCAACATCGGACTTAGCACTCTTCTGGCCACACAAATTTAGTACCCTTTTTTAACAACTGTGTCGACGGTCTGTCAATATTACAAATTCTTTTACGAACTAGCGGTAACAGTTCGTGACTCCTAAGAATGATTGCAACTCCTTTACAGATTCTGTCTTAACCCCCTCTATAATTACGATATGACCTAGTTGTGCTATCTCTTCCATCATAAAATTACACATTTCTGTTCTCAGTGTTAACTTCGCTGCTTTTTAACTTCAGGAATGCTTCTCGTTATTGCTGGATATGCTTTTCCATATCACTCCTATCGAGATACGCTAAGCATTGCCGTTGTTTTAAGTCTACGAGTACTCCGTCAAACGATCTCTAAAACGTTCGAGGTACATTTTTTAATCCGAATGGCAAGCTTGTGAGCTGGTAGTGCCCCACGGTGCCTAAAACGCTCTTCCATGTCCATCATGCGGTGCAACATCCATCTGGTGATAACCACTCTTGAAATCCATTATTGAAAAATATTTGCGTTGCCGTTAATGATTCATGGTTTCTGTGACTTTTGGCAAACGCTACGAGTCCGTTATGGTTTTCACATTTATATGTCTGTAATCACAAAAAAGCTATATTTTCGTGCTCCATCCGTTGACTTTTGGCACGACGAATATTTTGCAATATTACTTTCTTCAATTATTCCATCTTTTAGCTGTTGATCGCTAAATTCCTCCAGAATTGTTTGCAAGAACTTAGCTATTCTGTACGGTTTTAGGTAGACTAGTGATTCATTTCTCGTCGGTATGCAGTGCTGTATAATACGCGTAGATGGTAATGGCCCTTTTGGAAAAAATGAATCCTTAAATTTCGAAACTAATTTTTCCATCCGTTTCCTACTGCTTCCCTCGAGGTGCGTCATTTGTCCTCGTACTGTAGTTTCAATTGCGTCAGACGACTGTCCGTGGCTAACACAATTCGTGTCCCATTCTTCTTCCTCGAGGATATCCATAATAGCGAATAACAACTTCTTTGTTAATCCTGTGTCCTCTGCGCCTAAATTATCTCTAGCAACACGTACCTTCTTTTTACCCTTTATTTCTTGCGTGGGTACTACGCAACCCGCCTGATCTAATACGTCAGTATCTTCTAACAGTTTCACCACACACAAAATTCCTGCTGGCAAGCTAGACTCAACACTGACCCAAAGTAATTTCCCAGCACCCTTAGGCATACAATCGTGTGAATCAAGTCTTAATGTGATCGTTCGCGGTTTAATATGTTCGTCTTTCGCGACAGACTTCCATCGCGACATCGCTACACAGCCAATGGCGTCACCTTACTGAAACATTTTCCCTTCATGTTCCACCCTATGTTGCCGAAGACTGATTATGGCACACTGCTGATATAAGAAATCTGATCCTAGAATCACGTTGTAGCCCTCTTTGCACATTGTTTAAAATTGAACCACATCCAGGCAAAAGTCCATGTCCACCGATCCTGTTGGTGTGACATCTTATCCCCCACTCCATGCAGTCTGTACTATGGTGAGTGCAATTGCTTGCGTTTCACCAGATCACTACTGGCGACTGTGGAAATGAGCGTTTGGCGTCATTGGCCTGGAGGCCCCTTGCGGGGCGGGTCCGGCCGCCTTGGTGCAGGTCTAATTACACATTCGACGCCACATTTGGCGACCTGCGTGCCGGATGGGGATGAAATGATGATGAAGACAACACAACACCCAGTCCCTGAGCGGAGAAAATCCCCGACCCAGCCGGGAATCGAACCCGGGCCCGTAGGACGACTGACCACTCAGCTATCGGAGCGGACACTGGCGACTGTGTCCAGCAATATTCTGTAACGCTTCTTACGTGCTATTCTTACCTCACAATCCACCTCTGCATACGATTTCGTAGCATCTAATGTTACTGGAAATGCCCGTAGGTGGACCTGGGTTCCAGTTGGCATTTAACACCTTATTCTTCTCCGGTCCTCTGCTTCTAAAACTATTACTTCTTCTTACTTTACTCACATCACTCTGAGGCTGTCGACACTGCCTCCTCACATGCCCCCTTCGTCCACACCTGAAATATTTTATACTAGCTGCAAGCATTGTCCGTTACCCTGCATTCTAGTCGACAAATCGATCTCCTCACACTCTACAGCTAACCGCACTGCACTGCGCAAATCCGTCGGACCCCTGTCCGTACACAGTCTTGGCATTTTCACATGCAACCCTTCTAAAAATCATCAGGCGCCATCTGCTCAGTTTCTTGCAAAATAATTTCATTGACTGCAGAATCCTGCCCTAATTCATAGGTACAGTATTTCTCTTAGTTATTACCCCCAATTGTTCAATATAGTGTCCGGCACTATTTCGTTTCGCATATCTCTGAATTAACCCTTTCTTAAATTCTTCGAATGTTGCGGCTCCCTTAAGTGCTTCTGTATACGCTTCAGAAGTTTTAGCTTCCCCTGTTAGTCTCAGTTTTGCAGCACTCAATAATTCCTTGTCAGACCAACCTTCCATGTCAGCCAGATTTGGACTCCCCTAAAGGCCTGCACAACCTCCGCTGCCTTACCAGAAAATGGAGAAATTAAAGTTGGGACTGACAAATCTTCACCCCACTATGACGATCGCAGTTCTACCAACCCACACATTTGTGTGTTATCCTCAGTAAATTGTGCTACCTTTTCTAACAACATGCGTGCTGCTTCCACCTCTGACACACATTGCATTTCTGGATCTACCGAAGCTTTGTCCATGACGACACCCATTTTGAGAATTAACACAAGACAAGAAAACAAAATACGAGGGTTGCCCACAAAGTAATGAACTCATTTTCTTTCTCAGGCGAAAACAATGCTACGAATGCGAAACGTTACGCCTGTATTATTTGAAGTCTCCTGAGTGAGCGCACCAAGTTTCCCTCACTTCCGACAGATAGTGTAGCTGTAGGACAGCTTCAAAATGGCGTCTGTAGGTGATATGCGTTACAAGCAACGTGCCGTCATTGAATTTCTCAGTGCAGAGGTGGATGCGACCAGTTGCCTCTCATGCGAAACGCTTGCGCAAAATATACGGAGCATCTGCTGACGACAGAAGGAAATTGTCTGTCAAGGAATTACATCTTCACTGATTATGTGATCGTAAGATATAAAAGAAATTCACTTGTACCTATCGGATACAAGTCACTAGGCATGGAGGGTGAGGTCATCAACAGGCGGTTCAGCGGAGCTTCACGATTTGCAGCAGTCGGGAAGAAAATCCATGGCTGTCACACCTGACATGTTACAGCGAGCTGATGTTGTCATTCGGGAGAACAGACGCATTACAACTCGGCAGTTGGCGTTGCATCTGTCAATCATCAAAGGAAGCTCACACAATGAAGAACTGCCTCCGCCACCAGGACAAGGACTGGTACCGACAGGACACAAAAAATGGTTCAAATGGCTCTGAGCACTATGGGACTTAACAGCTGTGGTCATCAGTCCCCTAGAACTTAGAACTACTTAAACCTAACTAACCTAAGGACATCACACGCATCCATGCCCGAGGGTGGATTCGAACCTGCGACCGTAGCGGTCTTTTGCGCTGGAAGGAGACTATAGAACGGAATGGAGATTACGTGGAAAAATTGGGTGTGTGATGAAATAACATTCTTTCGTGTGTGTAAATCTCATTTTGTTGAATAAAGGATTGTTGAAGAAAAATTGCGGTGCATTACTTTCTGGCCAACCCTCGTACATTTACTTAATTCTTATGTCTAATCATGAGCCATCTCAACCCCTGGCATTTCCCAGCTATATGCCCCCAATGATTACATGTATAACGTTTTACTGGAACTGATTCTGTTCATGGTGCAGAGCGGCCCTGATGACACCAGTGTTAGATGACCCATGGATGGATTGTCCTCCATGGAGAGTGAAATAAGATATCAGGATGGCAGTAGGTTAGTTTTATTAACTTCTTTATTCCGGCCTTCAGCCAGAGTACATCAGGAACACGTTGGTGGAGGCGTCCAGTTGCCTCTCATGCGAAACGATGGATGCCTGGCATTGCTGTCAGGCAAAGAGCGGGGCCAAGCGTGGCGCCACTCGAATGCCGCTGTCAGCGGCGTCTCTGGCAGCGACCGCGGTGGCAGCGCGGCAACACAACTGACAATACCGCGGCGATGGCAGTGACCTCCCTCCAGCAAGAAGGATGCTTTCTGCTCAGGGGGCGGCTCGCTTCTAACTCAGGCAGGCTGTCCTGTCACATGGTCGAACAGCGGACCACGTACTGCATTCCAGGATGTCATTACAGGTGTCACAGGCTTCTTGTATAGGCTGTGATACTGAGACAAGTATATTTTAGTACACGAATGGCTGAGAACTTACACGCTCAAGACAGGACAGAGCTTACGGCACGTACTCTAAATACTTTCGTGGTGGCAAGTCAAGAATGGTTCCAGCCTTCCGTTAGTGTATTGCAACAACATCTGTTGCTATACCGCACCCAGATGGCTCTGCTTCGCAATACCTGTCGGCCGTGTTTTGCTTAGCAATGCATAACACTCTTGCCTGTTGCAGCTAACTTCCGCTCTGGCATATTTTTTGACCAAATATGGTCGATACGCTACACAGTGTATGTGAAAGCCCAGAGCAAGGGGATAGGCAACCCACAGTTCTGGTGATCAGATAACGCTGTAACTGATAATTAGTGGGTCATCAGTACTGATTATGGCCCAGATAATGATCTTATCTCAAGGTCACTAATAAGGACTTCGTATCAGGTTCCACACTTTGGATAGTTATAAACAAGTTCACCCCCCCCCCCCCACTCACCTCCTAACAGGGGGGCAACCACTGATAGTTGATCAAGGTCAGCCAGGGGAACCTCTGTCCTATCCACATACCTTATGCCAGTGGACCAGATCATGTCATAACTCGATACCGTCACGTGATATAAAACTGGCGGGAAATCACTGGACACACACATACAACAGTGGAAAGCAGTTCATCCAACTAATCCACACACACACACACACACACACACACACACACACACACACACACACATCCACAATTTGCAAATAAATAAATAACAGCCTAACACTCAATCACTCAATGAATAGTTTACCCGTAGAGGTTGTATACTTCGAAGTAAATGATTTAACTTAAATCATCTGATGGCTTGTACTTCAGCTCGCTCATATGGATGTTATTTGCGTTGGCGTACCTGTGCATGCAGTGGTTATGTCCCCTACAAATCCCGTGTTCAAAGAAGAGCAGCTTGTCACCAGCGAGAAACATTTGGATGCAGACACGTGTTCTTCTTAACATTGCATCCCACGAAAGCCGTGGCATGTTGTAATGGAAGCCAGGATCCAGAAAATGCGTCTAGGCTTAAACTCCGGAGTTTCTCGGAGATGTATGCGAGCAGGTGTACATCGGTGTTCATGTGTAATCAAGCATATTCCCCTAAATCAGAGATGGTCATACATCACATCCATTATGGTAGTGGCTGTTAGTTTACTGGAGAATGAGGTTACATAGGGCAACATGGTTTTGTTGAGTCTCTCCACCAGATCCAGGTATTCACATGAAAAGTCCCTTTCTTCGTCACAGGCTGAAACTTTGCTTCATCGGGATATGTGGCTCTGATGATATGCATATCCACCTGAAACATTATCTCAGCAAGTTTCTGAAGAGACAAATGCATCAAGCGTCGAGAATCGAGTAAGCGAAGTGACATTTTTGGCATGATTTGCTTCGAAAATCAGGGGTGCCAAAAATGACTCTGACCTTGTCATCTTGAAAGCCGAAGTCACCCAAGTGCTCAGCAAGTAAGTGAACATCATACCCCCTCAACCTGTAAAAGTAGACTGGTATTTGTCTTGACAGTTGTCCTTCGTGTTGCATGCATTGTGAGCTGCACCGCTGAACTTCCCCATTAGACGACAGTGGTCTCTATGTAGAGTTTCCTCTTTTCTATCCAACAGCAGCCCACAATATGACAATCAACTGCCTCTCATACAGGGCATCATTCTCCTGCGAGTCAATCATGAGAATATTCTTGCAAGAAAGCCCATTAACTTTCTAAATTTTTCGAACTTAAACAACAGTCATCCCACAGGCCTATTTCCAAAGTATTGTTCGAACTTGTTGCGATTGGAGTCATACCAGCATACAACTTTATAGGCTGTCACGTAGAGTACATGCCGTTCTGTGAAGGCAGTATGGGAGGCGGTGTGCCACAGTACCTAGGAGGCACTCGAAGTCTGCATGTACGACAAAGGAAAAGCGCTCCTGATTGTTGGTGTTCTTAAGCTCTAAGAACTTTTTCTCCATGGTAGGGATTCCCACGGCTATCGGTTCCTGTGCTCGGGCAGTCAATGACGTGTCTTTCAAATCTATGCCAAAAGACTTTTATCACAAATTTCTGACAATTTGACGGGACATGTTTTTGATCCACGCTTGCCCCTGGAGAACAGCAACTAATCTACAAGTTTGTGCCACTGACTAATTTTTAAATGGTAGCAAGGGCCTTCAACTTTGTGCTTTACTTTTCTCTTCTTCTTCTTCTTCTGGCCAGCTGTCATCAACATCCAGGCTGTATAGGTGGGCAGAATAATCAGGGTTCAGCCTCTCGAATTTGATAGTGGCAGACCCAGCTGCGATAGTTTTTGTGAGCACGGCGAGTACGTCTTTGACAAACCAGACTCGAGCAACAAAAGCATCATTGTTGCGTCAGCTGGCGGAGAAGTTGCAGGTGCAAGCCCATGTCTGAATATGGCCTCCAGCTCATCTGCAAGTACAGAACTATTGTATCAACAACTTTGAAAGGAAACTGACTGGTATGCAATCTACTTCTAAGTTACTCATATTGACAGTTGTTCTTGATTCGAATTCTAGAGTATTTAATTCGTCTTCTTTTGTGAAGGAATTTCGGCAAAAACCGTGTTTAGTAGCTCTGCTTTACTGGCACTTTCGTCAATAACATCACCAATGTTAGCGCGCATCGAAAGAATTGGTTCAAATGGCTCTGAGCACTATGGGACTTAACTTCTGAGGTCATCAGTCCCCTAGAACTTAGAACTACTTAAACCTAACTAACCTGAGGACATCACACACACCCATGCCCGAGGCAGGATTCGAACCTGCGATCGTAGTGGTCGCGCGGCTCCAGACTGTAGCGCCTAGAACCGCTCGGCCACTCCGGCCGGCAATGGAAGTATTCACCGCGTCTTGCCACTAGTGTACATTACATACGATCAGAATATTTTTGGATTTTATGCTAGATTTCGAGACAGAATTTCGTTGTGAAACTATTAAAAGCACACTGAAGTGCGCGCTAACTTTCGAGCCGCTGTAAAACTTCACCAATCTTCAGATTTTGTGTTCTTTTAAATTTGGCGTGTTTTTTTCGTTGCTTCTGCAACAGTTCTCTGGCCTGTTTTGTGTATCGTGGGGGATTCAATACCATCTCTTATTAATGCATTTGGTACATATATCTCTCAACTGCCGTTGATACTATTTCTTCGAATTTAAACCACATCTGGTCTAAATTTACACAGTCCGATTGGAATGAGTGAAAGCTGTCTCTTAGGAAGATGTCAAGCGAATTTTTATCTGCTTTTTCAAATAGATGTATTTTGCTTTCATTTTAGATGGGTTTGGATGTTACAGTATTCTTTCGAGCTACAACAACCTTGTGGTCACTAATCCCTGTATCTGCCAGGATGCCCTTTATTTGGTTAGGATTATTTTTTGCTAAGATATCAAGTATATTTTCGCAACCACTTATGCTTCAAGTGGGCTTCTGAGGTATTTGTTCAAAATAATTTTCTGAGAAGACATTCAGCACGATTTCGAACGATGTTTTATGCCTACCACCGACTTTAAACAGGTATTTTCGCGAACATATCGAGGGTACATTGAAGTCACCTCCAACTATAATTGTATGAATGGAGTATCTATTTGAAATGACACTAAAGTTTTGTTCGAACTGTTCAACTACTGTATCATCTGTTCGGAGGTGGGTCGGTAAATGGAACCAATTATTAATTTATTCCGGTAGTCAAGTATAACCTCTACCCATACTAACTCACAGGAACTATCTACTTCAACTTCACTACAAGATAAACTACTTCTGACAGTAATTAACACTCCACCACCAACTGTATTCAGTCTATCCTTTCTGAACACGTTTAGGTGCTTTGCAAAAATTTCGGCTGAATTTATTTCTGGCGTTAGCCAGCGTTCCGTACCTATAACGATTGGAAATCCAGTGCTTTCGCTTAGCGCTTAGAGCTCTGATTCTTCTCCAACACTGCTACGATATCTACAGTGTGGGTTGTTCCTATGTCTACCCCCTATCTGTGTTAGTTCTGCACTCTTTGAACTGAAGCCCTTTCTGCATTTTCCCGAGAGAGTAAATGTATATTAAATACTTGGCATGTCACGAAAGCAGTTATACGCTATAGTCAGAATTACACGTTATGCTATATCGGAACCAACTTTTAATACGAGTAAACTTGATTTAAAAAACAAAAGAGCTTTTCATCTGAAGCAATTGATCAATTATCGATTGTGTCCTTTGCTATCGAGCAGTCTTTGAATGCAGAAACTGGTGAATTCATAAGAATAATATCATGATATACGTTTATTAATGAGAAACCTTCAAGAAAATCACATAAATATAGTCTATATTAAATAAAAACTTATATATAACTTTTCAAATACTTATAAACAGCAACTTAATAACTTCACTTGATCTACAGAAATATTTAAGAATCCTAAGGTTAGATTAAGTCATTCGGAAATTAAAGGAGAGTGCAGGATACGGGTAATAGACGAATATGTATTGAAATTCGTGGATAATTTATTACCATGTGTTGTTCTTGTCTCTGGTAGTTACTGTGTACACTATTGGTAGCCAGTCATTTATCTCTGTCGAGGAGAACAGTCACCTGTTCACGGCACCATGTTGTAAGTGCTTTTCAGTCCTTGGTTGCCTTAGTTTCTTCTGGAACTATGCGACTGAAAGTGTACTAACACTCAATATGTCGTAACATCGATAATTCATTCACAACAATTTTATAACTCGGTCAATGTCACGCTGGAGCACTCGTAGGCGAACGAATGAAGAATGACATTCACCTCGTTTCCGTTGGAGATGAGAAAGACTTTTTGCCACAAAGTTAAACAAAAATAAAGTTTCCAAATTACGAAAGACAGCAGAAGGCACAATACGGGATAAACGCTGGGGACGAGAGGAGAGATTTTCCTCGTTTCCGATATCTCTTTTCTCATTTCGTTCTGCGTGCCCAGGTACGGATGCCGAGACAACTGGGGCAGATCACAATTAGTGTAGTGTCACCACACTACGGACCTACTTGCCCGTTTTCCACGAAACCACATTAATCGTGCGGCGATAATGATAATGACCGCGATGATTGAAGACGAGCTCCCCAGGCACTCGTTAATCATTATCGTCCTCCTCTCTTCCGATTTTCTGCCCCAAAAGTGACACGGGACAAATGTGCAGCCGCCTGCCGGCTCAGCGAAAAGTTTTTTCCTGCGGCCGGCCCCCATCCTGTCACAAGTCATTTGGACTCTCCGGCGCCATGTTAATTTCACAGCCGAGCAGGAGGAAGGCAGGACGAGAGGGGAGACGGAAATTCGGGACGATTTGCCAAAGTCTGCCCGCGGCCGAACTCAGCTCCAGCACGCACTACTTTCTTCCGCTACCTAATGCGTAAAACATTACGCCCCTTCCCTTTCTAGCCACACAGTCCTCCTGCACTTTTCTTCTGATAGTCGCTTGTCCACACAGCTCAGTCATTGCCACAAAGAGAGTGCACAATATGCCACCGTGTGAATTAGTGTCTCTCATCCGAGAGAAATCTTTCCTAAAAGATGAACAGAATCAGAGGATATCTTTACGGTGAATCAGCTTTTAAAGATATGAAATATTTCATTTTAAACTTCACTTCTCTGAAACGCTCAAATCATCGTTTTCGTCGCAGGAAGAAATTGAAAATGGTTTATAATTAAATTTTAGTCTTTAGTTTTTCGAGTTTTATGTGAATCCTCATTTCCTTTCCTACACTTCTGTGTTACTGCTTCTCTTCTCGTATTCCTCAGTGAAGACAGGCGCTATCATTTTGTTAGAGGACTATTGTCTAGTGAAAAAAAAATCAGTAATTGCTGTGGCTTCAACAAAAAATTTAGCGAAAGAGCACTTAACGCTAACATTACGAGCGTGATGATGAAATTTGTGTACCCATAATGAAAACCCGAACGCAGTTGTGGGACGCTCAAATAAAATTCGTAGTTAATCATCATACCGCTACAATAACTATAAGAGCATTAAATTCGTGTGTACAGATAAATTTCCGCGTGCATCCAAACGAACGGAGAAAATCACCTGCATTCTCATACTTCATCGAGATTATTTTCCAACTGATTAGATTCTTGTTGGGTCCGCAGCCGGATTACACAGCACTTACCATGATATTTGTTTGCATATTTTAACCACTGACTGCTTTATTTCTTGTATTTCCTCTATTGTTCCAAAGATTTGCGTTGATACTATATATTACTACTGTAGATGATGTTTCCGGCCGATAAAACCATCGCAATCAGTAAACATAAATTTAGTACACACTGACTTAGTGTCAATCATCATATTACCGTCTTCGACTAGTCATAGTAAGACTTGATGATGCAATATTAAACTAAATTTTACTATGTCATTCATCCGAAACCAGTAGTACATCAACTTCTATAACAGCACTTGTATATGTTGACGGTTTGATTCTTTTTAAAAAATCACGATGAAAAATCAGTGAAATACTAAATAAAAATGTACGTAAATATAAATTTAATGAAGAACATTTTATAGCGCTCGAATAAGGTACATAAAAGCGCAGAATTAGCACGCCACCGAGGCATACTTCCTTCCATCGTGTACTACTGAGGCAGGTATTCAACTTTCATATTGTTTTTGGTTCTTCAATCCTCGTCCCATAACCACAAAGAATTGATGTGAAACAAGCTCGTCAAGAACCATTCAATCAAACACAAATATATACTCGTACGCAAGTGTTTCCCAAGGGCGGATGCTATAAGGCGCTATAAGAAACATGTGTCCCGAACATAAGCGGTGTATGCCCTAAATTTCTGTTGCAGTGAAGAAGATGTAAGTCGAGTCTTCTTTGAGTGTCAAAAAATTGTCATAAGCAATCAGTATCTGCATAAAACGGTTTGTTGCTTGGAGTGTGAACTACAAACTTGCATGAGTACACAGCTAGTTTCCAGAGACGTGGATGTATAGAGAACAGTATATAATAATTTAAGTGCCATTGTACAGAGTTATTACAAATGATTGAAGCGATTTCACAGCTCTACAATAACTTTATTATTTCAGATATTTTCACAATGCTTTGCACACACATATAAAAACTCAAAAAGTTTTTTTAGGCATTCACAAATGTTCGATATGTGCCCCTTTAGTGATTCGGCAGGCATCAAGCCGACAATCAAGTTCCTCCCACACTCGGCGCAGCATGTCCCCATCAATGAGTTCGAAAGCATCGTTGATGCGAGCTCGCAGTTCTGGCACGTTTCTTGGTAGAGGAGGTTTAAACACTGAATCTTTCACATAACCCCACAGAAAGAAATCGCATGGGGTTAAGTCGGGAGAGCGTGGAGGCCATGACATGAATTGCTGATCACGATCTCCACCACGACCGATCCACTGGTTTTCCAATCTCCTGTTTAAGAAATGCCGAATATCATGATGGAAGTGCGGTGAAGCACCATCCTGTTGAAAGATGAAGTCGGCGCTGTCGGTCTCCAGTTGTGGCATGAGCCAATTTTCCAGCATGTCCAGATACACATGTCCTGTAACGTTTTTTTCGAAGAAGAAAAAGGGGCCGTAAACTTTAAACCGTGAGATTGCACAAAACACGTTAACTTTTGGTGAATTGCTAATTTGCTGCACGAATGCGTGAGGATTCTCTACCGCCCAGATTCGTACATTGTGTCTGTTCACTTCACCATTAAGAAAAAATGTTGCTTCATCACTGAAAACAAGTTTCGCACTGAACGCATCCTCTTCCATGAGCTGTTACAACCGCGCCGAAAATTCAAAGCTTTTGACTTTATCATCGGGTGTCAGGGCTTGTAGCAATTGTAAACGGCAAGGCTTCTGCTTTAGCCTTTTCCGTAAGATTTTCCAAACCGTCGGCTGTGGTACGTTTAGCTCCCTGCTTGCTTTATTTGTCGACTTCCGCGGGCTACGCGTGAAACTTGCCCGCACGCGTTCAACCGTTTCTTCGCTCACTGCAGGTCGACCCGTTGATTTCCCTTTACAGAGGCATCCAGAAGCTTTAAACTGCGCATACCATCGCCGAATGGAGTTAGCAGTTGGTGGATCTTTGTTGAACTTCGTCCTGAAGTGTCGTTGCACTGTTATGACTGACTGATGTGAGTGCATTTCAAGCACGACATACGCTTTCTCGGCTCCTGTCGCCATTTTGTCTCACTGCGCTCTCGAGCGGTCTGGCGACAGAAACCTGAAGTGCGGCCAAAGCCGAACAAAACTTTATGAGTTTTTCTACGTATCTGTAGTGTGTCGTGACCATATGTCAATGAATTGAGCTACAGTGAATTTATGAAATCGCTTCAATCATTTGTAATAGCCCTGTACTATATATAGAACAATTTATGTATAAATATATTACTAGGTAATGAAATTACGTTACATGGTTGAAACCGCAGAAAACAATGTACAATGATGAGTAATGTACATTTCATCATCAACATGTGTGCTAGTGCGTGTGTGTGTGTGTGTGTGTGTGTGTGTGTGTGTGTGTGTGTAGCTTTTATAATTATTATTTCCAACACAGAATAAATACAAAACTAGAATATTGAAACTTACCATATTGGCTGAAATGTGAACTGATATACCACGTAATGAATTTGTTGCGCAACTTTGTAAGCTATGTATTAGTGTGATGGTGACATTTGACCTCTGAAAAACGTGATACGATTGATAACTACTGAACTGTAACTAACTACTGTCTCTAAAATTGTAACTGATTATTGCTGATACTTGTGAACCATATCAGAAGAAACTCAGATAAATACTATTTTAGTGTGCATTGCTCATTATTCATCAACGTCTGCTGCACACATGCCGGGATGGTTCCTTTGAAAGGGCACGACCAGTCTCCTTTCGGATCCTTGTAACATTCCGAGCCTGTGTTCCGTCTCCAATGGCCCAGATGTCGGCGGGATGTTAAACCCAAATCTTCCTTCTTTCCTTTCGTCCGCACGTGCCTCTCGTAACAACACTGTATCTGTCTTTGTATTTGTTGTAATCTTCTATCCTGTGGAAGAAAACTGGAAGTAATGTTCACTATATAAGTTTTTTATTCTGCTTATGTTTGCCGTCACTCTTTATGCGGTAAGTAACATATATTTATAATTAAAGCAAAATGTGACCCAGTGCTAGCCAAAATAACGCTCATTGTCATTACCGTCTATTTGACTTTCTATCAAATCGCCTTTTAGCAACTTTAACAGAAGCATAATACCACACAAACTTCTTTGACCGAATAAAAGTATGTTTCTCGTCACACTTAGCAGTTTTGCACTGTTTCGATTCCTTGACGACAACAAGAGAGAGCAGTTCAACGGAAATAAAAATATGTCTCTGTTGATTGTTTTTGGAACCTTTGTTGCAAACGGACTCAAAGTGCAGAAGATTTTTTCAAGTGAAGAACATATTTCTATGTTATAATAGTTGTATTGGCGATTACATACCGCGAAATAGTGCTTTACAAGTTATTGGCAGCACTTCCATAGTTTCCACGGAATGCACGCATTGATCGATTATTTCTCCAGTCATCTCATACTCTCTTCGCCCCCAGGCCTTCAGAAATCCACGGAAGGAAAACCCATATAACTATCGATCCGGCTTCGAATTTCATAAATTCTGTACCAAGCCGTTGTAAGAGTTCAAAAAGTATAAAACAAGACAAATTACGCCGGCCGGAGTGGCCGAGCGGTTCTAGGCGCTTCAGTCTGGAACCGCGCGGCCGATACGGTCGCAGGTTCGAATCCTGCCTTGGGCATGGATGTGTGTGACGTCCTTAGGTTAGTTAGGTTTAAGTAGTTCTAAGTTCTAGGGGACTGATGACCTCAGATGTTAAGTCCCATAGTGCTCAGAGCCATTTGAACCATTTGAACGAAGACAAACTACAACGTGACTGCGCTGTAGCCTGGTGACTGTACTGAAACTCCATTCATTACGTTACCGGGCAATAAAGACAATTTTCGTTCCAAGAACTTTTGTATGCACAAAGACATAGTATAGAATGTACTGAACACAGAGTTTTTTCACAATCTGTAACAGAGCTCTGAAAGCTCAATCTTTCCGAAAGTCGAACAGTCAAGGTCCCCTATCCTATTCTCGTGATCTTTCTAGTCAAACCGACAAATTAGGTGTGCTCGAAAGATGAAATTTGTAACACACAGAATACAAAAGTGTGGTACTAGAATTACGTTTGGTATTAATTCTACAACAACATGTAGAGACCGTTCGAAAAAAACTTGAAATTTCGACAACTGCTTCACAATACATAATTACATTAATTAAAGTCCTTTGTCGTTACCAATATTTCTGTTTTCTCAAAAAATAGTGCAGAACGTGAATACAATACTAGTACGAAAATCAACTTCTGGAAGTACTTGACGGGCGATTGAAGGCGGAGTTCAATTATACATTCATTTGAATCAACAGAATTACGGTCATTTCCCTCCTAATGGATGTGACCGAGCACCTAGAGTACCTAGTTAAAGTAGCCCCGTGTGAGAATACGTTTACAGAAGAAGGAGAAGGATGTTGTGTGGCAGCCGTCTATTACGTTCCCACAGCGGCGATACACATTACGGCTTTGCTGGTCACACGTGGCACTTCCGCCGCGCCGCCGTCAGAGCAGGCTGCCAACAGTATTTGAACGCACACATGTGCTCGTCCCGCCCGCTCCACCGATGCGTGTTTTTCCACTCTGCGGAGACGCCATCAACAGATTAAAAGTTTGTTCGCCTCCGACTTGAGCTTCCAACCCGCTCGTAAGTAAAGGATGATTAGACTCTTATGTCCCGTCTACTTCGCGTTCGCTGGACACGGGTGAGGGAAGGATGACGAAGAAAATCAGTAGTGCCCTTTCAAAGGAACCTTCTGGCATTTATCTTGATAGATTTACGGAAATTATCGGACACCTACTCAGGTAGTCTAGAGGGAATGATATATACCGCCATCCTTCCAAGTATGTGTCCAGTGTCTTAATGCTGCACCACCTATTCAGTCACTGTTGAGTAAGGGCAAGACAGCTGCTATATAAAAATATCTTGCTAACTTGTTGGAAAAAGACCCCTAGTTATAAAGACTTTTTGTTATACGTTTAGCGGTGGTAAGTATCTGAACTAATTGCTCGAGCCGTCAAGGGACAGGGAGTGAGAGACTCCTTGTTCTGAGCAATAGGTATGGCCTGTACGGGGTGTAGCATAATTAATAGCGACAACTGACACAGGTAACAGGTAAAAATAATCCATAACAGAAGCGGACACTTTGCGGTAAACATGGGTCCGCAAACGAGCTGTGTGCAACGTAACTGCCAATGTGAAGTTACGAGCCGCTACTAGCTTCAGTCTACACTTTTGCCCTCGTTAGTACAAAAGTATTTGAAATGCAAGCTTCTGTATTTACAGTAAATAAACAATATCCAGGATATTACTTACTGTAGGTTTTTTTCTCAACATATAATGTGGTTTACCGAAGCAAGCATTTTCAGGACATCATTGGAAAGCTTAAAAATTACTTGGCAAATCAAATCATCGTAGAAAGTACTCTTTAAAATAATGACATTGGGTGTTCCTAATAAAATCAAAATATTATTCACGGACTTTTTTTTAGTAAGTCACTTGGCCGCCTAACGACAGAGTCACACGTAATGCATATGCAAATGTTAAAAATACGGCGCAGGAATGTCACCATTGTGATACTTTAATAAGGTGGGAATTTTAAATGGTAGTAATGCCGTTGGAACATGAAATTAGTGATCAAGAAACTAACTAGGGAATCGGACGGAAGCACTACCGATATGCCACCACAATCTACTTATACAGCTGACGAAACCACAAACACTTTACATGGTGTCTGTTCTTTTGGATATGTCCGAAAGAACAGACACCACTATACATACTTAAGGCGAGGACAAACAGCGATCTCCTCAGTGCAGATGTAATCCTCTGTTTGGGAACTGGTGAAGATGCTGCGAGTAATAAGGGGCACTACATTAGTACTGCCTGGATAAGTTCAGAATATGGGTCTGACGGGAGGCATGCTACAGTAGTCCGTGCATTTGCGATGACCGCTTTGTACGGATGTCGCAGTGGTCAGCACATCTGCTTAGTAAGCTGGAGACCCGGGTCGAATCTCGGTCCGGCACAAATTTTCAACTTTCCCCACTGATTACATCAATATGCCCACTCGCAACCAATGTCTGTAACTCCTTTGTGTCTTAAAGACTTTAGTTTTACTACAGAATTTAAGACTGCACTTTGTAATCAATAAGAAACATTATTCACAACGGGTTTGTTCAGACGGGCTAAAAGCACTGGAAATGTTTGCTTTTATTTCCCCAGTGTGTCTATCCCTATCATATGTATGATTCTCGAACCGGATACAGTGAACACATCAATTTTGTGCACCCATAACAGACATGTCTCATTGCGCTCCATCATTTGAACAATGGCCAGAGAATGCACCTGCTAGAAGAATTAGAGACGGTTCAAATGGTTCAAATGGCTCTGAGCACTATGGGACTTAACATCTGTGGCCATCAGTCCCCTAGAACTTAGAACTACTTAAGCCTAACTAACCTAAGGACATCACACACATCCATGCCCAAGGCAGGATTCGAACCTGCGACCGTAGCAGTCGCGCGGTTCCGGACTGCGCGCCTAGAACCGCTAGACGACCGTGGCCGGCAATTACAGACGTTTTGACAAAATAAAATATCGTGAAATAACTGATGCCCTCTTCACCACAGCCACGTTTTCATCTGCAGAGAAGTATATAATCTTTGAGATATCCGTGTTCTTTTGTAAATAATTTATGTTGTGTGACCCTGATGTTCCAGATCGCGAAATACCTATTATACAGTAGCTAAATACTGCCACAGTACAGTTACATAGTTTTAAAAAGTGAACTTAGATTTTTTTCATACAGTGGTTTATATACAATGGTGGAAGGACGCCGTGTGACTGTATGAATATAAGTTAATTCTTAAAAAGAAAGAAATTTATGTTAGCACTCATATTGTGAATGTTGTTCTGACATTTTTATATGTAATCCTCTGTTTGACTGATAGTCCCGAGTGATGTGCTGCATTTTAAGTTTTGTTTCGTCTATTTTTGACTGTAAACCGATGAACAAAATTAATTCACCTTTTAAAACTACGTAACTATACTGTAGTACTATTTAGCTATTGTATAGTAGGTATTTCGCGTTTTTGCACATTCGCGTTACACAACATGAATATCTCAAAGATTATACTCTTTTCTGCAGAGGAAAACGTGCATAAAGTGAAAGATGGGATCAGCAGCAAGACGAAGTCAAAGACCGGCCGGAGTGGCCGAGCGGTTCTAGGCGCTACAGTCTGGAACCGCGGGACCGCTACCATCGCAGGTTCAAATCCTGCCTCGGGCATGGATGTGTGTGTGGTCCTTAGGTTAGTTAGGTTTAAGTAGTTCTAAGTTCTAGGGGACTGATGACCTCAGCAGTTAAGTGCCATGGTGCTCGGAGCCATTTGAACCATCTGAACGAAGTCAAAGTGGCTACAGAGACTTGCCCATTGGACTAGACTACGCAAACAAACGTAAGGGCAACACAAAGGATCATGAATATGGACAAGAACAAGCAGCGAAAACCTAGTGTCTTAAATAGCTGAAGTGTCCACTAAAGATAAGGAAGTGATATCCCGATTAACAAAGGACATACACAAAAATCATCTGAAAATTTTAATATGAGTCGGCGTAAGGCAATTGAGAGACATCGCCTTTCAATATTAGCACGCTTCCCACATATTTTTGCGTAACTGTTTAATAGTAACAAGTGTTACATCACTGTATTTGTTCTTTCAAGAGCTTTAGAATACCGTTAAAAATATATTGTTACATTTAAAAAAATACTTCCTTCACCATCTCGGTCGATACAGGAGTTAAGGACATTGACCATGTAACAAAATTAAGTCCCCCTCTCATTTTCTGAAAACGTTGTTTCGATTTCTTGAACCGTTCGCGAAATGAAAGCGGTGTTACGTCTTACGCAGCTTACCCTGTATGTACAGGGCGGTTACAACGCTCCTTACGACAGGTAACCCAGATTACATCATCCGTATCCTGCAGCGGATGATGGAAAATGGTTTGCACGAAATATTTTCAAGGTCAGTTTGAGTCTGCTCAACCTGCATGTCATCACAGAGTCGTGAAACACACGGAACGGAAAATAGGTGTTCCTAGGTGAAAAGCACAAAGTCAAAGATATAAGCAGAAAAAAAGCTCAGCAACACGGTTTCAAGAACAAAATTAGTGCTGGGAAATACATGGTTTCAGAGAGAAAATGGGAACACAGTCGTAGGTGATCTTTTCGATAGCCGAGTAAAGTGGTGCAGTCGGCTCACATTTGAGAGGACCAAGATTCGCATCACGAAGAAAGAGGGAAGCACGTTAGTTTTCAACGTCTCGTTGATTACGACGTTAGCAGAGCCAGAGGCCACGCTGCGAGAGGAAGTCGGCTGCGACCTTTTCAAACACCCATCCCGACATTCGCCTCAAGCATTTTAAGGAAGCTACGGGAAACGTAAATAACACTGATCGGATGGGGAATCAAACGGAGGCCACCAAAGCGAATCTAGCGTCTGAACTACTGCCCCGCGTTGTCGACGAATCCCCGAACCGCTATCATGTTTTTAACACGAATTCCGGAGTGGTTTCTTTGAAGAGAACACCATTAATTTCCTTCTTCGTCTTTCTCCAGTCTGAATTTGTGCTCCGTCTATAATTGACGTTAAACTGTAACTTTTCTTCCTTGCATCCAAAAGGACGACGAAACTAAACAAGCGACAGAATGAACTAAATCGGCGAAGTGTCAAAGATAATACAAAAATATTTGTGTATACCGAAGCCGTTACTTCGTAATCCGCATAAAAACATATAGGAAATGGACTGAAGAGTGGGAGACACGACTAAAAAAATTTATTTTTCATAATCATTAATAAAAAGCAGGAGAGAGTGTCAGAACATTTTCGTAAAGCAGCAAAAGGTTCGAGAATAGCGGCGCCCGAATTACGGCCGCAATGGGAGACGTGCGTTACGAAATCCCTTTGCAGCGTCCCCTGCATGCTTCTGCGTTGCTTTTACAAATTGTACGGCGTTCGCACAAACTGCTTCTTCAAGAGAATGGGTAATGTGGCTGCATCGCCACGTGGCTTTAACTGAGGAACAACCCCTTTATACGCACTAATTCCACTGATAATATGCTCCAAACTCTTTGACCCGAAATGTAATCGTGGGGTTAAACTAAGAAAAATAAGTTTTTATGAGAACCAGTATATTAATTAAATAAATGATTATTGAAGCATTTCTATTTATAACCTCATCCGGCACCGCACCATTACCGGCTGAAACACCGATAAAGAGACTTCGTCCTTTGAAATGTAAAAGGGGTTATTCTCAAACGATATTATTTTAAAATGGAACTACAATGCTTCACTAAAATTATTTTCATCCTAAATGTTGTAGAATAGATGAATGTGTTCATTACTTTCCTCCAACATTTGAGAACTCATCCCACACTGAATGGAAAGCGCTGATAGCAACGATGGACGACTTCTGGCAGACTCGACATTTGATTAATCTTTGGCCGTTGAAAGAACTATGTAGGCGAACACACAGCTTAGAATCATGAATAACTCATTGGCCACATTGACCATTGTAGACGATTCACATACATATTGCAATGTAAACATTTCACTTCAGGATTATCGCAAGTTTTGTACACTGTCGAAGTCGGACGATACACGGGACTCGCCAACGATCATCGCTGCTTGACTCCAGAAAGCAGTTTGGAAGACGGTCACACGTCGTTCCACGTGGCCCCAGGACATCGCTTCACCACAACCTGCAGTCACCACTTAAACAGAATTTCTGTAATTTGTCACACCTGACACACTCCTACACATTTTAGGCACAGCCTTCTCACCATAATATTTCAAACAACAGTCCCGATCCGTCCAATCGATACACCACTGCACCCAAATATTCCCTTCGCCCCGCACGTACCACTGAATACATAATACATTTTTCTTTTCCTCTACCGCCCTCCAAAATATCAACTCCTTTAAAGGATCACGTATCTTTAAAGAAATTGAAATGGTTATGAGCTCCGTATCTGACTTGAACGCCATACCCACTAACTTCCAAAACCACTCCCATTTCACTCTCTCCCGCGTACATACTCCTGTTTAGCCCCTCTCTGGACTAAAGCACACGTGAGATCAATATATTGGTGAATCAACAGGCTTCCGTTAATCTTCAATGAGAAAGAACAAGAAGAATCAAAATTCTTCTAAAGGATAAATCCTTGACAATATACAGCTAATAAGAAACATGCACATTTGTAATTTCCAACTATGCGTTGCGTTGACGCAATCTACACACCCACTGCCATTCGACTCAGGGTGAAGTGTGTATTTACCTAAGCACTTTCCTCATCCTTCATCCTTCATATATTATGGGGACTGCAGTTAACACTCGGCATTCTTTATACGAACCTACGTGTCGTTTATGGGGCGCAGTAGTCTTCAAACGTAGGGTACATAGAGTCCTGTGCTGGCACTCTCACTGAATTTCCCTTTCCACCTTCGTTGCCGGCCGGGGTGGCCGAGCAGTTCTAGGCGCTACAGTCTGGAACCGCGCGACCGCTACGGTCGCAGGTTCGAATCCTGCCTCGGGCATGGATGTGTGTGATGTCCTTAGTTCTAGGTTCTAGGGGACTGATGACCTCAAAAGTTAAGTCCCATAGTGCTCAGAGCCATTTGAACCTTCGTTTCCTCACTCTTCCATTCGCCGTGCGAAGTGGCACGGCGATTAGCAAATGCACTCGCATTTTCGTACTAAGACCGAAGTTTCATAATTAGGTGATAGATACATTATGTTGACACAAATATTTAGTTGTGAATTTTAATGCTTCAGAAAAGACCTTTCTTGCCGTCAACAGTACTCCTCGGTTTAACTGAATGGTCGCTGAATCCTGATCAGTGAATCAGGATTATTAATCTAATTTAATACTGCACTACTGACCAAAATGTTAAATTAAAATTTTTATCAAGGTACATATTATTATTTATTAATCATATTATTTAATTGCCTATGACTAAACTTATGCCGCTAATTATACAAGGTGGTCAGAAACAGCCTGAAGAGCTTGTAAGGGTGTTGCAGGGGAGGTTGTGCTGAGAAGTAATTGTCAAAAACATCGGTATGTTGTGCATTTTCCGATTTAATTAACATCGAATTTATCCAATCAGGGCGTTGCGCGCGAGAATTCAAGCGGCCCGCCAGGTACATTTAGTGATAGCGTAGATGACAGCGCACGAGACTGCTCAGCCTTTGCTTCGGGTTCGATCCTTATTACCGTCCCAGGTCCAATTTTTGTATCGCTCTTTAGTTTGGTTTTAGAAAAACAAATGAAGAGCGCGTTTGGCACCACCGTCTCTGGTGGGCCGCTTGAATTTGCGCGCGCAGCGGCCTATTTAGCTAACTTCAGTGCTAATTAAACCTAGAACGGCGCAGCTTATCGAATTTTTTTCTTGACAATTATTTCTCAGCACAGACTACTCTGCCACACCCTTACAGACTTTTCAGACTGTTACTGACCACACTATACAAAGCTACATTGCTACGTCAAAAATTAAAGATACAATATCAAATTAGTATTTTTGTTCTGACAAAAAGAACGTGTTCAGGCTGGCAGTGAATTGAGACGTACAGAACTAAAACACTTATCCTAGATAGTTAATTAATGGAATTGGCAAGAAATATAACGAAAAATTGAATGGAATATTGTAAATGATAGGTATATTTCAGTGACAAAGCTGTAATTCATCTTTTCTTGAACTACGTGCAATGAGCACTGTGACAAGTTTACTGTACACACAACTCAGTAAAAGTGTGGCGAATCACCCTTATAAAACAACTGGTATCGTTCTGTTGCTAATAGTTTTACAGGCATTTTAAGTTGACAGCTTTAGAGAAGTAATTGTTAATTTTTGCATAAATTCTATAGTTTGCAGCAAAAGAATTCTTGAAGCGTACACTTTGGTCCTTCTATTGCGTCGTCACAGTTTCCTGTCGACTGTATTCTGATTCAGACTTACTTATTTACGAAAAACTAAAGAAGGGTTAGGCTTCAATGTCCTGTCGTCGTGCAAGTAATTAAAGACGGAGCACAGTGTCGGATTTGGAAACTACGATAGAGGGATATGATGAAATTGGCAATGAACTGTTCAAAGGAAAAAAATCTCCTCCGTATTTGCCTTGAGCGGTTTAGGGAAAGCATTGAACCTGAATCTGGACGCCCCGACGGGGGTGTCAAGCGCCGTATCACAGAGCCACCTCATTCCTTCTCCCCGATCGGGATCCACACCGTTCGGTAAACCGTTTCAAGTATGTACTTATATGGATATGGTGTCTGTTCTTTCGGACAGACACCATTGATGACCTTCAGCCGTCTAGAACGATATTAGAATTAAATTAATACCTTCAGCTGCTGACGAGAGTTGATATACACTCCTGGAAATGGAAAAAAGAACACATTGACACCGGTGTGTCAGACCCACCATACTTGCTCCGGACACTGCGAGAGGGCTGTACAAGCAATGATCACACGCACGGCACAGCGGACACACCAGGAACCGGGGTGTTGGCCGTCGAATGGCGCTAGCTGCGCAGCATTTGTGCACCGCCGCCGTCAGTGTCAGCCAGTTTGCCGTGGCATACGGAGCTCCATCGCAGTCTTTAACACTGGTAGCATGCCGCGACAGCGTGGACGTGAACCGTATGTGCAGTTGACTGACTTTGAGCGAGGGCGTATAGTGGGCATGCGGGAGGCCGGGTGGACGTACCGCCGAATTGCTCAACACGTGGGGCGTGAGGTCTCCACAGTACATCGATGTTGTCGCCAGTGGTCGGCGGAAGGTGCACGTGCCCGTCGACCTGGGACCGGACCGCAGCGACGCACGGATGCACGCCAAGACCGTAGGATCCTACGCAGTGCCGTAGGGGACCGCACCGCCACTTCCCAGCAAATTAGGGACACTGTTGCTCCTGGGGTATCGGCGAGGACCATTCGCAACCGTCTCCATGAAGCTGGGCTACGGTCCCGCACACCGTTAGGCCGTCTTCCGCTCACGCCCCAACATCGTGCAGCCCGCCTCCAGTGGTGTCGCGACAGGCGTGAATGGAGGGACGAATGGAGACGTGTCGTCTTCAGCGATGAGAGTCGCTTCTGCCTTGGTGCCAATGATGGTCGTATGCGTGTTTGGCGCCGTGCAGGTGAGCGCCACAATCAGGACTGCATACGACCGAGGCACACAGGGCCAACACCCGGCATCATGGTGTGGGGAGCGATCTCCTACACTGGCCGTACACCACTGGTGATCGTCGAGGGGACACTGAATAGTGCACGGTACATCCAAACCGTCATCGAACCCATCGTTCTACCATTCCTAAACCGGCAAGGGAACTTGCTGTTCCAACAGGACAATGCACGTACGGATGTATCCTGTGCCACCCAACGTGCTCTAGAAGGTGTAAGTCAACTACCCTGGCCAGCAAGATCTCCGGATCTGTCCCCCATTGAGCATGTTTGGGACTGGATGAAGCGTTGTCTCACGCGGTCTGCACGTCCAGCACGAACGCTGGTCCAACTGAGGCGCCAGGTGGAAATGGCATGGCAAGCCGTTCCACAGGACTACATCCAGCATCTCTACGATCGTCTCCATGGGAGAATAGCAGCCTGCATTGCTGCGAAAGGTGGATATACACTGTACTAGTGCCGACATTGTGGATGCTCTGTTGCCTGTGTCTATGTGCCTGTGGTTCTGTCAGTGTGATCATGTGATGTATCTGACCCCAGGAATGTGTCAATAAAGTTTCCCCTTCCTGGGACAATGAATTCACGGTGTTCTTATTTCAATTTCCAGGAGTGTATATATCAACGGGGACTGGTGAAAATGTGTGCCGCGACCGGGACTCGAAGCCGAGATCTCCTGCTTACATGGCAGACGCTCTATCCATCTGAGCCACCGAGGCACAGAGGATAGTGCGACTGCAGGGACTATCTCGCGCACGCCTCCCGCGAGACCCACATTCTCACCTTGTATGTCCACACACTACATTCGTAGTGTCCCATCCAAACACACTCATTACTCGTGGAAGACATTCTTACCAAGTCCCGTAAGAGTTCGGGGAATATGTGTGCATCCGCACAGAAGATGGTCATAGCCGGTATTGCCAGAACTATATACTTACATGGATATGATGCCTGTTCTTTCGGATATGTCCGAAATGTGGGTCGCGCGGGAGGCGTGCGCGAGATAGTCCCTGCAGTCGCACTATCTTTTGAGCCTCGGTGGCTCAGCTGGATAGAGCGTCTGCCATGTAAGCAGGAGATCCCGGGTTAGAGTCCTGGTCGGGGCACACATTTTCACCTATCCTCGCTGATAAATATCAACGCCCGTCAGCAGCTGAAGGTATTAATTTCATTCTAATTCCGTTTTAAGTATGGTTCAGTTTCGTTACTGATGAATTGCCTTCTTCGGGACACGCACAAACGAACAGCTCTACACAACAGTATGAAAACAAAGTGTACGTCGTAGCTAGATACACTGCAATGAGTTACTAAGCGAGATGGCGCAGTGGTTAAGACACTGGACTCACATTGAGGTGGAGCGGCATTCAGATCCCCGCATTTACATGCTAATTTAGATTTTCCGTGATTTCCGTAAGTCATTTAAGATGAATATTTAAACGGTTTCATTTAAAAGACACTACCTATTTCCTTCCCTATACTTTATCTGTCGTGTGTATTTACTCGTCGTCGCCGTGATGTTAAACGCCAATATTCGGTTCGTTTTAAGGATTCCGTACCTCAGTCGGTAAAAAACGGAACGCTCATAGGATCGCTTGGTTGTCTGACTGTTAGATCCCCTTTACTCTCAGGAACGCTTAGAGGTGTCAAGTTGAAATTTGTGTCACATACAAAGATCTATGGTTCCTTCCCGCTATCAAAGATTTAAGCTTCTAAGTCAATGCATTCAAAAGATACGGCCGTTTATGTCACATATTTCAACACTCGCAACTTCATTCATCAGAATCTATAGCGCACTTCCTGTTGACTTAAACTCATGTAATTAGACAAGAAACCAGGTTTCACAGTACGAGTAGAGCAAAAATGTCAAAATTACAATTGTGAATTGTAATTATATCACATGAAAATAAATTCTTTGCCATTCCGTCAGTCCATCTGTCTGTCTGTCCGTCCGTTAACAGTCCCTTTTTCCAGGAAGTTGACATTTATGTCAAATACTAAAGTCTACGGTCCCTTAGCGGTGTAAAACATTTAAACTTCTCAGTCAATGCAATCAGAAGATACGGCCACAAACTTCACATACGTTGCCACGCGCAAACTCACTCATCAAAACCTACAGATAAGCTGTCTACATACATGTTGAGGCTGGTGGCCTAGCCGTAAAGTGCGTGCCTCGAAACCGAGAGATTGCAGCCTCGAATCTCCTAGGGACCAAGGATTTTCCAGTCTTCGTTTTAACCTAGCCTTCGCCTCTTAACGTTTTGAGGAGTCGCCACAAACTACATGTGGTTCGTATTGCACGTTTAACTTTAGGTCTCCTTTCCCCGGTTGTATAACTGGGTTACGTTAGGATACGCGATTCACCCAAGTGGCGTCGAATGGAAAGACTTGCACCAGGCCATTGAGCCACGCGAAATAATTATTGCTATCAATATCCATATACGTTTGTACCCAACTGGCGGGGCGCCAGTCCTACTTACAGTTGTCCAGTTTTTTAAGCGAGTCGGCTTCCTCACTGCTAGGTGCAAATATCCTTAAAGCCCGTTTTGACTCTTTCCTGAGCAGTGTTATTAGAGTATTTTTGCGAAAACCACTGTTCGTCATTGGTAGCTGAAGATACACACACAATAAAGCTACTGCTGACATCCACAGTACTATATTACAACATTTAGGGACTAATAGGTGAAATTTATTTTTTGTCGTTGTGTTATGGGGATCAGGTAGACCTAGCCCCAATATTTCCATTACCATATAATTATTGATGTTTTACTTACACGAAAATGGCATGTATATCTAAACGATAAAAATAAAAACGTGTTCTGCGGGGATTTTGCGAGATGAACAACTGATCACGTTTTCACCAATTTCTCCAGTGAACAGTATCGCAACTAAGAGATAAGAGCTTAAGAGCTTTTTTTGAGGACACGAAGTGAAAAGTATGAAAGTATCTTGGTTACTCGAAGAGTTGATTTGTTTATGGAAACGTTGGTAGCAAAACCAGAGGCCCGTAGTTTCCGGTGAATGCTGCCAGGCGCTGTTGAGGCTTTCTCCCAGCAGGTGAGCACATCGGCATGACACAGCGCGAAGTGTTAGCTTCTGGACTTGCATTCCACGGGCCGTTCCGGGTTTTATTAAACCCCGATATAATGGATTAGTCGCAGCAAACATCCCGGCGTCGGTTCACAACACGCTGTATACTAAAGTACGAAGCGAAGTAAAAACTTGTGCAACAGCAATGAGTTTACCACGCAAGAGGAGATTTTCAGTGCGTACGGACGTTCACAGAACTCGAACATTGGGACCTATAGCGAAACCAGTTGCGACGACAGTTACGCTGTGCAATCTGAGTTTTTACGCGTTCTGGAGATTTTCAGAATCAGATTGAAGCTATGTTTCTTGACATCGAAAAATCTTCGATACTTAAAGTTGCAGGAATGCAACCGGATGGCTTCGACACCTTGCCACAATATTTCGGCTGACAACCATACTGCCATCTTCGCGTGAGCGTTTTACACTGGAGTGCCCTGGTACACGCAGCGTGAGCCACATGCGACGAGGAAGTCTCTCTACCGAGTTGCAGCATCTGCGCAAAACCTCCGGATACTCGGAGATACATATAACACGCGCTCTCCATCCGAACAAGAAGAAGAAAGAAAACAATCGAGAAGAAGAAACCAAACGCTTGGCATTCCTCCACTACGCAGAGCCGCCCACAGCCAACATTGTCAGGACGGTGGAGAACCACCGGGTAAAAACTATTTTCAGCTCAACGGTTAACATCACGAATATGTTGGGTCAGTCAGACAACTAGGGCTGCGGGCAGCTGGCGTCTACAACATCAGTTGCGAGTGTGGTATGCAGTATATCGACCATACGCAGAGCTGCATCTCGTAGCGCCTCTTAGAACGTGTGAGGAGCGTTCGCCTCGGACAAACCGAGAACTCTGTAGTGGCAAAGCACGGCATCCACAGTGTTCCTGAACAAAGGTGCTGTGCCGCACCAACGGTTTCTGGGATTCGACCTTTGGAAATGAGAGTACGCGGCGATCTTACTGGCTTATGTGGCGTCAGCAAAAATACGCCAGGAAGGCTCAAAAAATGGTTCAAATGGCTCTGAGCACTATGGGACTCAACTGCTGAGGTCTTTAGTCCCCTAGAACTTAGAACTAGTTAAACCTAACTAACCTAAGGACATCACAAACATCCATGCCCGAGGCAGGATTCGAACCTGCGACCGTAGCGGTCTTGCCGTTCCAGACTGCAGCGCCTTTAACCGCACGGCCACTCCGGCGGGCTGCCAGGAAGGCTGTGATGCGAAAGCAGTAGAGGCAGAGGGCTGAGGACTCGACGCCAGGACCCATCCCGCCCCACCGAGGCTCTCTCGCCGCCAGCAGCAACACATCTTCTGCTATTTGGCCGTCCGTTGGGCCCTGGCCTGGTACAAGTCTTTCGAGTTGACCCGACTTCGGCGACTTGCGTGTCGATGCGGATGAAATGATGATGATAAGAACAACACAACAACCCGTCCCTGAGCGGAGAAAAATGTCCGACCCAGCCGGGTATCGAACCCGGACCGTTAGGTATGACATTCCGTCGCGCTGAGCATTCAGCTACCAGTGATGGACGCAGTGAGCGATACGATCTATATAAATAACCTGGCTGATAATGTTCTGTTTCTTTTCACAGGCAACGCATTGGTGTACAGGGACGTGACACTGTTTAAAATTTGTTACTAACTGCAGAGCGACTTGCGGAAATCAGCGTCTGGAACAAACATTGGCAGCTATCGCTTGACGTAAATAAATGTAATGTAATGCGTGGAAATGGATGCAATTGTCCTACGTGGTTAGTCTCCTCGATTGGCATTCAGTCACTGCAATCAGCTGCAAATCTGCCTTGCGGAGGTAGATCTTGGACTCAGATTTATTGGAGGAATCTACGGAAGTCTAGCTCACACACGAACGCATCAATTACAAGACCGTCGTTCGATAAATTCTTGAGTACTGTGCGTCAGTCTGGAACTCTTACGAAGTTGGATTAACGGATGACGTGTAAAATGCTTAAAGAAGAGCTGCACGACTCGTCACATGTTTATTAAGCCGTCTTGAGAGCATAACGAATGTACTCAACAAATTATAGTACGATACGTTGCAAGTTTGTGATAATCATCGCAGAGCGACTTCCTCACAAAGTTCCTGGAGTCCACGATTCAAAATAAATCCAGAAACGCACTCTTTTTTTAAAACATACATCTCACATAAACATCATGGTGCTAAAATTAGAGAAATTCGAGCCTCCGTGGAGTGTTACCGCCAGCCCTTCTCGTTTTGAAATTGGTGACTCTCCACGCTCAGGGAGACCTTCGAGGTTTGATGAAAATCGTTTCAATGCATTAATCCACAACGATCTACGTCAGTGTAATGGAGAACTGTGATCATTCCGCCGACGTGCGACATTTTTATGCAATGCGGAAGGTTGAAAACCCGGGGGTTTGAGTACCGCATGCTCTTAGTCAAAATCACAAAAATCAGCACGTGGCCACATGTGCATGGAATGGTTGAGCCCAAACAAAGCAGAGCTTCTCGTACAAAACCTGCGCGCACCCACAAAAGATAATGTTGTGCATCTAGCGGAACAGCGACGGTGTGGAGTACTACGAATTGCTTCTCCAAGGTGTAACCACCACTATCGGAATTTATTGACATCAACTGAACGTCTTGCAAACGCAGTCCAAAAACAACGGCCAGGAAGACCGCGTGAAGTGATGCTACTCCACAGTAACGCCCACACGCATTCTGCTAGACTGACAAAATACACTGTACAGGAGTTGGATTGGGAAGCCATTCCGCACCCACCTTATTCACCTGATCTTGCGCCCTCAGGTTTTCATCTTTTCCGCTTTCTATCGAAGAAATTTCAAGGACCCTCCTTTCCAGATGAAAATGCGCTCCGAAAATGGTTCGACGAGTTTGTCGCCACAAAACCAAGTGATTTCTTCAGTGGTGGAATCGAAAAGTTACCCCAGAGTTGGTAGACAGTTGTAGACAGTTAAGGATAACATATTGATGACTAAGGACTCTGTTATGTGCGTCAAAATGGTTCAAATGGCTCTGAGCACTATGGGACTCAACTGTTGAGGTCATAAGTCCCCTAGAACTTAGAACTAATTAAACCTAACTAACCTAAGGACATCACACACATCCATGCCCGAGGCAGGATTCGAACCTGCGGCCGTAGCGGTCACGCGGTTCCGGACTGTAGCGCCTAGAACCGCTCGGACACTCTGGCCGGCTTATGTGCGTCTGTTGTGTTTCTTAGATGGAAAAACCCTACGATCTTATGCACCAACCCAATACATAAGAAAAAATAGCTTTGTAAAAGAAACACCACTGTGTGTATGTCATCAGAAGCAAATAGCTTTGCAAACAACAACGCAATAGGAAAAATGTTAACAAGTAACAAAATTTATTGTAAAAATTGTATTGCAAAAGAAATTGTTAATAATAAATCATTAGTTAATATGTTGTATCATTGTTCTTATTTCCGAACCCTTCCACTATAAAATTACTGTCAATGATTGTTTATAACATACCTGAACCTCCCCCACAATGCACAGACCTCGAATGGAGAGGCCTACACAACTGAAGTAATTACAAAGGATGATTAGCGGGAGTGGGAGCTCGAATTTTATTGGTCCTATCACCTGACGTGCGGATTGCCGATTGCCTATCCCCCTTTCCCTTCGGTTCGTGTGAATCTTGGATAATTAATAACGTGTACTTTGCTCAGTTTTGCAAAACTTGCGATTACACATTTCCCAGCTGTGTGATAGTCCGCAGGATTAGATGCCTGATTGTTGTTTGTAGGGCATATGACACATATTCATTGACTTTCGCATCTGAGAATGGCTACACAGTCGAAACTGGTTTAAATAAGCACGGTTCTGTGGAATTATAAAGGCTAAGGAGAAATAATGTTCTCTTTCGTGAAAGATATAATATGAATTTAAGTACAGCGTCATGTTGGATCCTATGTCCGTAGCAGATTCGTGACTGGTTACCTAAAGCAGAAGACTGAGGCGTAAGGCTTGAGTAGTGAGCGTTCGCGATTCTGCAGCCAGGGAGCAATGCCGCGCTGCCTCGTCAGCGCTGCCCTTCTTGCGACCCTCCTAAGCAGCTTTGTTTGCTGTGTGTACGGGCCTTTGGTCACTTATTTAATAATAGCGCATAATGAAAGAGGAACACACACGCGTACGAAGGAGGGAGTAATTTACAATCATGCAAATTTTCGGACCATAATACCTCCGCTCCTCCCTGTTTGCTCTTACGTTTGCAGCTTAGAAACAGCCAGAATACCTGAACTGAATTTAGATGTGTCATAACGCTGCTACATTGTCCTATCGTCTGAAAACGCGCTAGCTTCTACTACGTACGATCGTCCACATCAAGAATGTACATATACCACCCAACTCTCAACGGACAGATTTTCTGGCAGTGTATGATCTTTCTTTTCGTAATGAATCTGATAAACTGATAACAAACAGTGCCTGACTGAATACAAGGTGCGTCTGAAAAGTTCGATTAATAGTCCCACAGGGTAAAGGAAACAAGAGTTACAAACAAAATACCTTTACTGACCTTCAAGGATGTGCCAGCAGTTACAACACGTTTCTGACATCGGTCGTAAAGCTCTAGGAAACATCTTGTGGAATCGCTCGAAGTAACGTGCTCACTAGTTGTTGGACATCCGCAACTCCTGTGTGCTCAACTTTCTCGCTCAGTGCAAGGCGACTGTTCTTCAACACCCTCCTTATTCTCCAGATTTGACGCCGGCAGTTTACTTTTTGTTTCCTCGCCTTAAATTAGCGCATGACCACGGTGCTTCGAGCGATTCCACAAGAAGAGTTTGCTGACAGTCTTCAACAGCTTTACAACCGATGTCAGACGTGTGTTGTAGCTACTGGTGATTACCTTGACGGCCATTAAAGGTATTTTGTTTGTAAATTTTGTTTCATTTATTTTCTGGGTCAATTCACCGAACTTTTCAGACTCACCTTGTAATTTTCGATATCAGTTTCCACACGTATGGACAGTACATCTCTTATATTTTCAAGCCGGCCGGAGTGGCCGAGCGGGTAAAGGCGCTACAGTCTGGAACCGCACGACCGCTACGGTCGCAGGTTCGAATCCTGCCTCGGGCATGGATGTGTGTAATGTCCTTAGGTTCGTTAGGTTTAAGTAGTTCTAAGTTCTAGGGGACTTATGACCACAGCAGTTGAGTCCCATAGTGCTCAGAGCCATTTGAACCATTTTCATTAAAACTTCTGTATTTGAAATGGTGCATTACGTTCGGATATATAAGAAATAACCACAAAACATTTAAAAATCTATTTTTCGTTGTTAAAGACGTTCGCACAAAAACACACCACTGAAGTTTCAGGTTTCCCAACGCACTCGTATTTCGCTGATTACTGAGGTCTTGGCGCGACACGTGTGTAAAGAAAAATAGTGCATTCTTAGGTTCCTCAGAGAAAAGTTCAGTAGCCCTTCAGAGGAGCACGGCACTTTTTTGCTTAAGCTTCCCACTGCAATTCGTTGCTTATCTCCGTAACGCACTACCCCCAATACAGAAAGCTAGAAAGCTGTAACCAATTCCGCAGATATTGTCAGAGACGTTTCAGTAGTTCCACTCGTTAAACCGGCAAGGATGACAAGCGCTAATAATACATATTCCGTTACATCTGTCCGAGGCCCTGACAATAAAGCACAGGCTACAATCACTTTCCCGTAAACATTACATCTAATACTGCATATCTTAATACGTTACACCACGATACTGGAACGACGTCAATGATTTATCGCTGAGTCTATAATCATAAAAACAGCGCATATTCGTCTCCATGTTATTTCCACGCTGAATTTACCACTGTTTAGTCAGCTATCGGTCTACATCTGCATATAAAAGGTGAATGAGGTTCTCCTACCGATGTCGTCTTGTGCAACCCATAATTTTATATCTGGCCTTCAAAACGATGTCATTTTATGCAGTCCACAATTGTTATATCTAGCCAAAAACTACGTGCCAGATTTTAAGATTCTCATATTCTCACGATCGCTACGCACCCACTATTAGTCCTACAGGAAAAAGAACAGGGCATTTCTGTAGGAACTTTCAGTTCGAAAGCCACACTAAATCCTTGTTCACATGTCGGTGCTTATATACCTACATTGGGGTAGCGCTGGCTTGCCTATAGCTGCAGCAACGCACTGAAACGGTAATTTTCTGATCGTCCCCTTACATACTCCGAAAGCCATTATACAGAGCTCCACGGAGGGCACTAGGGCCTGTATTGGTCATACACATACCTAAGTTGTTCGCCAACGGAGTGAGGGCAAAATGACTGTCTCCTTACTCATCCTAATCTCTCAAATTTTATTCTTACCATCACTACATGAAAAATGCGATGGTGTCCTTACCGGTTGTCTAAATTTACGAACAAGGCTTTGCGAGAACTACGAAGCTATTCTTACAAAAATTCCTGTTTAAATTTCTTTTCCTATGAGTTTAGTGTTCTGTTACGGCCAAAACGTTTATTTATTTGCTTCTCTTTTCTTGTAACCTGGCTAATAAATGTCGCATTTAACACAGTTACAACAAATTTATGTTATTTAACAGATGGCTGAACTTCGGTATCACTACAAAAAAAGTTAAAAAAATCAAACAGCACTTCTACTCAAAAAGTAAATTATTTGTTCGGTTATAAGTTAATAATATAGAGACAGAAGTTAAGAATGTTATCATGAATAAGACCATAAAATTAAATAATTTCATAACTTTAATGACCTAATGCAACTGCTGCTAAAAGATGAATATGTAAAAACTTATCACTATCTCCAATCAGCGCGTATCTGTATTCCTTCGGTGACTGCTGTCAAGCCTACATCTACATATACATCTACGGAGATACTCCGCAAGTCACCGTACGGTGCGTGGCGGAGAATACCCTGTACAACTACTAGTCATTTCCTTTCCTGTTCCACTGATGACCACAGCTGTTAAGTCCCATAGTGCTCAGAGCCAGAGCCTTTCCTGTTCCACTCACAAATACGGTGAGGGAAAAACGACTCTCTATATGCCTCCAAATGAGCCCTAATTTCTCGTTTTTTAATTTTTGTGGTGCTTACGCTCAATATACACTCCTGGAAATTGAAATAAGAACACCGTGAATTCATTGTCCCAGGAAGGGGAAACTTCATTGACACATTCCTGGGGTCAGATACATCACATGATCACACTGACAGAACCACAGGCACATAGACACAGGCAACAGAGCATGCACAATGTCGGCACTAGTACAGTGTATATCCACCTTTCGCAGCAATGCAGGCTGCTATTCTCCCATGGAGACGATCGTAGAGATGCTGGATGTAGTCCTGTGGAACGGCTTGCCATGCCATTTCCACCTGGCGCCTCAGTTGGACCAGCGTTCGTGCTGGACGTGCAGACGGCGTGAGACGACGCTTCATCCAGTCCCAAACATGCTCAATGTGGGACAGATCCGGAGATCTTGCTGGCCAGGGTAGTTGACTTACACCTTCTAGAGCACGTTGGGTGGCACGGGATACATGCGGACGTGCATTGTCCTGTTGGAACAGCAAGTTCCCTTGCCGGTCTAGGAATGGTAGAACGATGGGTTCGATGACGGTTTGGATGTACCGTGCACTATTCAGTGTCCCCTCGACGATCACCAGTGGTGTACGGCCAGTGTAGGAGATCGCTCCCCACACCATGATGCTGGGTGTTGGCCCTGTGTGCCTCGGTCGTATGCAGTCCTGATTGTGGCGCTCACCTGCACGGCGCCAAACACGCATACGACCATCATTGGCACCAAGGCAGAAGCGACTCTCATCGCTGAAGACGACACGTCTCCATTCGTCCCTCCATTCACGCCTGTCGCGACACCACTGGAGGCGGGCTGCACGATGTTGGGGCGTGAGCGGAAGACGGCCTAACGGTGTGCGGGACCGTAGCCCAGCTTCATGGAGACGGTTGCGAATGGTCCTCGCCGATACCCCAGGAGCAACAGTGTCCCTAATTTGCTGGGAAGTGGCGGTGCGGTCCCCTACGGCACTGCGTAGGATCCTACGGTCTTGGCGTGCATCCGTGCGTCGCTGCGGTCCGGTCCCAGGTCGACGGGCACGTGCACCTTCCGCCGACCACTGGCGACAACATCGATGTACTGTGGAGACCTCACGCCCCACGTGTTGAGCAATTCGGCAGTACGTCCACCCGGCCTCCCGCATGCCCACTATACGCCCTCGCTCAAAGTCCGTCAACTGCACATACGGTTCACGTCCACGCTGTCGCGGCATGCTACCAGTGTTAAAGACTGCGATGGAGCTCCGTATGCCACGGCAAACTGGCTGACACTGACGGCGGCGGTGCACAAATGCTGCGCAGCTAGCGCCATTCGACGGCCAACACCGCGGTTCCTGGTGTGTCCGCTGTGCCGTGCGTGTGATCATTGCTTGTACAGCCCTCTCGCAGTGTCCGGAGCAAGTATGGTGGGTCTGACACACCGGTGTCAATGTGTTCTTTTTTCCATTTCCAGGAGTGTATGTTGGTGGCAGCAGAACCATTCGGCAGTCAGCTTCAGATGCCGCTTCTCTAAATTTTCTCACTTGTGTTTCTCGAAAAGAGCGTTGCCTTCCCTCCAGGGATTTCCAATTGAGGTCCCGAAACATCTCCGTAACACTTATGTGTTGTTCGAACCTACTGATAACAAATCTAGCAGTCCGCCTCTGAATTGCTTCGATGTTCCCCTTCAGTCCGACCTGGTATGGCTCCCAAACACTGGAGCAGCATTCAGAAATAGGTCGCGTGAGCCTCTTATATGCGGTCTCCTTTACAGATGAACCACACTTTCCTAAAATTCTCCCAGTACACCGACGTCGACCATTCGCCTTCCGTACCGCAGTCTTCACATGTTCGCTCCATTTCATATCGCTTTGCAACGTTGCGGTCAAATATTTAAACGACGTGAAAGTGTACACTACTAATGCTGTGTCCGAACAGTACTGGTTTGTTTTTCCTACTCATCCGCATTAACTTACATTTCCCCACATTTGGAGATGACTGCCATTCATCATACCAACTAGACGTTTTGTCTAAGTCATCTTGCATCTTCCCACAGTCATTCAACTTCGACACCTTAGCGTACTCCTCAGCATAATCAGTAAACAACAGCAGATTGCTGCCTACCCCCTCCACCAAATCATTTACGTGCATAAAGAGCAACAGTGGTCATATCTCACTTGCCCGGGGCACTCCTGAAGGTATCCTTGTCTCATATGAACTCTCGCCGTCGAGTAAAACATACTGAGTTCTTTTCCTAAAGAAGTCTTCGAGCCACTCACATATCTGTGCAGTTATTCCATATGCTCGTACCTTCGTTAACTGCCTGCGATGGGCCACCGTGTCAAATGCTTTCTGGAAGTCTAGAATTACGTAATCTCCCTGTTGCCCTTGATCCATAGTTCGCATTATATCATGCGAGAAAAGGGCAGCTGAGTTTCGCATGAGCGATGCTTTCTAAAACCATGCTGATTCGTGGACGTAAGCTCCTCAGTGTCAAGAAAATGTATTATATTCGAACTGAGAATATGGTCAAGGATCCTGCAGGAAACTGAAGTTAGGGATATTGGTCTCTAATTTTTCAGGTCCATTCTTTTACCTTTCTTAAATACTGGAGTCACCTGCGCTGTTCTCCAGTCGCTTGGGAATTCTTGCTAGGTGAGAGATTCGAGATGAATGCAATTCCAATGCCGTAGCGTACCCTTTGTGAAACCGAACTGGCATTCCAAACGGATCTGGTGACTTATTCCCATTTGCTTTCAAATCTTTCAGTTTTTTCTCTACGCCAGGGATAGTTATTACTATGTCGTCCATACGGGAGCCTGTCCGATGGTCAAATGACGATATGTTTGTACGATTCCTCTGTGTGATCGTTTTTTTGAACGCGAAATGAAAAACTTCGGCTTTCGTTTTGCTGTCTTCAACTGCCACACAAAACTGGTCAACCAAGGACGGAATGGAAGCCTTAGACCCGCTTACCGATTTTACATAGGACCAGAATTTTCTCGTGTTCTCTGCCAGCTCTTTTGCTAAGGTATGACAGTGGTAGTTGTATGCTTCGCGCATACATCTTTTCACAGACGCACAAGTGCAACAGCCCCTGCTTCCCCATCATCTTCCGAATATCCTTATAAAACCATGACGGGTCTTTCCCATCCTTTATCTAGTAACTAGGGACAGAATTCTGCAGACCACGATTTATAATCTGCTTGAATTTTGAAACTTCCTGGCACATTAAAACTGTGTGCCGGACCGAGACTACAACTCGGGACCTTTGCTTTCCGCGGGCAAGTGCTCTACCAACTGAGCTACCCAAGCACAATTCACGACCCGTCCTCACAGTCCTACTTCCGCCAGTACCTCGTCTCGTATCTTCCAAACTTCACAGAAGCTCTCCTGTGAAACTTGCAGAACTAGCACTCCTGGAAGAAAGAATATTGGGGAGACATCGCTTAGCCATTCTGGAAACATCCCCAGGCTGTGGCTAAGCCATGTCTCCCCAATATCCTTTCTTCCAGGTGTGCTAGTTGTGCAAGTTTCGCAGGAGAGCTTCTGTGAAGTTTGGAGGCAGGAGACGAGGTACTGGAGCAAGTATGGCTATGAGGACGTTTCCTGAGCCGTGCTTGGGTAGTTCAGTTGGCAGAGCACTTGCCCGCTAAAAGCGAAGGTCCTGAGTTCGAGCCTCGGTCCTGCACACAGTTTTAATCTGCCAGTAAGTTTCGTATCAGAGCACACTCTGCTGCAGAGTGAAACTTTCATTATGCTTGAACTTTGCCCCTAATCCCTCTACGTCCAGTCCGCAGCTCGTGGTCGTGCGGTAGCGTTCTCGCTTCCAACGCCCGGGTTCCCGGGTTCGATTCCCGGCGGTGTCAGGGATTTTCTCTGCCTCGTGATGACTGGGTGTTGTGTGATGTCCTTAGGTTAGTTAGGTTTAAGTAGTTCTAAGTTCTAGGGGACTGATGACCATAGATGTTGAGTCCCACAGTGCTCAGAGCCACTTGAACAATTTGAACCTCTACGTCCATATTACTGGAACTAACTGACGTCAATTCACTCTATAACTGAGATGCTGACAACTGCTTATCTGCTGTATCTAGCAGAAATACGCTCCTGATTTATTAACTTTCGTAGCCAGAGTTGCTACAATGACATCATGATCGCTAATCCCCGATTCTATACTGACATTGTCGAGAAGATCTCGCCTATACGTAGTTACAAGGTCTACGACAGCGTGTGGGCTATCGAGGTAGCTGTTCAAGACAGTTTTCAGGAAACAAGTACAAAAGTATCGCGTACGACTGTCTGTCCGTTCCCCCTGCAATGAATCGATAGAAATACCAGTCTATACTCGGCAGGTTAAAGTCGCCTCCAACTAGTATTGCATGATCTGGGTATTTGCCCGCTATTGACCGTAGATTTTCTTTGAATGATTCTAGAACTGTTACATCAGAATCGGGCGACCGGTAAAAACATCCAACGGTTGACCTGGTTTCAACTAAACATATTATACTCGACCAGATGACTTCACTGTCACACTCATCTTCGACCTGGATAGAGGCAATATTTATTTTTGTCAACTGCAATGAACTCTCCCCCTCCTATGGCCTCTAATCAGTCTTTTCGAAATACGTTCCATGACTCACTAAATATCTCAGAGCTTTTCACTTCGGGTTTCAGCCAGCTTTCAGTCCCAAAAATAATTTGAGCGCGAGAACGTCTCTGGATGGCAGTAAATTCGGGTCCTTTATTACGAATATTTCGACAAATGACTGATAAAATTTTGACAGTCGAAGCGTCTTTACTCTGAACGCGGTCTGACTCCCTTGATGCGTATCGACTGTAGAGTGTTCATAAGAGTACCTCAAACTACCGCCTAGTCTAAAAAAACCTCATGTGCACTCTACAAGTACTCTGTTACCCGAGTAGTTGCTACCTTCGTGTGGTGCACTCCTGACGTATCAAAGGGTGTCCTATAAATCCCCACCCGATTATTCAAGTTTATTAACCGATTTCTGTAAAGTAATTATAATCTTCCTAGTGTTAATGACGTTAAAACATGGACCATATACACGGAAGGGCCAAAAAACCTGGCACACCTGCCTAATATCGTGTAGGGCCCCCGCGAGCACGCACAAGTGCCGCAGCACGACGTGGGATGGACTCGATTAATGTCTGAAATGGTGCTGGAGGGAACTGACATCATGAATCCTGCAGGGCTGTCCATAAATCCGTAAGAGTGCGGGTGGGTGGAAATCTCTTCTGAACAGCATATAGTAAGGCATCCCAGATATGCTCCATAATGTTCATGTCTGGGGACTTTGGCGGCCAGCGGAAGTGTTTAAATTCAGAAGAGTGTTCCTGGAGCCACTCTGTAGCAATTCTGGACGTGTGGAGTGTCTTATTGTTCTGCTGCAATTGCCCAAGTCCGTCGGAATGTACAATGAACATGAATGGATGCAGGTGATCAGACAGGATGCTTACTTACGTGTCACCTGTCAGAGTCGTATCGAGATGTATCAGGGGTCCCATATCGCTCCAATGCACACACCCCACACTATTACAGAGCCTCCACAAGCTTGAACAGTCCCCTGCTGACATACAGCGTCCACGGATTCATGAGGTTGTCTCTATAAGGGTACACGTCCATCCGTTCGATACTATTGAAACCAGACTCGTCCGACCAGGCAAAAGTTTCCAGTCATCAACAGTCCAATGTCGGTGTTGAGGGGCCAAGGCGAGGCGTAAAGCTTTGTGTCGTGCAGTTATCAAGGGTACACGAGTGGGTCTTCGACTCCGAAAGCCCATATCGATGATGTTTCGTTGAATGTTTCGCGAACTGACACTTGTTCATAGCCCACTGAAATCTGCAGCAGTTTGCGGAAGGGTTGCACTTCTGTCACGTTGAACGATTCTTTTCAATCGTCTTGCAGCATGTTTTTCCGGCCGCAGCGATGTCGGAGATTTGATGTTTTACTGGGTTCCTGATATTCACGGCACACTCGTGAAATGGTCTTACGGGAAAATCCCCCCTTCATCGCTACCTCAGAGATGCATCGCTCGCGCGCTGACTATAACACCACGTTCACACTCGTTTAAATCATGATAACCTGCAATTGTAGCAGCAGTAACCGATCTAACAAATGTGCCAGACACTTGTTGTCTTATATAGGCATTGCCGACCGCAGCGCCGTATTCTGTCTGTTTACATATCTCTGTATTTGAATACGCGTGCATATACCAGTTTCTGTGGCGCTTCAGTGTAGTACTTGCCAAGTAAAAGTTTCTGTTTAAATGAAGAACAAGTAGAAACAGGCTTTATACCTCTTTTGAGAGACGTTACAAAGCTTAAAATAGGAGGACGAGTGTGCAATCGGAATCCCGGTTCGACGATGTTCACCTGCCGAGAGAGCAGGCGCCGGAAGCGGCGACACCTGTCTGGAGGTAGGAGCAGACAGTAAAGCAGCTTCTATCGCCTCAGTAGATTCCTATCTGCATTCCCTCGACCCCTATTCTGTCACTGCCAGAAGGTGCTTCATACCAATGTTACTTCCTTTGTTATTCTATTTGCGAATGTAATGGGCGAAAAATAATTTATCTTCGCCTCTGCGGTTTATGGTTCTTAAACGAGATACAATAACAAGACTTATATTAAAAATACACGAAAGGTATCGCTTTCAAGAAAAGTTAATTTTTACCGTGTCAGTTACATGACATCACTGCTGACTAGTTCCGCTGATTTCTTGTCATTATTGTACGTATATAATCGAAACTAGTCATCATTTATGCCATGCAAGTGGGACTGTAGAAATAAACTTCTTTTTAAAAATATATATATGGATGGTAGCTCCCGCACGGAAATGACGTCCGCTCCAAAAGATATTCCCTATACATCATTCAGGTGCGTGCCCGAACGTGCTCATATTCTGGAGACCAGGTAGATGATCTCTGTGGAGAGTGACAGCAGATTCCGCTAAAAGGTAATAATACGGAATTTTTATGCGAAAGTAGAATTCATTATTAGGAAATTTCGAATACGACACCAGGAATGAGAGAACTCATACGTCAGTAGAATTCACTGAGAAGATCAACATGGCTGCCCTCAGTACAGTCTTCCGAAAGGTCAATATAATCATTGCATGGTTTGTGACGGTGCTATGCCGGCCGAAGTGGCCGTGCGGTTAAAGGCGCTGCAGTCTGGAACCGCAAAACCGCTACGGTCGCAGGTTCGAATCCTGCCTCGGGCATGGATGTTTGTGATGCCCTTAGGTTAGTTAGGTTTAACTAGTTCTAAGTTCTAGGGGACTAATGACCTCAGCAGTTGAGTCCCACAGTGCTCAGAGCCATTTGAACCATTTTTTGACGGTGCTATACACACATCAAAAAAAGTATTGCATCACCGCGGTTCCGAGAGTTCTTGAACCTGTACAGAAAATTGGAATAGAGATCAACATAAACATCATTTCCGCCCTTTCTATTGCTCATGAAAACCACACATTGCATGTCGTAACACCGCAAAGCGAGACCTTCAGAGGCGGTGGTCCAGATTGCTGTACACACCGGTACCTCTAATACCCAGCAGCACGTCCTCTTGCATTGATGCATGGTTGTATTCGTCGTGGCATACTATCCACAAGTTCATCAAGGCACTGTTGGTCCAGATTGTCCTACTCCTTAACGGCGATTCGGAGTAGATCCCTCAGAGTGGTTGGTGGATCACGTCGTCCATAAACAGCCCTTTTCAATCTATCCTAGGCATATTCGGTAGGTTCATGTCTGATGAACATGCTGACCACTCTAGTCGAGCGATGTCGTTATCCTGAAGGAAGTCATTCACAAGATGTGCACGATGGGGGCTCGAACTGTCGTACATGAACACGAAAGCCTCGCCAATATGCTGTTGATATGGTTGCACTATCGGTCGGAGGATGGCATTCACGTATCGTAGAGCCGTTACGGCGTCTTCCGTGACCACCAGCGGCGTACGTGGGCCCCACATCATACTACCCTAAAACAGCAGGTCGCTTCCACTTTGCTGCACTCGCTGGACAGTGTGTCTAAGGTGTTCAGCCTGACCGGGTTGTCCCCAAACACGTCTCCGACGGTTGTCTGGTTGAAGGCATATGCGACACTCATCGGTGAAGAAAACGTGATGTCAATCTTGAACCGTCCATTGGGCATGTTGTTGGGCCCATCTGTACCGCGCTGCATGGTGTCGTCGTTGGAAAGATGGACCTCGCCATGGACGCCGTTTGTGAAGTTGCGCTCCATGCAGCCTACTGCGCAGTTTTTGAGTCGTAACACGACGTCCTGTGGCTACACGAAAAGCATTATTCAACATGGCGGCGTTGCTATCAGGGTTCCTCCGAGCCATAATCCATAGGTAGTTGTCATCCACTGCAGTAGTAGCCCTTGGGCGGCCTGAGCGAGGCATCTCATCCACAGTTCCTCTCTCTGTATCTCCTCCATGACCGAACAACATCGCTTTGGTTCACTCCGAGACGCCTGGACACTTCCCTTGTTGAGAGCTCTTCCTGGCACGAAGTAACAGTGCGGACGCGATCGAACCGTGGTTTTGACCGTCTAGGCATGGTTGGATAACGGGCAACACGAGCCGTGTACCTCCTTCCTGGTGGAATGACTGGAACCGATCGTCTGTCGGACCCCTCCCGTCTAATAGGCGCTGCTCATGCATGGTTGTTTACATCTTTGGGCGGGTTCAGTGACATCTCTGAAGAGTCAAAGCGACTGTGTCTGTGATATAATATCAACAGTCAACGCCTATCTTCAGAAGTTCTGGGAACCGGGATGATACAAAACTTTTTTTGATATATATATAAAGCTATAAAAAATGTTCTCCAGGCAGGAATGCAGAAATGCTGTTCATGTAAATCTATTTAAGAAGGGAAAGAACAGGATAATTAGCAAAAGTTTCCGAATATTTAAAATGAAAGCAGTAACCACAGAAGAGGAAGTAACAAAATGCGGTACAGAGCCGAAGTAAGTAGAGCAAAAGAAAATCTCAGATGAAAGGAGGTATTATGTTATCAATTTGGTTAAAGAACTGCAGCTGTTCATCTACATCTACGTGATTACGCTGCAATTCCCGATTAAGTGCGTGCCAGAGGGTTCATCCAACCACCTTCATGCTATTTCTCTACCGTTCCACTCTCGAACGGCATGCAGGAAAAGTGAGGTACCTAAATCTTTCTGTGCGAGCTCTGATTTTTCTTATTTTACCATGATGATCAATTCTTTCTATGTAGGTAGGCGACAACAGAATATTTTCGCAATTAGATGAGAAAGTTGGTAATTAAAATTTCACGAGAAGATCCTGTCGCAACGAAGAACGCGTTTGTATTAGTGACTGCACCCCAATCCACGCTTTCTTCCGTATTTCACGATAATACAAAGCGAGCTGGCCTTCTTTAAGATATTTCGATGTCCTCTGACAATCCAATCTGAGTTTGAGCCACACGACACAGCAGTACTGCAGAAGAGGGCGGGCAGTCGTGGTGTAAGCAGTCACTTTAGTAGACCTGTTTCACTTTCTAAGTGTTCTGCCAGTAAATCGTAGTCTTTGGTTTGCTTTACCCACATTCTTCTGTACGTGATCGTTCCAGTTTAAGGTATTCTTAACTCTAATCCCTAAGTATTTATATGAATTTACAGCCTTTAGATTTATGAGATTTATTGTGTAACTGAAATTTAGTGCACTTCTGTTAGTACTCAAGTGAATGACTTCACACTTTTCATTATTTAGTGTCAAATGCCACTTTTCACCCTGTAAAGACATCTTGTCTAAATGATGTTGGAATTGGATTTGGTCATCTGATGGCTTTACAAGACGGTAAATGACTGCATCATATGCAAGCAATCTAAGGTGGCTGAACAAATTGTTCCTATGTCGTTTATGCAGATCAGGAACGGCAGAGGGCCTTTAACATTTCCTTAGGGAACACCGGACATTACGTATGCTTTACTCGACGTCTTTCCGTCAGTTACTACCAACTGAGACATATCTGACAGGAAATCACGAATCTAGTCACACAACTGAGGCGATATTCCACAAGCCGCTGCAGATTTAATTTCAATATAAAGTCTAGAAAAATGGAGAGTCAGTGCATATTTCTAGTACGTGTGACGTAATTGGAATCGGATAGCTGTAATGGGGTATAAATGATTTTGTATATATGTGACAAAATTGATATGATTAAATCACGAACAACTTTTACTAAGTATTTTCGTTGCCTTTGTTGCCGCCATTTTATAGATTTTTGTAGGTGTTGTCAGTGTGTAAACAAAAACCAATGGTAATATAGTCAGTCTAAGAATATGTTTGAACAGTATGCGATACTCAAAGAAAGATCAAACATGCATTACATTAAACAGGATATATTTGTGGTCCCTGCAACAAAATATCGGCATCAAGCTGCTTCTGCAGCACAGTCTGTGTGAGACATATTAACGACTAGTAATAGACTGGATGTGTGAATAAAGGAAGATATGCAGCTGAAAGTGGAGATGCGTCTGTTTTCGCCATATGCCACTTCTCTCATATTTGTCCTCTTAACAAGTTTGTAACTGCGACCGCTTTTTGTAGGCTTTTTCTTTTTTTTCATTTTTTGTAACGAGATTCTGGAGAATGATGGCAGCTCACTTGGCTGAATTCTTTATTTTCGCTAGTATTTTATGAGTAACGCCTATATCCACATTTATACTTCACCAGCCACCTTGCTGTGTATGGCGGAGGGTACTCCTGGTACCAACAACTGATTCCCCTCCCTGTTCCAATAGAGAGTATTTGCATGTAAATCTCCGTATTAGCTCTAGTTTCTCGGATTTTCTCGTTGTAATTATTTGGCGAGACGTACATAGGAGGAAGCAATATGTTGCCAGACTTTTGACCGGAATGTAATCTCTCGAAATTTCAGTAGCAGATCTCTCCGTGATGTACAACGTATCTCTTGTAATGTCTACTGTTGTAGTTTGTTGCAATGCCCATTTCTGCTGCTATAAATGCAGTTGTGTTGACGTATGTTTAAACATTCCCATAATTTTTATTGTTATGGATAATGACGACCTCTACCAACGCGTACGTGCTTATGTGAAAACATTCGGCAATATCGTTCGGCTTTCCACAGCTCAGAACCTAGTAAAAGACGTAAGAATTCACGGAAATTTTATTCGCGACAAATTTGAAAGACATGGTTCATCGCAGGACTAACAGAAAAGTGAGTTTCTCGTGGTTGGCTACATAACATTATTTAATGTCGTTTCATTAATTAGCCCATGACCGGTTGGAGGCAGAGCCGCGCTAACTGCGGCCGGCCTGAAGTGGCGTTGGCGAAGCTCACCCACAGCTTTCTGCTCTCATACATTCTCTCTCAGTATCCCATACTGTTAGCGAAGCACTCTGGTACACAACCCATGACTGGAGATTATGCAGAGTACCTGCAGTCTGGAGATACGTACTACTGGGCTCAGTTCGATACAGACACAACCTTCAAGTATTAAGGGCATTCGTCTGTAGGAACGACAATTAACTGAAAGAGATTTGCTTCAGTTGTGCTAATTATTTATTCAAACGACGAGGAGTGTCGGGATTTTAAAATCCAATCTTCGGGTGTATAAAACTGTAACATATAAAGGAAAGGAGGGAAGAAATATAATGCAACATACCTCTAAAAATCAGGTCAAAAACAAGGCGACTCTCTTATTGTATTTGCTAATGCATTAACATGCGGTCGTACCAGTCACTGCAGTAGCTCCATATCGCTGCATGTTGGCTGAACTAGAAAAAAGAAGAGGGCCTGATAATCAGACTGACCTAAAAGTGTAACGTCCGGGCGGGTGGGACGAAGGAAACAGAAACCTAGAACGAACGCTGTGCTCACACTGTGTGCCGTCCGGCAGCCGACTGAGTGGAGGGCCACGCCGGAGATCTGCAGATAACAACAGAGATAAAAATTACTGTTTTTATCTTCGCTAATAACATCAGTTTCGCCGGCCGCAGTGGCCGTGCGGTTCTAGGCGCTACAGTCCGGAACCGAGCGACCGCAACGGTCGCAGGTACGAATCCTGCCTCGGGAATGGATGTGTGTGATGTCCTTAGGTTAGTTAGGTTTAATTAGTTCTAAGTTCTAGGCGACTGATGACCTCAGAAGTTAAGTCGCATAGTGCTCAGAGCCATTTTAACCAACATCAGTTTCCTTGTTTGTACACCGTTGGCGCCTCCAGATCTTCTTTGCATGTTACTGTGTTATACGCCTGAGGATGGGATTTTAATATCCTGAAACCGGTCGTGGTTTAAACAAATAATTAGTACAACTGAAGCAGATCTCTCTAAATTAATTATCATGCTTCTTGGTTGCGGATGTCCTGCATAACAAATCTTGTGTATGTGGAGCAAGGCCATGAAAACTTGCTCTTAAAATTTTAAGAGCGTTCATTTGAAGATGAATCACGTACTATATCTACATACATACTCCGGAAGCCACTGTTCATTCGGTGTCGGAAGGTACTTCGTGTCATTGTTGTTGTTGTTGTGGTCTTCAGCCCAAAGACAGTTCTGATGCGACTCTTCATGCTACTCTATCCTGTGCAAACCTCTTCATCTCGGAATAACTACTACAATCTTCAGCCATTTAAACCTGTTTACTGTATTCACCTCTTCGTCTCCCTCTAGAACTGTTAACCGCCTCTGCCCCTCTCCCTCCCCCTGCACACACAATTCTCTCATATACTAAACTGATTTTTCCCTGATGTCTCAGGATGTTTCCTATCAACCAATCCCTACTTTAGTCAAGTTATGCCATAAACTTGTGTTCTCCCCAGTTTGATTCAGTTCTTCTTCGTTAGTTAAGCGCTCTATCCGTCTAATCTTTAGCATTCTTCCGTAGCATCACATTTTAAAAACTTCTGTTTTCTTCTTGTTTGAACTGCTTATTGTCCATGTTCCATTTCCACACAAGGCTAAATTCCAGACAAATGCCTTCGAAAAAGACTTCCTAATACTGAAATGTGTATTCAATGTTAACAAAATTACTTTTTTTTAGAAACGCTTTTCAAGCTATTGCCTGTTTGGTAAAACCTCCTGAGCTGTTGTGTGAAGATGTCCGTAACTGCCTGCTGCACGTCCTCGTCCTGTAGGAATCGTCGACCCTTTAAGGCATTTCTGAAGGGACTGAAGGCGTGAAAGTTGCATGGAGAGAGATCAGGGCTATAGGGCTGGAGGTTTTAGACAGACCTGCTGCCCGCTACACAGTCTTCATTCTGCGATGGATGTATACCGGTGTTTGTCCTTCGGCAGTAAAGAAAAGAATAAAAGCACGATGGCCCTGTTTGGCCGCATTTCGTAATAACATCGCCATACTTCACGTTCCCGCATTTACCACACGCTTGTCGGAAAGAGACAGATGACTTACTAATCCCTTGGCTACATGTCGGTACTTATAGTCGCGGTACGTTGCATATACGCCGCAGCAACACCCATAAGCGGAAACATTTTGATTGTCCCTTGTATATAACATTTTGATCCCTATTTTTTACCGTTACTATCTTCAAAATTTCAAGGAGTGTATTCCAGTCAACACTGTGAAAACCTTTCTCCAAGTCTACAGATGCTATAAACGCAGGTTTGCCTTGCTTTAAACTGTCTTGCACCTTATGTCGTTGGAATTATAATTATTACAGTCTTCTAGAAGTCTGAGGGTATTTCCCCAGTCTCACACATCTTGCACACCAGGTGGAAAAGTTCTGTCATGGCTGCCTCTCACAAAGACATTAGTAGTTGTGAGAGATGTTTCGACTTAGGCCGTTCAGTGCTCTGTCAAATTCTTCTCACAGTATCGTATTTCCCATTTCATCTTCATCTACGAGCTCTTCCCTGAACGCCTTCCACCTGTAAGCATTCCCTTCTTGGCTTAGTACTGGTTTTCCATCTGAGGTCTTCACACTCGTACAGCTGCAACTCCTTCCACCAAGATTGTCCTTAATTTTCCTAGAGGTGGTAGGCTACCTTTATTGCCACTAGTTATACGCATTTCTATAGAATTGCATTTGTCCTGTAACCATTCTTGCTTAGCTATTTTGCACTTTCTGTCAGTCTCATTTTTGTCGACTGTGTTACCTTCGTCTACTTCATTTGCTGCATTTCTTTATTTCCTCCTTCCATCAGTTAAGTATCTCCTGCGATATCCAAGGATTTCTACTTTGCCTTCGATTTTTACCTATTTGATCTTCTGCTTTCTTCACTATCTCATCCCTCAAAGCTACCCATTCGTGTTATATCGTTTTCCTTTCCCTAATGCTCCTTTTAAAACTCTCAAGAAACTTCGGCTCTTTCAGCTTATCGAGGTCCCATCTCCTTAATTCTTGCCTTTTAGCAATGTCTTCAGTTTTAATTTATAGTTCCTAACCAACAAATTATCTTTGGAGTCCATATCTGCCGCTGGAAATGTCTCACAGCTTAAAGTCTGGTTCCGAAATCACTGTCTCACCATTACATAATCAGTGTCTTCATCATCTGCTGAGCTAGTTGGCATATAAACTTGTATACTATGGTATATGGCAGTGAAACATTGACGATAAGCAGTTTAGACAAGAAGAGAATACAAGCTTTTGAAATGTGGTGATACAAAAGAATGTTGAAAATTAGATGGGTAGGTCACGTAACTTGTGAAGAGGTGCTGAATAGAAATGGGGAGAAAAGAAATTTCTGGCAAAACCTGACTAGAAGAAGGGATCGGTTAATATGACACATTCTGAGATATCAAAGGATCACCAATTTAGTACTGGAGGGAAGCGCGGGGGGTAAAAATCTTAGAGGGGACCAGGAGATGAATACAGTAAGCGGATTTAGAAGGATGTAAGTTGCAGCAATTATTCGGAGATTAAGAGGCTTGTGCAGGATAAAGTAGCGTGGAGAGCTGCATCAGTCTAGTCTTCGGACTGAAAACCACAACAACAACAACAACAACAACAACTATGGTAGGTATTGGTTTCTTGTCTATTTTATGAACCACTGTCTTCCAGTTTCTATTGTACTCCCAAATGGAGCGAGGGAAAATGATTGTTTGAATGGCTCTGTATGAGCCCAATTTTCGTTATTTTGTTCTTACCTATCACTTGATATAAATGACGGATGGAGTAGAATTGTTCTGCAATCTGCCTGAAAAGCTGTTTCTGTGAACGTACTCAAGAGCAGTATTTGTTTTGTAAGTAAAAAACACCGTCAGTTGCTGCACTGTATTTTATTTCTCCCACTCAGACGCTTTTCGCCTTTTTTCACTTCAAGGCGTCATCAGTGGGATATTTCCTCGCGTTTTTAGGTGGCATCTGGGTTCGCTGTCTTCTTGTCACCTGCTGGAGGTCGCACTAAAATTCTGTTTACGAAACATGAGCATGTTTTCAAATTCCTAACTTTTTTCTTCCCATTTTCCATCTTGTTTGCCCCTATTGTTGCGACGCACTATCAGTTTTCTCTCACAAATTATAGATAATCGATTGAAAACTGTGGTTTCGAGACTACTTTGAGTGAACCCATAGTTTTCGATCAATTATCCGTAATTAGTGACAGTAAATAGAGCTTTAGTGCAGTCTCCAATATGTGACCGGATGAGGGGGAACGCAGATGCCAACTAAAAACTCCCACTGATGATGCCTTAAAGTGAAAAAAGGCGAAACGCGTCTGGGTGAGAGAAACAAAATGCAGTGCAGCAAGAGAAGGTGTTTTTTATTTACAAATCAAAAATTTTTGTGCTTGGTGCGGAAGATACCCACGCAAACAAACCAGTTCCTCAACGGTTTTCCCCCGAAAGATCGTCTTCCTCAAAAAATGGTTCAAATGGCTCTGAGCACTATGGGACTTAACTTCTGAGGTCATCAGTCCCCTAGCAGGATTCGAACCTGCGACCGTAGCGGTCGCGCGATTTCAGACTGTAGCTCCTAGAATCGCTCGGTCACCCCGGCCCGCCGTCTTCTTCCTTCGGGTGATTCCCATCGAATTTTCGTATCACTCTCCTACTGATATAACCGATGGGTAATTAATCTAGCCGTTGTGGCCGAGTGTTTCTAGGCGCTTCAGTCCGGAACCGCGCTGCTGCTACGGTCGCAGGTTCGAATCCTGCCTCGGGCATGGATATGTGTGATGTCCTTAGGTTAATTAGATTTAAGTAATTCTAAGTCTAGGGGACTGATGACCTCCGATGTTAAGTCCCATAGTACTCAGAGCCATTTGAACCAATTAATCTAGCAGCAGCACGTCTCTGAATTGCCTCGATGTGTTCCTTTAGCCCGCCTTTGTGGTTATGCCAAATAGTTGAGCAGTACTCAAGACCGGGTCGCATGAACTAAAGTACGCTGCACTTCCCCAGGATTGTCTCAGTAAACAGAAATCGCTCATTCGCTTTCCCTACAAATGCCCTTACGTTTTCCTTCCATTATTTGTCGTTTAATTTAGATATTTAATCGATCTGACTGACACAGTAATGTTATTTTAAATCGTCGACGAATATGGAACGTTGTTCTCGCTCGTGCCTAATGTTGTATCAGTTACATATTAAAATGACAGATGCACGTTTCTGTACGCCAACACTAGGCGACGATGTAAAATTACGACGATAGGTATAGCAGTTGAGAATTGCACAGTGGCGAAATTAGGTGATCGTGTAATGTAAATGACAGCTACGGTGCAAAACGGAATTCTCTTTTAATAAATTTATGGCTGTAGTACATGTCACGTAAAAAGAGATACCTACTGAAGTTGATTATTATGAGAATGTTTGTACTTCCCATCGGCATTAACAGCCATTTATCCACACTTACGGCAAGCTGTAATTCATCGCACCGACAGAAATTCAGTCCAAGTCATCCCGAATCCCTCTATAGTCATTCAACGACGATGCTTTCGCGTAGAGAACAACGTAAATAGAAAACTGTCTCGTATTGTTAATTGTAGTGGTCCGTTCTGTTGTAAGAATAATTACTGGTGAAGCTGGTGGTGACGGGGAAAGTGAGCTTCTATGAGAGTTGCCGGCTGTGGAATGATCGTAATTTAAAGCGCTGCCGACAGCGTGTCGTCCGTATTGACGTATGTTACATGTCTCCGAATCGATTTCACACATTGTGTGTGCAGTCGCGATGAGGACATGCTTGTGGCATTATCGCTTTCCTCCGCGGATTCCAAAACTAAGTTGCATTGTGAGATTGTGGATGGTATTTAGCGTAGGGTTGGTTCAAATGGCTCTGAGCACTATGGGACTTAACATCTGTGGACATCATTCCCCTCGAACTTAGAACTACTTAAACCTAACTAACCTAAAGACATCACACACATCCATGCCCGACGCAGGATTCGAACCTGCGACCGTAGCAGTCGCGCGGTTCCGGGCTGAGCGCCTAGAACCGCTAGACCACCGCGGCCGGCTATTTAGCGTAGGCTTTATTCGCAACGGTTCAGTAACATACACAGCATACACACACACACACACACACACACACACACACACACACACACACACACACACACCATGCGTAATGAGAAGGAGACAGTTCCAGACATCTAGATTATCGAACTAGTGTAAGCATTCCAGTGAAATGAGCTATACTGGAATATAGGTCCATAAGAAAAAAAGGGCATGCTACTCTTTGATTACGAAGAGCCAGACAAAATGTTTTATTTTCATGAAGTAATAAATATATCATGATATCATTTGCGACAATATAATGAACATCTGATTATAGAAACGACTGCAAAAAACTAGAGTATGTAGAAGACAAAACAAAAACTTAAATTGAGTAGACATCAGATTTGTATGTTTTGTATAGCTGAAGAGATGAATCAGAAATAAAAATATTTCGCAATGAAAATAATGATGTTTAAGGAAACGTATAAAACCGTTCAAGATTGGAGAAAGGGAAGGCACCAGGAGATGATGATGACACCACAGGAGTGACTGAAGCCAGAGAAAATGTGAAATGATCTTGTAAAATTATTTAGAGAACTGTAACAGTGCTGCTTCCCAACAACTGAGACTGACAAGATATAAGAGACTGTGTATCCATCTGCATCCTCGTATTCACTAAAATTACCGCCAACCACCTAGAGGAAACTTTTGATACTCTTATTAATGAGTAGAAAGGATATAGCTGGCTTTAGAAGTGGATATAGTGGAATAGGTTATTTGCAAGTGGTGTACGAAATCATAGACCGAAGGGATAAGTGTGAATTACCAGTTTCTCTTGGGATTCACAGTTTTTGAAAAAGCTTTCGGCGCAATATCAACAAAATCTACGGGAAGACCTTGAAAAAGAACTTATTGGCTCACCCTATGTTATCAAACTAAGTTGAGTTTGAAAACTAAGCTTTCGACATGTCTGAAACCTGAGGTTTACAATTAGTGTGTGCTGTTAAGTTTGTCTTGTAGCAGTGAGACACTCAGCTTTATACGAGTAAACTATTCAATAATTCAGGGATGCTCAGCAAGCAACGGATGAAAATAAAATGGTTTCGGAAGTTACATGTGGCCGGGACACTGAATGACAGGTGAACCAAGGAAATTTTCTGTTAGATTTCAAGAGATGGGGAAAAGACTGAAGCGGCTGTTGGTAGCGACGTTAGAAACAGCGACAGAGGTGTGTATGGAAGAAGACGGGAGAAATGTGGAGCAGGCCTGAATCAAGCAGTGGCCGTGCAGACACACAAATTTCGTTCTCATTTCTCTTTGCGCCCTTGTTATTCATTGCCTTCGTCTACTCCAGACTGTCTTCGCTCTCTGCCATTGCACACGGACGTCTCTTCTGGTATACGATGTTACCGTTCTTTGGATGAACTTAATTTTATCCCGTAAGAGAGAGAGAGAGAGAGAGAGAGAGAGAGAGAGAGAGAGAGAGAGAGAGAGAGAGACGAGGAGGGGGGGGGGGGAGGGATCAGTCTTATGATGATCGTATCACAAGTTACTAACAAAACAGTATAAGTGTTACTTCGTTTACGTTTCGTCATTACGTTTGACTCTTTCGCCGAGAATCAATTGATGAGGTTCCTTACAAGGGGAGTACCCCACCTGGAATGACTAAAACGGAATTAATATGATATCAGAATGTGGACATGTGTCTGTTCTTCCAGTTATTTATCTGTAAAGCTCTTTATTTATGTGTAATCGGTGTTCGATTATTAACCAATCTAAGGACTACGGAATCGAGAATCACTGAAGAGGTTATACCATCTGACACACAATTATGACCAGCAGATTGACACGAGTAGTAAATGATTCATTGCTGGGCAAAATGCTAAATATTTGCGTGACACATTTGTAGTAACACATTCAGTACTTACAGAGTTATATCCAGAAATAGAAGTTGCTATATTGTCCCACGTTCCTTCCTTATTCGTCATCGAATTGTAAATGTGGGATATGAATGATGTGATTAAAACATAGCAGAATGAAACAGTATGTACACTTGACAACAAAAACTTGTAGACATGCTACATCATTTGTAAAGAAACCGCACTGCATTACTCCCAGTATCAAAAACCACAGTGATCACATTATGTTACCATGAAACAGGAATATCAACTTCATTACGAAGCTATCAGCTACACATACATTGGCACGGCTCTAAATCTCGATACGGAAAGTTCTTTTTAGGTAACAGAATGAGAACGGATGATGAAATATGTATCATTTAACCAGCAATTTGCCATTTTGAAGCGTAGGAAACGAATAAAACGTCTGGCTTAGAGTTTTCACCATGTTTAAGAAAAATTTAGAAAAAAACTGTCAAATGTTTTTTTAAATGAGTTGTCTAAAAGTATGACAAAAAATAGATTGCAGAAACATTTGACACGTATTTGTAGGAAGCTCGAAATCATGTATAGCAATGGAAGTGCAGACTGAGAATTTAAAAATTAATGTTTAAATTACACTCCTGGAAATTGATATAAGAACACAGTGAATTCATTGTCCCAGGAAGGGGAAACTTTATTGACACATTCCTGGGGTCAGATACATCACATGATCACACTGACAGAACCACAGGCACATAGACACAGGCAACAGAGCATCCACAATGTCGGCACTAGTACAGTGTATATCCACCTTTCGCAGCAATGCAGGCTGCTATTCTCCCATGGAGACGATCGTAGAGATGCTGGATGTAGTCCTGTGGAACGGCTTGCCATGCCGTTTCCACCTGGCGCCTCAGTTGGACCAGCGTTCGTGCTGGACGTGCAGACCGCGTGAGACGACGCTTCATCCAGTCCCAAACATGCTGAATGGGGGACAGATCCGGAGATCTTGCTGGCCAGGGTAGTTGACTTACACCTTCTAGAGCACGTTGGGTGGCACAGGATACATCCGGACGTGCATTGTCCTGTTGGAACAGCAAGTTCCCTTGCCGGTCTAGGAATGGTAGAACGATGGGTTCGATGACGGTTTGGATGTACCGTGCACTATTCAGTGTCCCCTCGACGATCACCAGTGGTGTACGGCCAGTGTAGGAGATCGCTCCCCACACCATGATGCCGGGTGTTGGCCCTGTGTGCCTCGGTCGATGCAGTCCTGATTGTGGCGCTCACCTGCACGGCGCCAAACACGCATACGACCATCATTGGCACCAAGGCAGAAGCGACTCTCATCGCTGAAGACGACACGTCTCCATTCGTCCCTCCATTCACGCCTGTCGCGACACCACTGGAGGCGGGCTGCACGATGTTGGGGCGTGAGCGGAAGACGGCCTAACGGTGTGCGGGACCGTAGCCCAGCTTCATGGAGACGGTTGCGAATGGTCCTCGCCGATACCCCAGGAGCAACAGTGTCCCTAATTTGCTGGGAAGTGGCGGTGCGGTCCCCTACGGCACTGCGTAGGATCCTACGGTCTTGGCGTGCATCCGTGCGTCGCTGCGGTCCGGTCCCAGGTCGACGGGCACGTGCACCTTCCGCCGACCACTGGCGACAACATCGATGTACTGTGGAGACCTCACGCCCCACGTGTTGAGCAATTCGGCGGTACGTCCACCCGGCCTCCCTCAAAGTCCGCCAACTGCACATACGGTTCACGTCCACGCTGTCGCGGCATGCTACCAGTGTTAAAGACTGCGATGGAGCTCCGTATGCCACAGCAAACTGGCTGACACCGACGGCGGCGGCGGTGCACAAATGCTGCGCAGCTAGCGCCATTCGACGGCCAACACCGCGGTTCCTGGTGTGTCCGCTGTGCCGTGCGTGTGATCATTGCTTGTACAGCCCTCTCGCAGTGTCCGGAGCAAGTATGGTGGGTCTGACACACCGGTGTCAATGTGTTCTTTTTTCCATTTCCAGGAGTGTAGAATTTTAAAATCAAAATGTTCAAATGTGTGTAAACTCTTATGGGACTTAACTGCTAAGGTCATCAGTCCCTAATCTTACACACTAAGGACAAACACACACACCCATGCCCGAGGGAGGACTCGGACCTCCGCCGGGACGAGCCGCACAGCCCATGACTGCAGCGCCCTAGACCGCTCGGCTAATAACGCGCGGCAGAATTTTAAAGATCTGGCGGATGATGTAGACATGCAGTCTACTGTTGTACTGTTGTGGGGCCTTGAAGTCTTTCTGTCAGCTATGCCGAAGATGTAAAAAAAGGTCCAACAGTTTTTCTGTCTTAGTAATTTTAGCTGCATTGAAAAACATTCAAGAGCAACAGAGATGTGTGCCGCAAGTGCATCAGGAAAGCGGGAAAGAGAATGCGTGTGGCGCAAGAAGTAATGTCTGCTGCCGAAGTCATTGTCCATGCTTACTTTTCCCGACAAAAGAATAAAAAAGTAAATTTAAGAGCAGCTTCATTCGAACTACGGATTCAACTTAATGATCTTTCTACGTAACTCAGCATCATTCAAAGGCGCGACAAATGTTTCTCTATATTGTTTTATTTCTCACTTTTAGACAAACTATTTAAAAAAAAATTTCGGAATTTTCTCTAACTTTCAATTTGTTCTTAAGTACTCTCATTACTTCACTCTGGTCAATTTGACAGCCCTGTTTTCGTTCATTCAAACTTTTGCTGTTAGACGCTTTTGTTTCGTCATCGAGTTCGGATTCTGCAGTCTTCAAATTCGTTAACTTTCAACCATAGATTTTAAAAAAATGCCGAATTATAGACATACATCGTCTTGAAAGGTGAGAGAACAGACACATTTCTGTATCTTAAAGTAACTTTTTTCTTCGGATTTAGCCGCTCCAGCGGAGGTACTTGTCTTGTGAGCGACGGGACTGTGAGAACGACTCACTGTCGGTGCAATACTGTACCAACTCACACAGTCTCTGAAGAGCTATAGAAGACTGAAATAACGTGCTTCAACTAGGCGTCAGTGTATGGACCTGAAAAGGGGTCTATCACATCGATAATGTGTAATTTGATGCGTGTTACACAGCGGAACCTGCACTGATATGGAAGCGAGGCTTAACATAATAGCGCCAGATGACTTCCATGGGCTGCGCTGTTTTATTTCCCGAACATAGCATTAAGATTCGCTTATCTAGTGGATTCACGATGTGTGGTGCTGAATTATATACGATCTAGAGGGCGCTGGAGTAAATCAACTGTAATCTTACTACCAAATTTATACTCTGCACTGACTGCCGAAGAGCCCTTCACGATGTCCATCAAATAAAAGAATGGAGCAGAGTGTACCAGATTTGTATTTCATATTTTACGGGATTGATCCTGGTAATTTATGTAACAACTTAAGATGTTCAAGTTCGTGGTGGTCGACTTCATTTGAGGCTACACAAGTCTGCATTTAGTCCTCACACTGCTCAAAGGGGAAAAAAGTATACAGATCATCCACGACGGCCTTTTCTATCTACTGAACCAGGGGATAGGTGCCGTCATTTCACTGGGTGCTAGAGCACGTGGGAATTCAAAGAAAGTCTACGCTCAGTAGCGTGGAAATGCCCAGTTCAGGCAGTATTAAATGGAGGTGACATTAACCTGCCGAGTACAGAACGGGAAGTCTATAGATTCATTGCAGAGGATATGAACAGGCAGTCTTCTTAGGTACTTTTGAATATATTTTCCGAAAACCGTCTTGAACAGATAGTTACATAACTCGGACGCAATGGAAATGTTTCAGACCTTATATCTACTAACTGGCCCGACTTTATCGACGGTGTCTGTAGAAAGACACGGATTAGTGATCCTGATGTCATCACTGCAACGATGGTTACTAAAGTTGATAAATCAGTCAAGAAGGCTAGGAGAGTATTTTTGCTAGCAAGAGAAGATAAGCAGTTGTTATCATCCCAATTAAACAGTGAATTGATTCCATTTGGTTCCAGTATGGTGGACGTAGAGGAATTGTGGGCGAAGTTAAAACGGATTACAAAACGCGCTCTCGAGAAGTATGTGCAGATTAAGTGCATTAAGGACGCAAAAGACTCACCGTGATTTAATAACAAAATTCGAAAAATTCTGAAGAAGCAAAGGGAACTGTGATAGGACCGGTATTATTATCTACGTACATAAATTATCTGACAGACAGAATGAGAAGTGATCTGTGGCTGCTTGCTGACGATGCTGTGGTGTATGGGAAGGTGTCGTCTTTGAGTGACTGTAGGAGGAAATAGCATGACTTAGACAGAATTTCCAGTTGGTGTAATGAATGGCAGCTCGCTCTAAATGCAGAAAAATGTACGTTAATGTAGGTGAATAGGAAAAACATTCATGTAATGTCCTAATGTCGTGTTAGTGGTGTACTGCTTGCACAGTCGCTTCGTATAACTGTCTAGACGTAGCGTTGCAAAGTGACACGAAATGAAACGAGCAAGTTAGGAAGGCGAATGGCCGATTTCGGTTTATTGGAGTTTTATGAAACAGAAATCCATCGAAGGAGACCGTGTATAGAACCCTGTGGCGACCCATACTTGAGTACTGCGTGAGTGTTATGGGTCCACCAAGTCGGATTAAAGGAGAATTCAGAGGCAAGCTGCCAGAATTGTTGCCAGTATGTTCAATCAGCACCCGACTATTACGGAGACGCTTCGTGAACTCGAATGGGAATTCCTTGAGGGAACACGTTCTTTTCGCGAAACACTACTGAGAAAATTTAGAGAATAGGCATTTGCAACTGACTGACGAACGATTCTACTGCCGCCAACATCCATTTAGCGTAACGACCGCCAAGACCACATAAGATAAATTAGGGCTCGGACGGAGGCATATAAACAGTCGTTTTCCTTCGCTCCATTTGCGAGTGGAATAGGAACGGGAATGACTAATAGTTGGAGATGTAGATGTGGAAAGTCTCACTTTTGTAAGTATTCTAGCTGTCACCACGCACAAAACGAAAACATTGGCAGATTCCCTCTCTGGAACAAGCTACTCTGCATTCCACATACAATTCAGTGCTTTGCTGCACTTGATAAATGCTGAAGCACTTCCTTCTGTCAGCGTAATGACCTTTACCTAACAATCAACACATCCGGCGTATTTTGCCTCTATCATACAAGTAAAGCAAATGCCCCCACAGCCTCCCAGTTACACTTCCGTCTGTCTTCGTTTCTCAGCCAGTCATGTAATTTTCTTTCCCACTCTCTTCGGTGCTATGACTGTCCTCTCTCTCTCTCTCTCTCTCTCTCTCTCTCTCTCTCTGCCACTCCCTCCCTCAGGTCCGTCGGTGGCAGTGCCCTCAATTTAAATCTACCTGATTGCCGTCGGGACTGGGAGAGCAGCATGCTGTTTGCTGATGATGCTGTTGTGTACGAGAAGGTGTGGCTTTTGAGCGACTGTAGGAGGTCACAAGATGACAAGAAGGAATTTCTAGTTGGTGTGATGAATGGCAGCTAGCTCCAAATTCAGAAAAATGTAAGTTAATGCAGATGAGTAGGAAAAAGAATCTCGTAATGTTCGACTACAGTATTAGTAATGAGCTGCCTGGCACAGTCAGGTCATTTAAACATCTAGGCGTAGCGTTACAAGGCGATGTGAAATGGAACGAGCTTCCGAGGACTGTGGTGGGAAACGTGTATGGTCGACTTCGGTTTATTGGGAGAACTTTAGGAAAGTGTGGGTCATCTGTAAATAGAACGAGACCGCATACAGAACACTGGTCCAATCCTTTCTCGAGTACTGCTCGGGTGCCTGGGATCCCCACGAGATCGGATTAAAGGAAGAAATCGAAGCAATTCAGGGGCGTGCTGCTAGATTTGTTACCGGTAGGTTCGATCAACATGTAAGTATTACGGAGATGCTTTGGGAACTCAAACGGGATTGCCTGGAGGGAAGGCGATGTTCTTTTCAAGGGGCACTGTTGAGAAAATTTAGAGAGCCGGGATTTGAAGCTGACTGCAGAACAATTCTACTGCCGCCAAAGTACATTTTGCGTAAGGGCCACGAAGCTAAGGTAAGAGAATTAGGGCTCGTAAAGAGACATGTGGACAGTCGTTCTCGCTCGCTCTATTGCGAGTGGAACAGGAAAGAAAATGACTAGTAGTGGCTTGTGGGCTATGTGTGTTGAATTAGATTTACATGTTGTGGCAGCAGCTAAGTATGCCTGCGTGGAAAGTACAATTTTCCAATGTGCTGCACCCTTGTATGCAATTCTCTGTTTGTTGAGACACAAGATCTTGCATCTGTTGGAGGCGGGGTCAGGGATTTTCTCTGCCTCGTGATGACTGGGTGTTGTGTGTTGTCCTTAGGTTAGTTAGGTTTAAGTAGTTCTAAGTTCTAGGGGACTGATGACCATAGATGTTAAGTCCCATAGTACTCAGAGCCATTTGAACCATTTTTTTTTTTTTTTTGTTGGAGGCGAAGTGATTGGGACTGAGACGTAAATAAGCTACTGTCGGCGAAATAAGTGACACGGCCGTGCCATTCCTCCTTCCGGCCGCTGAAGCAGGAGGAAGTACTTCTATCGCGCCTGTCCTCTGACCAGAGAATCTGCCCGTGTGAAATGCTTGTTATCTTTACACTAAACTTGAAAAGAATGGGTTTTTTGTCAGTGTATGAGGGCTGCAACTAAATTACCAGCTGATCTACCCTCTACTTTGGGTGACTATGAAACGAATGTGGTTTGTGTTTTAAGATTTTGTGTAATGTATGACCTTCTGAATATGTTATTAGAAAGAGGATTTTAAATGTATCTTCAGGGTTAGTGATTCATCAATCAGTCACAATTCGCTGTTACATTGATTTAAATGTCGTGTAATGCACAGGTATATTTTTATTCCAGTTCTATTAGTCCATCTCCTCCTCGTTCTCCCTGTAGTTATATTTCTCCCCTATATCTCTTCCACCTCTTCAACCCCCCACTCTCTTTCCATCTCCTCCTGCCCCTCTCTCTGTCCATCTGCCACACACCCTCTCTATTTCCATCTTGTCCTCCCCCTTCCTCTGTCCATCTCCTCCCCCTCTCTCTCTGTCCATCTCCTCGTCCCCCTCTCTTAAAATTTCTCCAGTTTCTTCCTCTTTTCTTTCTCTGTCCATCTGCTCTTCCTGCCTCTCTCTGCCCATCTCCTCCTCTCCCTCCCGTGTGTCCGTTTCCCCTCGCCCTCTCTATGTTCATCTCGTCATCTCTGTGCTCATCTTTACTACTTGAGAGGGGCCCCATGAAAAACTGGTGATCGTAGGGCAATGAAACTTTGTGGAAACATTTGTAAGGACATGGGAAGGATAAATAACGAATAAGTCAGTGAAAGAAACACATTTAATTTGCACACGAGTGTAATATTTGCGTACAATGTTTACGTTCTGGGTGACGACCATCTGGATCAACAACAGCCTGGATCTGCACTAGAGATATCATTCTATAATACTGTTCTCAGCACTTTGCGAACGGTGGACCACGGAATGTTCAGCTATCCTGACACAGCTCGTGCGCAGCTTGAAGACCGCACGTTGCGTCCAGAATTCTCAGCCGTGGCAACGGTAACATATTCAATAAACTGTCGTGCCGCTTCACCGTCGGAGCAATCCACAAATCACCAGTTAAATCGAACTTCCGAATCACGTCTTTCAACGACGGTGCGGAAAGAGGACCTCTCCGTATTCCTTTAATGAGTCGATACTCGCGAAGAGCAGCAGCACTATTGCTCTTGTTTTGATAAAACATATTTCCGAGTAAAGCCCTGCTCATCATTCCACGTTCAAAGTCCGTTAATTCCCTTCATGCGGCCATAATCACGTGGGAAACCTTTTCACACGAACCACCAGAGTACAAATGACAGCTCCAGTAATGCACTACCCTTTTATATCTTGTGTAAGCGATACTATCGCTATGTGTATCTGCGCATATCGCTATCCCGTGACTTCTGTCACCTCAGTGTAGTCTGGATATGTGCGCGTCCTGAGCTACGCTTCTTTCTCACCCGCCCCCCCCCCCCCACCCCTCCTCCACCCCCCCAAACACCCTACCCTTTTTAGGGGTAGGTGGCCCTTACCCTCACAGTGGTTCTTTCCAGATAGAAAGTGGTAGGTGTAAGAAGTTTGGTTGAAATCGATCCAGGGGTTTAGAAGGAGATGTGGAATATACATACATACATCCACTTATATAATACGTACGGATTTTACCTTTTGAAATATACGACGGCGTGCTGAAAAGTAATGCTTCCGGACTTTTTTTCTGTTGTCAGTACAGGTAGAGGTATTACATGTCGTGCATGTTGCTCGTCGACTTGCCCGTTTCGCTGACGCAAGTTGCAAACATCTGCTACTATAAGGCTCCGAACTGTAGCCTCTAACGTGGCAGTGTGTAACGTAATTATGATGGTGCGTGAGAGACCCTCAGAAAACTGAAGGCATGAATTCGAAGAGTTCATCCACACATGGAGCACCCTGACCTCCAGCATGACAATGCCAGACCACACACGAACGCTGCGCCATCTGCAACAATCCGATGCCTTTTGTTCACTGTAATCGATCATCGTCTGTACAGTCCCGTCTTGGCCTCGTCAGATTTTCATCTGTTTCCAAATCTCAAAGAAAATCTTCGACGATTTCACTTTGATAGTGATGAAGAAATACACTAAGCAAATTCAGAAGGATGTAGGTTGCAGTCAGTACTGGGAGATGAATTAGCTTGCACAGGATAGAGTAGCATGGAGAGCTGCATCAAACCAGTCTCAGGACTGAAGACCACAACAACAAAAACAACAAAAACAACAATAAGTGATAAAGAGGGGCTAGCTGATGTGAGGTTGTGGCTCCGTCAACAAAGTCAAACATTCTACAGTGGCGGTATCAACAAACTGGTCTCTCGTTGTGAGAATTGTGTTCGTCGCCAGGGAGACTATCTTGACAAATAAATATGTAGACATGAAGAATAAAGATGTACAATACTAATAAGGTTTGTTTTATCTTAAAAGCTTAAAGAGTTTTCACATAAAAAAATCGGAGGTATTACTTTTCAGCACAGCCCGTTTTAAACGTGGGTGCCATATTCATATCAAATTGGTTTAGTAAAAGCGCTGATAACCTCACTGTCGAGCGCCTTATACATGCAACCAGCCAACCAAGAAGCCGTTGAATTAATCTTCATCGTCAACCAAAAACGCGTTTTTTTCACATTGGATAATATCTCGGTGGTGAAAAGGTCATTCGAAAGGCAAGATCCAAAGATTCTTGAACGACAGTGGTAAGAAAATTTGAGAGTTATGTGCTTCCCACAGTCTCACACCCAAGAGTCCTGGTATTTCTCATTTGTCGAAATTGGATGACACCATTTCATTTTTTGGCGTTTTGTAATAATAATAATAATAATAATGAAACATTAAACGCTGATTTACGCAAAATTTTATTTCAATCGGATATCACCGTAGCTGGCATCTGGCAGGAGTCAGTTACTTCGTCACCAGTAACACTCAGTCGTTGGTTACAGTCTAATGACGACATTAATAGAGAAATAAAACAGCACAGATTACATACTTAGCTGGTACCATACACCAAGAAAAATCCCCTGAATAGAAATGAGACATTTGAATGTAGGGACAGTTACTAAGCTTTACGAGAATTGAAGCAATTACCCATAATGAAAGAGAAAAAATTCTTTGCTGCAGTGTGTGAATACATAAAGTGTCCCAACACCATAGGGTCAAAATATTATATATGGTAGGAGATCGTAAACCGAGTATTTGAAGTTAATAACTGATGGTTGGAATCGAATAATTACTTTGTTTTTCAGAAACAACTTTTAAACTGACAGCCACCAGCTTTAATGCAAGCGTTACAACATAGTCCATTGACATACCTGAACTCTGCGTTCAAAATCAGTTTGTCTCACTGTTGATAGTTCGTTACTGACGTGGAGCATTATTTGTTACAGGAACCTGCAACTCTATTTAATGTATGGTGCAAGAGGATGCAGTCAGTACTCAGAAAGCCGAACCAACGTAAAGAGAAACGTTTCGCAACAGGAATCATCCTAATCGGAAGAAATTTATCACCACGCATACGAACTTGCGAGAAACTGGCTCACTGAAACCTCAAAAGAATTGTTCGAACACAAGAATCTGAAGGCATGGCGTTCCTTCGCGTGATTGAAGAGTTATCAATGAGCACTCGTGAAGGGCAATCTTCGAAGGAATCAATGCGAATGACATTTGTGTGGTAGCAATTACATCCGAATCGTAAACATGTGCAAGCGGTGGAGTCAAATGATTTTGAATCCAGAGTTCAGTTCTAATATTGGATTATGCAGGAATTCAGACTGGCGGTCGTAACTTTGAACAGTTGTTATCAACTTAAGTGTAAGTTGTTTACGTTAATATAGTTCGTGTTGATTTACGAACATTATTTCTTTAGCTCAAGATACTATGTTTAGGACCTTCTGCCAACTGTACAATGGGATATTCCGTGCAAGGTGTGTAATCGATTTGTGTTTATTCAGAGGACGAACTTCGGCTGAGCATGTAACCTGGAATAGTAGACAGCAACGTCAGAATCAGCTTATGCTTGTAAGAAACGTTTACGTGATACAGATGCAAATTCAGGTACGGAAGGTTTTGCTTCATCTTTGGAAGCATGCCGCTAAACGGCAGCAATAGAACCATATCAGTATGTCACAAGACATTCGCTCTTGATATGCTGTATCTCTTGCTACATGTTTCAGGAATAAAGTAAGAGAAAAAAGGTTATCGGCGCACGCCCATCGGTATTCCGTAGCTTTTCTCATTTCGGTTCAGGTCTTCCTATGGTATGACTGCAAAGGTAATACAGTTTGACAGAAAAGCCGCTAAGGATCTGTTTGATTTTAGTACTTGCACGAATGAATAACGTTACTGTTCTTCAGTATTTGTCAGATATAGAGCGTCAGTATCCGTTGGGTCCAATTTTCTATCTATTTATGAGAACACCGAGCTTACATTCCCTGCAAAGACAGTATTATCAGAGACTTATCATATTCCATTGCTGTTTTGGAATATAATCATTCCCGACCGCTTATAGAGGTACAGGCAGTACTAGTATAGGAGGTAATGACCGTCCAACAATTTGTGATATAGGCGCAGCATGAAGTGGGCGCTTTAAACGATAGGCGTGGACCAGGGAGGGTTTATTTTGCAGGTTGCAATCGGCGGCCACCACCAGCTGACACATACTCTGCTGTATGTCGGCTTTGTTTAAGCAATTGGGCGGATGTGACATCATCGCGCCTGACTCACGGAACGCAGCCCCGGGCCCAAGATCACATCTCGCTTCAGCACTGCCCTGGGTCCCCACACTTCGTACAGCGAGCATCCTGCACTTGCTCTATACCGCATAAGTCGCACTCGGCCTCGTCATAGAAAAATATCTCTGTGACTGTAGTAATGCACGTAAGGCTCCCTGTCATAGCTTGTGAGTTAGTTGAAGCCCGTTTCTCTCTAGCGAGAGGTGTAACATCTGTTTGAGACGTTTACATCATCTCAGATAGAAGAAAGGCCGAGAGAAAACGTTAAGAAGGTTACTTTAATGTGTTTTTGCTCGACTTCTTAGGGCACAGAAGAAATAGAACAGATATTGCGTACAATCTTTACCAAAAGATTAAAATATTACGTGGTTTGACTATGAAGTGGGAAACGCGACGCGTGGGATGTATGGTTAACTGATAAAGATTTCAACGAAGGAAGTTTAACGAATCCGTAATTATTTTTCCAGGCTAGAAATTTCAGTTTCATAGTCCAACCAATACCGAATGAAACAAATGAATTATGCCTGTTGGAGTTCTCATCTCAAGGTACAATCGTTTCATGCATATGTATAAGAACAAAGGGATCAGATGCAATCATGATTTGATTTTTTTTACGGTGCTGAATGTAAATGTTCAATAAAATTATCGTCATCTGCTGAGATAATCTATTGAACTTCAGTCTGAGAAACGAGAAAGGTAGATTTACAAACGCTGGCTTGTGTAAGTCGTAACCGAAATTATAGAACGGAGCACTGGATATGAATTACCAGCGTTGATTTGACTATGTTAGCATACGTCAGTGCAACATTTTCCATCAGAATTCATCGCGATAGGGCTGAAATTCAGAATTAACAGAGCGCCCGGCAAGGTGAGTCCTTACCACCAAAATAATTTCAGCAGCCTTAAATGAACTCTTCAGATCCCTGAACTGGGATAAAGGATGAAGAATAATGGAACATATCTGAACCACCTTCGTTTCCCAGGTACAGGTAGACTTCAACAACGAATGGAAGCACTTAATAGACAACGTTTGATAACAGGCCTAAAATTTAATAACAGCCAGATAAAAATAATGCATAACACATCGAGTAAAATAGAATATATTAACAATGAAGTTATAGAAACAGCTAATGTGTTTTTGTAATTAGGGGCAGTTGTGCACAGGGACGTAGCGAACACCGGAGAAAATAAACGTAACAGTAGAAAGGGCATTAAGTACTTGTGTTAAACGGAAGTGTCCGAAACAGAGCGCGATGCATCTGTTTTGACAAATGGGTACTCAAATTGAACTTGTAAAGAGAAGACCGTTCAATATTTTAGGTCCGCTCACTGAGCAATGAGGAGATATATGAGGGAAAACTACGGAGAGAGGTAATGAAAGCAAACGAATGAATCAAGGCACTGGACTGCAGTGAAAAATATGTTTATGACCGCAGTGAAAATGAAATTGAGGTAAGTGGCATATGTAACCAACCGAATAGCTGGTAGATGAACCACTAAAGTTTGTTTTTTACTTGATTCCAGAAAATAATAAAAGACCAAGCGATGGGCAGATGACAGTAGAAAATATATACGATAAGCATGGAGAGAAGACCGTAACGCACCTAATAGACTAGAGGGGGCATTTGGAATTTAGCGAAGAGTGAGTGTCCAACGGTGGAAGATGATGAATATCAGCCGGCCGCGGTGGTCTAGACTCTAGCGGTTCTAGGCGCGCAGTCCGGAACCGCGCGGCTGCTACGGTCGCAGGTTCGAATCCTGCCTCGGGCATGGATGTGTGTGATGTCCTTAGGCTCAAAATGGTTCAAATGGCTCTGAGCACCATGGGACTCAACATCTGTGGTCATAAATCCCCTAGAACTAGAACTACTTAAACCTAACTAACCCAAGGACATCACTCACATCCATGCCCGAGGCAGGATTCGAACCTGCGACCGTAGCGGTCGCGCTTTTCCGGACTGAGCGCCTAGAACCGCTAGGCCACCGCGGCCGGCGATGTCCTTAGGTTAGTTAGGTCTAAGTAGTTCTAAGTTCTAGGGGACTGATGACCACAGATGTTAAGTCCCATAGTGTTCAGAGCCATTTGAACCATGATGAATAACGAAATTGTGTTTCCAGCAAAATATACTACGACGCTGTACCTAACGAGTATACGAAACTGGAAAGGAAATAGTGAACAAAATCCTAAGAGTCGCACAGGAAACTTAAACTACCGCAACCGAAGTGTAATTTGAGATGTGAGTCCTTCTGCTTACAATTTCAGTGTCCATTAACTGAAGCCTTTCAATGACTGTTGTTGGGTCACCGTAGAAATATCGCAGAGTTCTAACGGCCACGCTTTTGGGCTGTTCCGGGCCTTCCAAGAAGTACAGGCAGTTCGGTCAAGCGTGAACGACAACTGTTAAGTGAGGAAGAATGGCACAGTCTGAGCTGAATCGCTCCAACAACTGACACGCGTTACTAAAGTGCCTGCGCCCAGTCACTCAGTGCACCATATTTGTAACGGCGTTTCTTTAGCTGCTCTTCTGTGCTACGTTCGACGTAATGCCCTGCTGCAGCAGACATGTGGTTTGCAATAAACTTTCTGAAATAGTGTAAAACGAGAGGAAACCGTTGTATTACTGAGCGGTTGTTATAAAACAAACATGAAATTTCGGTACACAAAGGACCACTCGATCATCATAGTTGCTTCCTCGAAACATTTTTCAATTATCGAAATATTTCGTTGATCCGGTTTATGTTTGCCACATCGAAAAATTCTTCCGAGAGAACTTTGAAACATTTAAATGATTTTATACTCGGGTAAGTGCGGAACAATAGACGTCCATTCACGCGTATTGTGGAAAGTAACTGCACAGTAAGGCTCCTCTGGAAAGTCCCTGAAGTTAATCTGACATATGAGAATTTCGCCTCGTTTATACTCCACAAGCCACCATACTGAGTGTGCTTGTCATTTTCTGGACCGGTTGCAAATGGGATGATGGTTGGACGACAGCAGGTAAGCTTCCATGTGAACTAGATTCTCTCTAATTTTACCTTCTTCAGCTCTTCATGAGACAGATGTAGGAGGAAAAAACATACTGTTTGAGACTTCGTGCAAGCGTACGCTCTCGCAGTTTTATACACACATCAAAAAAGTATTGCATCACCCCAGTTCCCAGAACTCCTGAAGATAGACGTTGACTGTGGATATTGTATCACGGACACAGTCCCTTTGACTCTTCAGAGATGTCACTAAACCCGCTCAAAGATGTAAAGAACCATGCATGAGCAGCGCCTATTAGACGGAAGGGGTCCGACAGACGATCGGTTCCAGTCATTCCACCAGGAAGGAGGTACACGGCTCGTGTTGCCCGTTGTCCAACCATGCCTAGACGGTCAAAACTGCGGTTCGATCGCGTCCGCACTGTTACTTCGTGCCAGGAAGAGCTCTCAACAAGGGAAGTGTCCAGGCGTCTCGGAGTGAACCAAAGCGATGTTGTTCGGTCATGGAGGAGATGCAGAGAGAGGAACTGTGGATGACATGCCTCGCTCAGGCCGCTCAAGAGATACTACTGCAGTGGATGACCACTACCTATGGATTATGGCTCGGAGGAACCCTGACAGCAATGCCGCCATGTTGAATAATGCTTTTCGTGTAGCCACAGGACGTCGGGTTACGACTCAAAAAGTGCGCAGTAGGCTGCGCGGTGCGCAACTTCACTCCCGACGTCCATGGCGAGGTCCATCTTGCAACGACGACACCATGCAGCGCGGTACAGATGGGCCCAACAACATGCCCAATGGACCGTTCAGGATTCACGTTTTCTTCACCGATGAGTGTCGCATATGCCTTCAACCAGACAACCGTCGGAGACGTGTTTGGGGGCAACACGGTCTGGCTGAACGCCTTAGACACGCTGTCTAGTGAGTGCTTCAAGGTGGAGGTTCCCTGCTGTTTTGGGATGGTATGATGTGGAGCCGACATACGCCGCTGGTGGTCATGGTAGGTGCCGTAACAGCTGTACGACACGTAAATGCCATCCTCCAACCGATAGTGCAACCATATTGGCAGCATATTAGCGAGGCTTTCGTTTTTATGGACGACATTTCGTGCCCCCATCGTCCACATCTTTTGAATGATTTCCTTCAAGATAACGACATCGCTCGATTAGAGTGGCCAGCATGTTCTCCAGACATGAACCCTATCGAACATGACTGGGATAGATTGAAAAAGGCTGTTTATGGACGACGTGATCCACCAACCACTCTGAGTGATCTACTCCGAATCGCCGTTGAGGAGTGAGACAATCTGGACCAACAGTGCCTTGATGAACTTGTGGATAGTATGCCACGACGAATACAGTCATACATCAATGGAAGAGGACGTGCTGCTGGGTATTAGAGATACCGGTGTGTACAGAAATCTGGACCACCACCTCTGAAGGTCTCGCTGTGTGGTGGTACAACATGCAATATGTGGTTTTCATGAGCAATAAAAAGGGCGGAAATGATGTTTATGTTGATCTCTAGTCCAATTTTGTGCACAGGTTCTGGAACTCTGGGAACCGAGGTGATGCAAAACTTTTTTTGATGTGTGTAGTAAACCACTTCATGTTGGACAACACCTTTCTTGCGGCGTCTGCCACTAGAGTGAGAGGAGCATTACTTAACGATTTCGGGCTTACTATAGAAACCAGTAACGAATTGGTGTGGACCTCTTCTATTTCTTCTACCAGTCTTCCCTGGTAAGCGTCCCAGACTGAAGCACAATACTGAAATATCGGACGAACGAAGGTTTTATGGAAGACCTCCTCGTGGATGCACTGTACTTACTGAGGATTTTTTTAATCACTCACAGCGTGGCATCTGCCTTTCCTACGATTTCTTCTATACTTTAGTTCCACTTAAAATCGCTCTATAACACTTATCCAAAATATTTAACTGATATTTACAGTGCTTTTTCGGCAGTCGTGTAATCTAACAATAACAGGTCTTTCCACCTATTTTTACGCAACACACTACATTTGTTTATGTCGAAGGTTAACTGTCAAACCCTGCGCTAAGCGTTGCTCCTCTGCAGATCTTCCTGCATTTCAGTAGAATTTTCTCGCGTTTCGTCTTATCTGTATACAACAATAGCATCCGCGAACAGCCTCGTGGAGTTCTCGACGTTGCCTACAAGGTCATTTATTTATATTGTGAACAATAATAATCCTTTAACACTAGCCTGTGGTACGTTCGAAGGTACTTTTACATCGTAAGATTTGTCTCTGCTGAGAACGACATGCTGCATTCAACTTTACAGGAAATTTGTAGTCCAGTCAGAAAACTAGTCTTATATTACGTACGCTCGCAAGTTGTTCTTGAAGCTACAGTAGGAACTCCGTCGAACATCTTCCTGAAGCATCAACCAGGGCACTGGTATCTACTACCTACTTACTAGCGACGTGGTGAGCCATAACTGCTAGGGCGTAGACTAGATTGGTGGGAGAAGGCTGTTGACCTGTAGTGTAGCCGCGTTAAAATCCAGCTGCAAGTAATGTAGCAGCAGCCCAAAGCCTAAGTGATGGCCGAACCGAGAATCTTAACTGGCCGCTCCGCGACGCGGCTTTCACTCGGCCTGCGGCGTGACGTCACACCTCGACTGCCCCCGGCAATAGAGCGTTGACTTGCGGCCGAGGCCACGGGCTGCTGGACCTGTCTCTACCGTTGCCGAAAGAGACTTCGAAACGTAAACAACCTGCTATCAGTGCCACCGCCCATCACTCGTGGAGTGTCGCTAGCCATCATGCGTCGCTAGCCATCATGCATGCAGCACAGTTTACACTGTATATCACGCCGAAAAAACGACTTGGTCTCAGTTATGCCTTCCACGTCGTAAAGTGGGTCGCTTTTCACGAGGACCTTAGACCAGTCTGTTTCAGCTCTTTGACGCCGATGGTTTATGAACGTTGCCTGCTATCGACTGTGATGCGGATTCTGTGCAAATGTTTCCCATTAATTTTCTTTTATTAGTCTGATAGGTGAAACATATGTCTGCATGTGCAGCCTCCAAATGCGAAAATTAAAATACTGAGGAATAGTAAACACAGCAGGTTCACTGTTTTTATCATACTTGAATGATAGACAGCACAGCGTATCTGTCCCATACGATCGCTCAATACATATGCAGAATTTGAAGCGGTCAGACATGGTGTACCACAACTTTCTGTTTTGGGTCCTCTGATGAGTTGGGTAACTGGCGAACGGTTCTAATGCCACCAACATACACTGCGCCTAAGGCCCGCGAAGATAATAAGGAATGAGAAATTAGGGCTCATATGGAAGCACATAAACAGGCGTTTTCCCTCGCTCTATTTTCTAGTGGAACAGGAAAAAAAATGACTAGTAGTGGTACAGGGTACCCTCCGCCACGCCCGTACGGTGGCTTGCGGAGCATCTATGTAGATTTAGAGGTAGATGTAGATTCTTTCAAGGGTGGGGAAGGAAACAGGCTGTGCCCTTTCAAACTAACCATCTCTGCATTTGCAGACGTAATGCAAAACTTGAATTTGGATGGTCAGACACGGATATGAACCGTCGTCCACGCGAATGCGAGTCCAGTGTGCTAACCACTGTGCCACCTCACTCGCTCTATACTTTAGATAAGAATTTCTGGAGCACAAGTTGTGGTTCCGGGACACAAAATGTTTTCGGTGAAATAATTTCCGTATATCAAAAGAAAACAGAAATATGGCGTTGTACTGTCAGAACAATGTCAGTCTACCATTCATATGAGCAGCCAATTTTTCGTATCGTGTGCAAGAATGCCGGTTGATCGGTACAGTTTCTTCAGGTTAGATCAGATTTGGTTTTTTCCGCTTCCCTGAGCATTTTAGACAAAACCAGGAAGAATTTCATTAGTGTTAGCGCTCACTGCTACCCTTAATTGCGGTTCAGGAGAGGAACGCGGCGGTGGGTTGATTGTCTCCAGCAGCGTGCTCCTGTCTCACTCTGCGTTCCTTCCTTTCGCGTTGAGGATTGTCAAACCACATTCTTTTAGATGGTTGCCGACAAATTTTCTGCAAGCTAACAGTACAAGATTTTCGACTCGTGGGTATCATTTCCTTCTCAATATCTCTACTTCATCGAATTAACACACGCAAGAAGTTGATTTAATGTTAAATGCTATAAAGTTGTTGGATGTAAGGTCCGCCAGTTATGCAAAACACCGTTTTTCCCACGTTTTCAAACATGTTTCAGCACCATTGTGCCATTATCAGTGGGTTTCTGTTTTATTTAATCTGTAACATGAACCTTTTTACAAAATTATTAGAAAATTACGGGAATATTTAGTTCAAACAACAATTCGTTTCTTTTTGTTAATACCTGTACACTCGGTTTGCATCGTTTCTCAGGACCAGTTGCGTATTATTTATTACAGGTAGCTTGTCATCTGCAACCAAATGATGTTGATGAGAAATTTTGTTTGGGATTAACCTATCATTTTATGCTCTAAACCTGATTTAGTTTGTCGCGCTATTTCGCACCTATATTCGTTTCTACTTACGTTTTTGTGTGGCAAGCCCTTTTTTTCTCAGCTTCATGGTGGGGTGTTTTGAAGCACGCGTAAATATAACACATATTTTCACAAATACGGTCGTAAAAGCACTTTGCACTTCACCAAAATACACTGTAACTGTGGTTGTTGTGTGTCCCAGTCCAGTCAGTGTTCATTTGTTCACCAGTGTGTTTGGCGCCAAATTCGAATTTTGTTTACATTATATATATATGTGGGTGGGGTGGTAGACTTTTTAGCTGAACTTCACAAAAAAGACAATACAAACGGCTAAAAGTCTACACACACACACACACACACACACACACACACACACACATACACGATAAATGGATCCACTACACTCTGCAAAGACTCACCATTTTACACACTGAAGGAACATCACGTAAAAGACAACACAAACAGCTAAGAAGCTACAGAACACACACACACACACACACACACACACACACACACACACACACACAAGCGCGCGCGCGCGCACTGGTGAACATGTGAACATTGACCGGGCTGGGACACACAACAACCACAATTACATTGGATTTTTGTGAAGTTAAAAGTGCTTTTACGAACATATTTGTGAACATATGTGTTATATTTACGTGTACTTCACAACATATCACCATGAAGCTGAGAAAAAGGGGCTTGCCACAGAAAAACGTAAGTAATAACGAATATAGGCGCGAAATATCGCGACAAACTAAACCACGTTTAGGGCATAAAATGTTAACGCCCAACATAAGTTCTCATCAACATCGTTTGGTTGCAGATGACAAGCTACATACAAATAGATTCCAGAATATAAATCACTTTCGGATGACGATTTTTCTGTGTTGTTGTTTATTATGTACTTTTTGGTGGTCAGAGGAACGTACGTATTTGCATGGAGACCAAAGACTACCGACGCATAATATTAACATAGGTTCTAAAGATTTGCAAGCAGAAGTCGGCTTCTATCGTGTTCATAAACGACTTTGATCTATTTCCAATGAACTGATTTGTAATTCTGCAGACGTCTTAAAGTCCCTATGGGTTTTTATCAAAGCACAAAACGGGAAACGTATTACAGACATCATGGTTCATTTACGTAAAATAGTATATGAAGCAATAAAGATTAATTTTTTGCGGTAACTTCATCTACTCTACTGCAGCCAACTTTCACCGAAACTCTTAAATTTTATATTTTAGGTTATTTCACATGAACATTAGCATTGTAAGACAATTATATTTTATAATGTAAAGTCATTTCATTGTATTGTACTTAAACGAACTGTACAGCTTTGTCTACTTTCTACATCTCAGACACACCTCTGCACGGGGTCATGGAAACGATTAATGCAATTTCTACATATCCCTGAATTATTTCTTATTGTTAATATTTGTAGCCATTCTTTCACAGCTGCTAACGGATGTACAATAAGAAGCATAAAAGTAATTTTTTTGTTGTTTAATGTGTTTTCCAGCTTTGGTATTCTAATTAAAGTATAATTTAAAGAGCCGCTAATGGTGTTATAAAGCCTCATTTCTAAAATCAAAGTAAGGGTTACTCTGCATCTTTATAAATAATGTGGATCTTAAATTAACCTAGGACTGCTACTGACGAACACAACTATCATGCAGCAAAATATTTATAGTTAAGGAAACAATTACTTGTTGTATTTCTTTCATGGACGACTATAGGAACCTAAAAATATTAGGTGAAACGTATTTGGTAAAAACAAATGAAATTTAGTGTGGAAGACAAGTAACAGTTAAACAGGAATTGTGTTAATAACTATATTATTTGCCGTGACATAAAGAAACTCTATAGAAGCCATGGTTCATAGTAAAGGTGATTTCTGAGAAAACCAGGGTCATGACAGCCATTCAGTTATTTTTTTGTTGCTCTTAAGTCCTTGCTTCATTTCCTGCTTAAGAACTGGCGCGTTGAGTTGTAGTGGAAACTTGCTCCACTGTGCACCGTGCACAAAACACGGTTGTTAGAAACACTTGCAATTAACAGCCCTCCAGCATAATCAACGTGTGTTTAACGAAGCAAAAATTGGGAGAAAGTCAAAAATAAGTAATGCAGAGGTCGAACTAAGAATCTAGTTTTGTTGCATTATATGAGAAGAATTGAAGATACCACCGCTGAAAATAACCACACAACTTTTTGCGATCACAACAATATTCAAGGCTTAAATCTCGTATCTTGCACAAGATGATTAGCTGATTCTCACTGGGCTGCGCCATTAATTAAGGGTCTGACCGGACCTGCCAGTCGTTAACATTGTCTTTGTATGTGACGGTTTAATGAAGCAAAAATTTGGACTATCGTCAGACTAATGAGCGACGTTTAAGAGAAGATAAACTACAATTTATAAACATGGAACTGAACTCTGGAAGTTCTTTTTTGAAAGAATAAAATGTTCTCGGAAATTTTTTGTACTTTAGTGTCATGAGAACAACGCTTCAGTAGACCGTCCGCTGCGTAAATTATTTCGAAAGTTCACTAGATGAAGAAATCATTGCGGAAATTTCTGATCTTAGCATAAGTTGTAGTGCTAAGAGAATAGCGACTTCCCCATTTGGGTACTTACACAAAGACAATAATGGATCACATCTTTGAAATGACGCTGTGGGTCAATTGGGTATGTAATTACAGGAAGGCCAATTATTTTCGTAAAAACTTTCTGCTAAACTCGCGAAATAGTTCCAACTACATACACTGAATTCTACAAATGAGAGAACAGAAATCATTCAGGAAAAAAAGAAGCAATTGACTCGAAAGCTGAATGAATCTTTAGCACTGTAGTGACCTCGAATGATTTTAAATTATTCCGAGTGCGTCATCTGTGTGTAGCAGACAATTCTGTTTCAGCACTGATGTGTTTTCTGAAGTAACACCCAGTCGACCCGCAGTATGAGCCTTTAATGTGGTTAAAGGGCGTAGGTAAATACCCTGTATAGCTGTGCGTAACAATTTTTTTTCGTAAGAGGTGTTTCCTCTTCTAATATGACAAGTTATATTTTGGAGTTCCACAAGCAAAACGTGGTACAGCATTTCCTTGCACGTTAAGGCATTACGTTGTCTCTATTTTGCTCTGCCTAACTTAATTTACATTGGAAAACTCTCGTCGTTCGCGAACTTCCTATCTCGTAGCTGTCACTTCACACTCTGGCCGGTGATGGTTTACGTTCGTTCCTGCTGGTGCATTCAACCGTTTTGAAATGCACTCTTTACTCTTCAGATTCAGAACTAAGTTTCCTTGAGAGAAGTCGAACTTTTCGACGTTCTCTGCTACAAAATTAATTCTCAAAATCAATTCTACAACTAACCCCAGTATTACAGGAAACCTAAGTACTACGGAAACACCCTCAATAGCGAGCTGCAATCTTACCCCAAAAAAAAAAAAAAAAAATTGGTTCAAATGGTTCTGAGCACTTTGGGACTTAACATCTGTGGTCATCAGTCCCCTAGAACCTAGAACTACTTAAACCTAACTAACCTAAGGACATCACACACATCCATGCCCGAGGCTGGATTCGAACCTGCGACCGTAACAGTCCCGCGGGCAATCTTACCCACAACGTAACAGTGTTCGTCGTCGTTTCAGTCGCTGCAATTATTCTAATACCACTAAGAGAAAGAGAAGGCATGAAGTGCTTTTACAAATGTTATCGTGCAACCCTTTTACACTACACTTTCATCAGAAACCGTATTGTATCTTGCTACAGCTGGAAACCAAGGTGTAATTTCGAACGCTGATTGTTTGGCTCCCTTCATGAGCCTAAAGCAATTCGTCTACATTAATATTCCATGAGCTACCTCTCTGAATGTGATGAAGTGGCGATGTTACTGTAAAAAAAAAAAAAAAAACTCGTTAAGACATTAACAAAAGTCCATTTTTTGTGTTCAACGTAGACCAATTGTGTGATTGGATTGAAGAGTTCCTAGATAACAGAACGCAGCATGTCATTCTCAATGGAGAGAAGTCTTCCGAAGTAAGAGTGATTTCAGGTGTGCCGCAGGGGAGTGTCATAGGACCGTTGCTATTCACAATATACATAAATGACCCTGTGGATGACATCGGAAGTTCACTGAGGCTTTTTGCAGATGATGCTGTGGTGTATCGAGAGGTTGTAACAATGGAAAATTGTACTGAAATGCAGGAGGATCTGCAGCGAATTGACGCATGGTGCAGGGAATGGCAACTGAATCTCAATGTAGACAAGTGTAATGTGCTGCGAATACATAGAAAGATAGATCCCTTATCATTTAGCTACAAAATAGCAGGTCAGCAACTGGAAGCAGTTAATTCCATAAATTATCTGGGAGTACGCATCAGGAGTGATTTAAAATGGAATGATCATATAAAGTTGATCGTCGGTAAAGCGGATGCCAGACTGAGATTAATTGGAAGAATCCTAAGGAAATGCAATCCGAAAACAAAGGAAGTAGGTTACAGTACGCTTGTTCGCCCACTGCTTGAATACTGCTCAGCAGTGTGTGATCCGTACCAGGTAGGGTTGATAGAAGAGATAGAGAAGATCCAACGGAGAGCAGCGCGCTTCATTACAGGATCATTTAGTAATCGCGAAAGCGTTACGGAGATGATAGATAAACTCCAGTGGAAGACTCTGCATGAGAGACGCTCAGTAGCTCGGTACGGGCTTTTGTTAAAATTTCGAGAACATACCTTCACCGAAGAGTCAAGCAGTATATTGCTACCTCCTACGTATATTTCGCGAAGAGACCATGGGGATAAAATCAGAGAGATTAGAGCCCACACAGAAGCATACCGACAATCCTTCTTTCCACGAACAATACGAGACTGGAATAGAAGGGAGAACCGATAGAGGTACTCAGGGTACCCTCCGCCACACACCGTCAGGTGGCTTGCGGAGTATGGATTTAGATGTAGATGTAGAACAAAAGAAAATACTTTTAAGATACGGTATTACCGTATTCTATCGTACTGAAATTTAATTTGTACATATTTGGAGTGCGTTCTGTGTTTTTTAAATTGTATCTTCGTTTTAATTATGTCCTGAAATGACATAATGTTACTTTCTCCAATATTCTTATCAGGACACCACATATATTTTTCTGTAGGATGATCTGAATTTCCTGGATTTTAAGTAACACCTATGTAAATAATTTGATGGATATGAGCAAAAGTGAAAATTCGATGGAACTGTGCACAGATGTGTTGGGCAGTCTCTTCAGTGTGCCTGTTGATCGCTTCAAGTCGCTCTTTTCAGTTCAGAGCGCAAAGTGATCAACCAACAGTGTCTCCTGCCAAGTATGTGGATCTGGTGAAAGATTTCGCCTGAAGCTATGCAGGTCACATACCATTAATGTCATGCGTTTCTTTCTTCAAGACAATTTTCTGCAGGGGCAACGGAGAAGCTCCTGCAGCGTTTTCGATGGGAAGTGTTTAGTCACCCACAATTCAGCCCTTAATTGGCTCTTCCCGTTGTTCATCTCTGCTCACATGAACCGCTGGCTACGAAGACAACATTTTGGCACAAACAACGAAAGGCAGACCGGCGTAGAGAATTGGCGGAAAGCACAGGCGGCTGCTTTCTGTGACGAGGGTACCGGAAAGTTGATTGAAAGTTTATACAACGCCACGACAAATGTCTAAGTCGGAGTGCTGACTATTTAGAGAGGTACGTGGAAGGTGTTGCTAACTGTTGCGAATAAAAAATTTTTGATTTTCACTGTGGTTTTAACTTCGCGACCGATCGGACCTTACTTTCCGAGCAGCGCTCGTATATAGGTATGTAGGTATCTATGCTAAAAGTCGCCAGGTGCATTCTCTCTGGTATTTCGGCAGATACTTTCAATTTCGATTTTGCGTTCTAAAGCTGAAGTCAGTCCGAACAAATAGTGCTCCTTACTTCTCACATGCGGAGCCCGTTGTCTGTGGAAAGTGTCGTTATGTTTCCTGTTACAAACAAAATGATTTTTAAAGCAGAGTTTTGCATGGCCATGCGATAGAGCAGTCCCAGATTAGTCTAGTGCGTTATCTGCTTAATCGTTAAGTATTAAGAGAGGTAAAAAAAACTCCAAGAGTAATCAGGACTCTAGCAGCGACAGCACCGTCCTGGGCCTCGTTGACTACTACAGTCGAGCATGCAGCGCTACTGCGTCGCTGCTGGGCAGCTTTTAATTCTTCGTGTTTTACCGTCCCTGTACATACCGGTAAAACAAATATCACACTAGGCAAATCTGGGACCACTCTATCGACTGGCCTGTTAAATTCAGCTTTAAAAATGATTTTGTTTCTGACGGGAAACAAACCGACGTTTTTCGTCAACAATGGGCGTCGCTTGCAAGAAGTGATGAGCACTATTTGTAGCTACACAATTCAAAAACTAAATTGCAAATATCTGCTGAAACACAAGAGAAAATGCGCCTGACGACTCTTAGGAGAGACACCCTGTATATACGGGGTGTTCAAAAAGTCTCTCCGCAGTGCCGTATGATTGTTAGCCGCGAGTGCCGTATGATTGTTCGCCTGCCAGGGTTACTTCCCTTCAAGTGGACTCTCCCAGCATTCCACTGTTTCGTTTATCTCAGCCAGCGTCAGTAGTATCGTTGGTGTGTGTCGTTACGTGTTGACGTGAACGTTTAAGTTTAGTTCTTTTGTTCGTTTGTTTCGTTTTTATCACTGTTAAAATGCTAACCATTGAAAAACGTTTGTTTTTAGTCGAACAAGTGTTCAAAGCTGGCGGTAAATACACTGTTTCAGTTCGTCAAACATTTAATTCAGTTTTTTCGGAGACAACACTCCCACAACGCAATACTGTGCGAGATTTGATTAACAACTTTCGAAGTACGGGTTCAGTGACAGATGCACCGAGAAGCGGTCGTCCTAGCGTTTTGTCTGAGGATACACTACTGGGTATTTCCGATGAAATGTCCATGAGTCCGAACAAGTCAGTAAGAAAATTCGTCCAGGAAATCGATGTTAGTGTCTGAACGGCCCACACTGCTGTAAGGAAAAAATTAGAACTTTTCCCACACAATGTGACAGTCGTGCAAGAACTGAAAAATACTGATCTTGGAAAGAGACTGCATTATTGTCGATGGTTCAAAAATTTCGTTCAACAAAATGGAAAGGATATTCTTAATGGAACGTTTTTCACTGATGAGGCGTGGTTTCATTTATCCAGCATGAAAATAGGAGTTTGGATTGCAATTTCTAGACGTCGTATTGTGGGTCTCATATTTTTCAACGAAACAATAAACGCACAACGATACTGTAGTGATATTCTGTACCCATTCACAGGAGAACTTGTGTTAAGTGAAATACTAAACGGTTATTTTCAACAAGATGGTGCAACCGCGCATACAGCTCGCGTTTCGACGTCACTGCTTGCTGATGTTTTTGGTGATCGCATAATTTCACAGGGACTTTGGCTTCCACGATCGCCTGACCTAACACCACCTGAACCTTTCTTCTGGGATGCAGCGAAAGCAACTGTTTTAAAATCTTCAGTGTTTTTCGGTATACAGGGGAAAAATAAAATGCAGACGGAAACCCGTGCGAGAAACACTCATCCACCGAGGCAACAGAGCATCACCTTCATTGGAGACAAGGCCTTTCTATGTAGCAGTTAGCGCCACTTCTCCACTGGCGATAGTGGCAGCAGTCGCAGTCACTGAATAACAAACAACATTGCGTACAATGTTACATTTGCTGAAGAAAGAGGGACCTAGTGGCCAGCGCCGGCGCCTCTGTAGCGTCGTTAGATGACGTCTCCGGACATGGAATCTTATCTGCAGAACACCATATACAAACCCTCAAAGTTCGTTGCAATATTCCTGGGACACCGTGCATATGCAAAAAGGACGGAGAAAACAGAATCAAACTAAATGAGTAGAAAGGGTATATGATGCTACTTCAGTGAATATAATACCGAGCGAAATTTTCGAACAACTTGGCAGTATGAGCCACGACGTACCACCCCCTCTGTTACGGATGCATGCACTCATACGGTTGAGAAAGGAGCCCAAAGCTGTCATATCTCCTCCTGAGGCAAGATGACCCACAACTGCTCTGACCGATCCTTCATATTCTGGATACTGGCACTGGGAGAGAGATGAAATCCGAGCTGGTCCCAAGTATTTTCCGCCGGGGACAGATCTGGGGCACTTGCTGGCCACGGAAGTGCCTCAGCATCATGCTGACAACGTAGGCACGTGTGCCACATGTGGACGAGCATGACACCACGATACTGTCGTATAAGAGGTTGGCTGTGTTGCATCTTTGTGTCATCAGAGTTCCCTCAGCCACTACTAGCCACGACCAAAGTCATATACGATTGGTGTCCACATTATGACGCCATCAGTAATACCGCTATACCTCTCCAGAACATTGGAAGAAGGCATATGGGGTAATGCAGAACCGCTGAACACAGTGCGACACCATTCATCACCTTCCATACTTCCCAGTCACGGCACCAATCGAAACGCACATACTTTGGTGTTAACGGCAGCCTATACTGTAGACGGTAAGTCCTAGTCCTGCTGCTGTTACTCTCTGACCAAAGGGCAGGATGACACAATGTTTCTACGAGTTCATTACTTGTTCTCGAATGGCAGACAGAGACGTGAAAGGCTTACGATGTGCCTTGTGCACAGAACAGCGATCCTCCTTTCTGCTGGCCAGACGTGACCGATTGGAAGTTTGACGACTTGTTTGCCTGCCCTCACCTACCCGTGCAGTTCAACATTGGGCCACTGTCACAACTGAATGCCCAAAAATCTGGATATTGTGCGATTTGTCCAGCTGGCAAATGGAGATCTACAATGAGACTCCTTTCAAATTCTGTTACGTGCTGATAACGCTGTATGACGGGATATAGATCATCCCAGTATCCTTCACACTAATCACTCGATATCTCACACCGTTCACACTTTTTATGTATCCCACAAATCCTGGCAAGGACACTAAACACAGACTACACTAATGCACTCTGGTGTCCATTGTACCTTTGACAGAGAGTTGCAACTGTAATCATTTACTTTTTCGCCGATGGTATGTGTGGATACAAAATTATTGACTTCGGGTCACGTCTTATGGCTGAAATACTGTTGACTCACTAGTGAGGTAGCTTGCATAACGATTCGACCGTGTCTCTAGTATTCCGGTCAGTCTGTGACCCTTAACAGGTGGAGTAATAGGGGGATAGACATCGTCCACAGAAGAGTAAGAAGGGTGCGGTATTTCGTTGTGGGTTCATACAGGAAACTCACTAAATTCAACGACAGATGATATAACAGAGGCTCTGTCAACCATGGTGAAGTTTATATTAAAATTTTCGTGCTCGAGCATTCCAAATACACACACACAACATATTAGTTCCTACCACGCAAATCTAGTGAAACTGTCGTAATGAAAAAATTAGAGATACTGAGCCCATTTGAGGGTTTATCAACAGCAATTTTTTCTGCGACCCATCCGCGAACAGAAAAAAAAAAATATGGGTGCAGTGACAGCGACACCCTTTGCTACATACCTCTACGTAGTACATTCAAGGCATTGAAGATTTTATTCTGTCAATGTGTGGAATGCATTCCGATGCTTTCACAGTGGAAGTCAGAGGCGACGGCTAGTCAAAGAAGTGGAACTGGAGCACTTTCATACCCCACGAATGAGGGTGGGTGTAAGACCGAAAGCAAGGTCATGATTAACTAAATAAGTAAAAGACGATAGAGAAAAGATGCAGTATAATTCTCACATGTTGACCTTAGAACTTACCATAAGTTCCTTCAATTAACTTTGGAAATAGTAAAAATTATCGAAGTGATGATATAGAGATAGCTTAGTGGGGAAATCAAAACTTCTGTCTGGCCAGTTTGTCCTGCCTTTTTTGGTAAACAGAGAGGAGCGGTTTGGAGCTGTACGAACTACCACTTACCGAAAGTTTTGAAACAGTTTCTTAGTTGAATGCGAGTTGGAAATCCTGTTAATCAACTGCTGATACGCAAAGGAACTGCAAACCCAATAACTGCTTTACGTTTCAGAAAAATCTCAGTAAGCTGCGATTTTGTCCATACTGTAGAATGAATACGAGAATTTAGATGTATGAGAAGAAATTCTTTCCTTATTGTCTCATCTATGAGAGCATAAGCGGCGTATTAAACGCATACTATCAAGTTTTGAATTTGCAGGCATTAGATGTTGGAGCACTGCGCTCCGATATACGCTTGATAACAGAACTACTACGTTATCAAACTAGTTACGTTCTAGCTACTGAAATAGTAATGGCAACTGTTCGAAAAATACTTTTTCGCATATATCCCAGTTTGCATGGCTGCCGACCCACACCACTCAGTCATCATGAATAAAAGAGTAGAGAGAATATGAGAATTCGTTGTCGGCATCAGATTTCCTATCTCTTCAAATTTTTGTATGGTTACGTAACAAGTGGACATGTGAACCAATAGCAGATATCGTGAAAAAACTATATCAGCGTTACTTTCTCAAGTAGTATTTGATTATAATTGTTAAAATCGGATCATTTTTGTAAAGAGAGACAATAACCTTTTCCAAAAGGAGTTTGTAGCGACCAAAAGTAGCGGCTCGCAATCGAGAAATCACCATTTGAATTCCGGTAAGATTCATCTCTTTCACATAAAAGCCATTCTTCTCAAAGTGCGCTAATTCTTCACCCCTAATGACGACTCTGTCGATTAGATACTACGTCCCAACATAGCAAGTTAAGTGTATTAAGTAAGCAAAGAAATCCTCTTAGGTTTAACACTGATACTGCTCTGGTTACACGATTTACGAATGCAGATAAATAAAATAAATTTCATAAACATAGCGTTTCATGCAGTGCAAGGCAGCGAAGAGTGTTTATCGGGTGAGTAGATAAAACGTGACTGGGGAAAGAGCGTAATACTGCCCCTACTATACGGAAAACGCCTCGGCACGTTTCTTACCGTACGACCAACATGCTGTTGCAGAGGGCGTGCTAAACAGCAAGAAGACGGGCTAATGAGGACCGGATGGCGTGTTGTCGCTTATCGTGGCGAATGTCTTTCGAAAACGAAGCGGCTTTGTTCGGAGCCGACATTTTTTGCTCATCAGTAACACCCTGCTGCAGCAACGACGACTTTTAGCGCTTGTACTAAGTAATAATAAAATTTAATTGGAGTTATATAGCCGACTGAGATCAATGATTCAAAGTGCGGTGGCCGTTTGGAAGTTTGGTGCGCATAAAATTCCAATGAAACTCGGCGCCACGCTCACCAGTGTGTGGTCCCAGTCTTATGAACTGAGACCTTGAATTCGCACATGCAACAAAATGTTTTAAATTTAGATTGTTTTTTTATTCACAACATTTTTCACGCACGAAGTCAAGGAGACCGAAATAGCTCTCGTTCGTAGGACGAATAAAAAAAAGAAATAATCGAATTGCAAGCATCACGTATGGGCTCGAATAAACCTGATTTTGGCCATCATGGTCACCTCGCGAAATATTGGTGGTAGAAAGCAATATTTGATTATTCGATGGTAGGTCCACAGCTGTTCAGTACTGAGGAAATTGAGTAATTGTTTTATTTCGTCCGTCTCAGTTGCATTGATACAAAATTTTATATCAGTGCAACTGAGACGGTTGAAATAAACTGTTACCCAGTTTCCTCAGAGAGCAATATGTTGACTGACTCTTTATGTAACATACGCCTTTGTAATCTTAATTGTAAACCTCTACTTGCTGTACTACGACTTACTTGTAACGTCTGTTGCGCTTACTAATAGATCTCGTGACGAATCTCTCCGTTCTTCATTGCATCTTGTTCCATTTCCGGTCTGAATCTTGCCTGATAATGGCCTAACACTGACGTACAGTACTGTAGAATTAGTTGAACGATTTATGTTGTGGGTGAATTACATTTCCTCAAGATTATGCCAGTGAATCTCATTCTAGAATCTGCTTTTCCTCCAACTCGTTTTATGTGATCGTTCCACTTTATAGATCGTCCCCCAAGCATGTTACTATCTATTTTACGGTTGTTATGTTTCATTGTGGTTGGTCGCCAATCGTGTAATCAGCGAATAATGGACCTTTACGCTTATATAAGCTCAGTGCGCTGAATTTATTTACGTCCAGGGTCTTCTCTCTCTCTCTCTCTCTCTCTCTCTCTCTCTCTCTCTCTGTCGCATTCACACACACACACACACACACACACACACACACACACACACACACAAGCCCAGAGAAAGCTGTTAGATAGCAGGCAATCCGAGAAAATAATTAAAATCCTGATAGCAGAAACACATGACAGACAAAATTTGTAACATCTAGTACTGAAAACTCATTGCAGAGAACCTTTTAATTCCAAAAGAGAAGATTTTCAGACTCCAACAGGAGCAGTCTCTCTCTCTCTCTCTCTCTCTCTCTCTCTCTCTCTCTCTCTCTCACACACACACACACACAAAAGACTAAAGAAAGCAATGAACTTGTTAAATTGCAGGTAATCCGAGAAAATAATTAAACTCCTGGAAGCAGAAACACGTGGTATAGAAAATTGGTGCCACGTAGTTCTGATAACTCCTTGCGAGAGTAGAAGTAATGCTTTGCGTTTCAAGGGGACATATTTCGACGCATAAGTTCGAAATTTGACTCAAATATGCGTACAATCTTCTTCTGTAATGGTGCAAGAGAGTGGCTCCCTGCGACCTCACCCTCGGCCTCCTCGACGCTTGAGACAACAAGGTGTCGACACGCAAAATAAGGTCACAGCTCAGTAGTTCATGAGACCTGTCAGATAGGGTACCGCTCTCACGCTGTCACCAATTTTCACCACACTCCTGCGCGATCCCATCGTGCACGTGTCACATGATGAGTAGATCCTCACACCCCCTCTTACCCACATTTCACCTCTTTCTTTGTCACCCTGTGGTGGAGGTCAGAACTTCGACAACTGGCGTTGAAGTCACACGATTTTCTTACGGGTGGCCGAAGAAACCATTTGAGACACACTGCCGTTCACAACTGACACGAAAACGTCTCAGGAGCGTCGACATTTCGCAGTGTGATAAGCAGCACGATGACGTCCTTGACAGAGTTCTACTCTCCTGCTACCACCCGGACGTTTCAACCCGAGTCTAAGGACATCGTGGGGCTGAAATCACATTGAACGTGATCTGACCCGTTTGGAGTGTAGTGCGACTGCAATTTTTGCTCTAGTATACATGATGGAGATACTAGAGACCGTTGAAAACGATTCGACGAAATCTGAAATGTGATTCGAAGCAGAAATACCCCCCCCCCCCCCCCCTCCTCCTCCACGATGTGCTGAGAATACGGCCGCAGCAGTGTCGGACGTCGTGAAGAACATCGACCCGCTGCTCATCGCACTGTGAACTGCCGTTTTCAACAGCCAAATGTATGGGCACCAACGACCGAAGCCTAGTAGGTGGTTTCATTGACGCCCTTTATGCCACTCCCTGAGGCGTTTTCGTGTTGATTCTGAGCGGCGGAGTGTCTTAAATGTTTTCCTCAACCATCCGTAATAAAACCGTGTGATTTCAACACTGGTTGTCGCAGTTCTGAACTCCACTGCTGTGGCGTCAAAAGAAGGACTGAAATGTCGGTAAGTGCGGGTGTGACCGACCTTCTCATCGTCTGACACGTGTATGGTGGGGTTGAGCAGAATTGTGGTCAAATTTGGTGCCCATGTGGCACTATTAAGCCACCTTACAGTTTACATTACGTTCCGAGCTGTGGACTTTTTCCTTACATGTGTCATCAGCTTGCTTTTTGAAGCATCGCCGAGCCTGAGGGTAACCTCGCAAGCCGCCACGCTTGTGCGTCATTGTAGAGGAAGGTTGTAGGCATCTTTCATCAAATTTGAAACTTATACGTCAGAATGGGGGACAATTATGGGGTTTTTAAGAAGTGATACTTTAATTTTGTTGCGCAGTGTACTTTCAGAAAGGTGCATTATCCTTCAGCTAGTGCCGTAAGAGCGGACTAAAATGTCGGCCACATTCTTTGCTGTAAAAGTAAAATTTACTGTCTGGTTTATTGTTTACGTTTGAAACCTGCGTATTTTGCCTGGTACCTAATTAAGCCACCAGGAGCCAAAGTTTGCATTTTCTGTGAATGGCGTTGGTTAGCTGCTGTTTCCGTACCAAGTCGACAAAACAAAGGTTTTCTTGTGATATGATGCAACTAATCGGCAAGGAATGCTCTATTGCATTTGTTATGTGAAATATGGACAAATAATCCACATTTCAGTGCAATAAATTTGGGTAATTTCTGGATCTGTGGATCTGAAGACGTCATATGGTTCAAACTGAACCTCTTGTGTAGCTTAATGAATAGCATTATCTTGCGTCTGAATCTCGTTATGAAATACCTTCTCGTGTGTTAGTTGTGTGTTGATTTGTTGCGGATCTATTCTGGTTCTTTAGCGGAAAATAATCTTAAACGTAAAGGACAATGCTCCAGTCCACTGTTCCCTCTATGTGCGCCTAGCCCTGGAAGAACGGGTTCCAGCTAGCCGACTCGGATGAGAGGGGCTGATAAAGCACATTGACGTCACGCTTTTTGTATAGTTTAAGAAGAGTATTTAAACACGTAGAACACGAAAAGTGCGGAAAGTGCTCATGCCGCTCAGATTTTGGTAGCTTACTTAGTAAGCGGAATGGGCGGAACTAAATTAACAATTCCATTGAATTTACTGACGTGAAATTGGTGGAGATAATGAGGATGAAATCAACGGAGATGCAATGACATGACGTCAGTGAAGTACTGAGCAGAAACGTTGAACGCCAGTGTAATGAATAGGGTTAGATTTTTATGATGGCGCGTATATTTTTCGGCAAGACTGACAGCTTTCTTAAATACATATAAATGCTTGTTATGACAAAACTAACTGAATTACTGTAATTTGTTAAGTCACATTTGTGAATATATGGCCATTGCTCTCTAATAGAACGTATTTTAGCAAGTAAATGCCCATATTCTTTATATTTTCTCTCTTTCGAGACGTAAAGAGCTATTCACATTCAATGTCTTTCTTGGGTGCTATATTTCTTAGAATAGCATCTAATCTTGTTTCCTGGAAAATGGCAAATATCCACTTTACTATCGTATTTTGCTCGAATTTACTATACAGACTTCATCCTTACGCAGTAGTGAGTTTGTGTAGCCTATAGTTAGTATATGAGCAGGTAACTGCTTAGGCCACGGTGGACCCCCGATTGAAGACAAGTGTCTTCTTAAAGTCAGAAGTGTGTGCGGAATAATTCAGAAAATATGTCTAAAGGGAAGCAAATTATTCGAGTAAAATTACAATAGCTCGAGTCTCAATATGACGAGGAAGTATTTGCGACTGACGGTAAAATACCATGTTATAAACTGTACGTCGTAAGAGTAGCTGCAAAGAAGTCATTTGACAACAGTGAAACACAAACGTGGAATACAACAAATTGAAAAGGTGAAAACACTACAGCGAATTGTTCTAGAGGAGTCCTGCCAATCTTATTCATCAAACTGTCTAGAGCTGCGTACAGGTTTCCTTTGTGCTGACACTCCCGCAATTAAACTGAATCTTCAGAAAATTCGTGAATTCTTTGAAAAATACGCAGGAAAATCCTGTAGTGAATCTGTAACTCAGAGATGCTTTTCGTGAGAGGCTCTGTCCGGTCTCCTGACGAAAAGAGAGTCGCTAATTAAATGTAATTTACATTTACGATCACAGATTCGGATTGCTTTTGGAACTACGGATCTAATGATATTCGTCACTAGTTGATCGAGTAAGTAATTTGAAAGTCGACAAAATTATTTCTTGAGTAAACGACATTAAATCAATTTTCCCCGCGAATCTGAGCCCACCGATAGCTTGCCTGAATAAAGAGCGACTTGGGAAGGCGGACAGATTTTAAGGCCTGTGGATTAATTATTGCTAATAATTTACAAAATGGTGAAACTGTGTAGCGGTTTCGAGACGTTCTTTGAACTTCAAGCCACAGTTACGTCAGCGCGCTAGTACTCGAGGCTTCCCCCTTTCCGGGTTGTCACTGCAACCGCCAGCTCTGTTAGGTTGGCTGTGGGACCACTTTCTGCCGGGGACAACTACTGTGCTGAGGCGTCCGAATCTACAAAAGTGCTGAAAGACACTCTCAGCACCCCACTGCGTTGCAGTTCTTAGACCGAGCCACATGGTGTTAGCAGTAGCGCAGGTGGTGTGCCGTTTTCAGCGTCTGTGCACTTGCCAGCGTTACTCAGTAGCACCAGTGGGCAGAGTAGTTCGTCTTAGTATCACAGTTTTTCAGTGGAATGCTCGCGGTAATTTCGGTTCCAACTTCTTTGCGATGCAACTGTTCACGTCACCATCGTCGGACATGACGAATTTTACCGTGCTGGTGGGATAAGCTACTTCGGGGTGCCTCTGTCCGGGCTATCTGTCAGACAGAAAACTCATGACTATTAACTGTTTCCCTTTTGATTAAAAATTCTAAAATTTCCTTGCGATTTTCTGTGAGCACACACTTTCAAAAGGGCTGGACGAAATGCTCGTATTTCATTTCTTATGTTCGATTCAGTTTTATTGTTTTATCTTGACCTACAGCAAGACGTTGTCGGGCTTGGTTATTTGTTGAACTGAGACTGAATCGATCTCTCGTAGAATGTAACAGGCTACCTCACATTTCCTGAGTTTCATGGTGAATGAATCTGAATTATGCACCAAATCTGTCTGTTTGCTGGTATGTAACATTCCCCTTTTGCCCTATATCAATAAATTCCTACTTTGCAGTTGAATCACTTGCTAGGCGAGAAGTTCAGTGTCACCACGGTCGAAAGAACATAGGATTAGTAGGTGAGATTAATTTTCCAGCTAATAGCGGATCAGCGACAGACAGGTCATTAACCTCGTTTCGTATCACTTTTTGTCCAGTTTCAATAAACAACACCTTCAGTTTTTCGACACTGAGAAAGGATTACATCATCAGAAACTACGAAGAAACAATGAAACAAATCAGACTACGGGTTGTGAGTAAAAAATGTGGCATTGATGAATAAACAGGCTACACATATTGCAAATGTCGCTGTAGGAATTTTGGAAGAAGATGGTTCAGGCGAAAAGTTTGTAATGAACGCTGAACACTGAACACGTACAAAAAGTAAATTTTTCCACCATTAGTAAATTGATCGACAGGTCTATGCGTGTCATATGGTCCAACGCCGTTGGGCATGACAAAGTATTAATCTTCATATCGGATGCTGCGCTTTATATGGTGGAAGCTGAAGATTCACTAAAAGCATTATACAGAAAAATGGTGCATGTGACATGTTTATTTCACGCCTCCCACATAAGTACGGAAGAGATTCGTAGTAAATTCAGAGATGCTGAGAATTTTATTGGGGGTGTCAAATTGGTGTTTTTGAAAGTACCTTCGCGTGTTGCAGCATTTAAGTTGTTCCTTACCAGCATCTCCCATTCTGACAAATGGGTTTTCTGGACTGATACCTGTAACTTCAAAGTTGTGAAAAGCAATATAGATTCATTCGGTACCAGAGAAGCCGCTTCAATTGGGCCAGGCCAATAATTAACGTCCGGTGCTTAAATTTCGGGCACACCTTCGTAAATAAAATGAAATTTTGGATTTATTCCTGCTGCAAAAACTGCTTAGTAGCAATCGGAGGTGCCACTAGTAAAGCAGGTAGAATAAATAGAAAAAATATGAGTAAATTAGACGCTCTTTACGGTAAAGTAGAAAAGAAGTGTCATAGAAAATAGAAAATATGTTGGAAAAAACTATGTTTCATTTCAATTTGTTAGGCGAAAAGACCTGTATTAATCATTTAGATTTACATTCAAATGATAGCGTCCATTTTAAATACGCTCCTCTTGGGTCAGCTGAAGCAGAATGAAATGTTTTGAAGTACAAGGCTTTTTTGGCTGACAGTAGAAAACCTTTATTATCTGAAAATTTGCACAAAGTATTCATTGTATATTGTAACTCAAGCCTCATAAAGTGAAGTAAAAATGAGCAGATACAAACAAAAGTTTAACTGTGTTCTGATACTGTTAATAAAAATCATACCACAACATCAGATTCCATAGTTTAGCCTGCTTCTCATGTGCATTTTATTCTCAAATAAATGGTTCATTATACTAAACTGACTTATTAATTTATTTTACAACAGAAGTTTTACGTCATCTTAATATCGTTCGGTCATATTTTTTTATGTTATTGCGCTTATTATATATGTTTTTGCTGATAACAGCATTTTCTTTGCATATTATGGTGATTTTTACCTCATAAAAATCCTAATGAATATGCTGTGACTACGGAAAATCTGTGGTGAACTGGGACGTGAAACCGGATTTTCTGCTCTTCGCGAGCAGTCGCTTTAACCATTTGAGCACCAATGGTTTCAGCCACACACCACCATTTTATTGATTTTGTTTCGAAGTACCACTGCCTTTCGCATGAAACCACCGATGCTGTTGCAAGACAAAGACAACTAGTGGTATACTGAGGTACTTCTATGAAGACATTGAATTGTAGCACTCACTCACAGCGTTCAAAGCATCCGTCAGCGCGAAGAATATGCTACGTGATTATCGGAAATCGTGACATTGAGTTTCCTTATAGTGGCCATGTTGAGGGAGCCATTGACAGTAAATGTAAGTATATCTAAAGTTATTATAACAGAAATTTGAGTCTGTACTACTACTTTTATGAGTGGTTTCGAAATGAAGAACTGCGGGCAGTATGGACTTTTGATGTACATTTATTATATTTTAGAACCATTGTTGCTTGTTATTTAGGGCAATAACTTGTTTTAGGTATTATGAGTTCTTGGAAATCTCGAGACATGGGATTTTGTCTTCGAGAAATGCGAAATTCCTTTCTAATACACTCCTGGAAATTGAAATAAGAACACCGTGAATTCATTGTCCCAGGAAGTGGAAACTTTATTGACACATTCCTGGGGTCAGATACATCACATGATCACACTGACAGAACCACAGGCACATAGACACAGGCAACAGAGCATGCACAATGTCGGCACTAGTACAGTGTATATACACCTTTCGCAGCAATGCAGGCTGCTATTCTCCCATGGAGACGATCGTAGAGATGCTGGATGTAGTCCTGTGGAACGGCTTGCCATGCCATTTCCACCTGGCGCCTCAGTTGGACCAGCGTTCGTGCTGGACGTGCAGACCGCGTGAGACGACGCTTCATCCAGTCCCAAACATGCTGAATGGGGGACAGATCCGGAGATCTTGCTGGCCAGGGTAGTTGACTTACACCTTCTAGAGCACGTTGGGTGGCACGGGATACATGCGGACGTGCATTGTCCTGTTGGAACAGCAAGTTCCCTTGCCGGTCTAGGAATGGTAGAACGATGGGTTCGATGACGGCTTGGATGTACCGTGCACTATTCAGTGTCCCCTCGACGATCACCAGTGGTGTACGGCCAGTGTAGGAGATCGCTCCCCACACCATGATGCCGGGTGTTGGCCCTGTGTGCCTCGGTCGTATGCAGTCCTGATTGTGGCGCTCACCTGCACGGCGCCAAACACGCATACGACCATCATTGGCACCAAGGCAGAAGCGACTCTCATCGCTGAAGACGACACGTCTCCATTCGTCCCTCCATTCACGCCTGTCGCGACACCACTGGAGGCGGACTGCACGATGTTGGGGCGTGAGCGGAAGACGGCCTAACGGTGTGCGGGACCGTAGCCCAGCTTCATGGAGACGGCTGTGAATGGTCCTCGCCGATACCCCAGGAGCAACAGTGTCCCTAATTTGCTGGGAAGTGGTGATGCGGTCCCCTACGGCACTGCGTAGGATCCTACGGTCTTGGCGTGCATCCGTGCGTCGCTGCGGTCCGGTCCCAGGTCGACGGGCACGTGCACCTTCCGCCGACCACTGGCGACAACATCGATGTACTGTGGAGACCTCACGCCCCACGTGTTGAGCAATTCGGCGGTACGTCCACCCGGCCTCCCGCATGCCCACTATACGCCCTCGCTTAAAGTCCGTCAACTGCACATACGGTTCACGTCCACGCTGTCGCGGCATGCTACCAGTGTTAAAGACTGCGATGGAGCTCCGTATGCCACGGCAAACTGGCTGACACTGACGGCGGCGGTGCACAAATGCTGCGCAGCTAGCGCCATTCGACGGCCAACACCGTGGTTCCTGGTGTGTCCGCTGTGCCGTGCGTGTGATCATTGCTTGTACAGCCCTCTCGCAGTGTCCGGAGCAAGTATGGTGGGTCTGACACACCGGTGTCAATGTGTTCTTTTATCCATTTCCAGGAGTGTATATTACATGAAATGAAGGGTGGTTGAAAACTTGGTTCTAAAGTGAAACCACCACCTTAAGAAACTGATTGTTCACTTTTTGCCAAATTCTTGCTTTATTCGTTGTTTACTGTGATAATAATGAATAATTTTGTGAAATTTTGAAAATTTATTTGGAAGTGAAACGACCTCCAACCTTACAACTGTTGGTTGTTTACTTTTTGCCAATTTCTTCTTATATTCATTGCTTACTGTGATAATGAGGGTTAAGTTTTTGAAAAATTTTAAAATTATACTTTTTTCATATTGTTATGACTTACAGGATTAACCATTATACTATCTGAGCTCGGCTCTAGGTCTTTAATGTCACTGAGGAAAGGACTTGGTGCAAAGATCAGTTTCATTTAGGCTGGAGTTGTGTACAACAGCCTAGTGGTTGAAGCGACTGCTCTCGGAGAGCAGGAAATCTGGGTTTCATTAGTCAAAGCATAGGAGATGAATTACTCGTGGGACATCTTACGCATTGTCAAAGGAGCTCGGATTTATGTAATACCTTTCAATTACCTTATATTACTGACGTTATTGGTCGTGTTACTAAAGAGTCAATAAATGAACCTATACTTTCCTTGCAGTTGATTAGAAACTTACCGGTGTTGGGGTGTTTCAGTTTAGACTTTGGGTTCTAAGAAGTATCATCCTGAGAACCGTATTTTGCATGTCAGTTAAGTAGTATGGTCGGTGTCTCCGTTAGAAACAACACACAAGCCTAATCAGGAATGGCTGTTCTAAAAGTACGGATACACTGATTTCCAGGCTGATCTACAGGATTCAAAATTCAGCGGAATACAATTTTCGATTACAGAAAAATTTCACTTTGAAAACTTATCGCACAAATGTGACCTCCATTAAACAAAAAACAACATAAATAAAAAAGCCTCCGTACAATGATTAAAAACTTAAACGCGAATGTCACCTCCATTAAACGTAAGATAACACAAATTAAACGCTGCTAAGTACCGCATTGTCGACAAAATCGAAATATCAATTAAATTAAAAAGACAACAATTTAACCATCACTGAGCGTAAAATTACAATTTATAGAGCATTAGAAAAGAAAAGGTGTTAAAAAATGAAAAGGAACTTATAATTCATGATAAGTTTGTTTTTAAACAAAAGAATATTGTACGAAAAAGTTTATTCTTACTAGGTTTCCCCTCGTTTCAGCACGGACATGCGGCTTGCAATATCAGTTATACAGGGTAAGTCAGCAGAGAGGTAAATGCTTTGGGCGGGTGGGTTATAGTTTTAGTGATCCTGAACAAAAAACACAAAAACGTCATATGGACATGTGCCCTATGGTTTCGGAGAGTGAACACATTTAATGAACGTTGTTATTTACTTTCTGTATCGTTCAAACATTGTCGCCGGCCGGAGTGCCCGAGAGGCTCTAGGCGCTACAGTCTGGAACCGCGCGACCGCTACGGTCGCAGGTTCGAATCCTGCCTCGGGCATGGATGTGTGTGATGTCCTTAGGTTAGTTAGGTTTAAGTAGTTCTAAGTTCTAGGGGACTGATGACCTATGATGTTAAGTCAGTGCTCAGAGCCATTTGAACCATTTGAAAAGCTGCCTGGATGATTCCAGATGTAGAGGTGGATGGCTGTAGCTGTGAACGTGTACATGAAGTCGCCTGCAGCATATTCCACTTGCCCATCAACACACAATTAATAGCATGCACTGTGCCCCTTGCTCACCCCCACCCTTGTCGAGGCAAGTTTATTAAAAATAAAAATAAAAAAAAAGAGTCGAAGGAAAGCACCAACTTTGAAGCCATATTTACAAACACTCTACAGAGACGTCAAATAGCTGTAGCGACGCCATCGCTCCAAGCGGTTACATTTCGCATTGCAGTGAACAGAAGACGAACGACTTTTATGATCAAATCTACGACGAGGCCCTAGATTTGATCATATTTATTTGAGGAGAGGCGACATTGGTCAATGTTCCCTATTACACTATCAAATTTCTTTGAAATAAATATTTGACATATCAACTCTGACAAAGAAATATGATAGTGTAATACCGGACACACCTAAGCTACAGCGCATACACGTCAAGCGAGGTTTTCAGTATCCTCGCACTATCTTCGCCCAAACTATTAGTCCTACAGAAAAAATGAATGGGACCTATTTTGTACGGAATTAGTTTAATTTTGTGCTGGGATACGTTTTCGCTGGAGGGTGCGGTTTTCGAGTTATTAAAGAAAAACGTACAAAAGTGATATTAAATGTGTTCAACACGACCACTCACATGATTGTGACCACCTACGTTCGACGTCTTAGTGCAATAACCACACACAGACGCAAAAAGCCAGTACTAGCATTCACTGTGTCGGGGGACTAGGAAAACATTGCATTCATTGTCATAATGCGGAAACGGAGCGATTTATCTGACGCCCAAAAGGACACAGTCATTCGCTTTCGGTCCAGGTGTGAAAGCATTTACGAAACGGTTAAGTCTGTAAACTGTTCGCGTTATTAAAGTGTTAAAATGACGCTACAGAAACAGGCGCCGAGGCCACTATGGCGCAGCACGGTCATAGATGACAGGGGTGAACGATTGGTGCGGATGTGCGTGCGGACAAATAGACGTGCAACTGTTTGCAGCTGACCACCCAGATAACCAGGCGCCTGCCAACAGCACTCCTTAACGATAGTTCAGCAAACGTTGCAGCGTATGAGCCTCAGCAGCAGCTACCTTGCTCATGCACACATGCTGACTGCTGTTCATCGGCAACGAATGCTGGAATTTGCAAGCCAGTACCGCAGCTGAACGTCCACTGTGTGACGAAAGTGGCTTTTTCAGATGAATCACAGCTTATACTCAATCGGAAAGAAAGAAAACACTCTGTATCAGTCGTCGGAAGGGTGCTGACCGGAGGAGGGAACGTTATGGTCTGGGGAATGTTTTCGTGTCATTCCTTGGGCAATCCCATCGTTATGGAAGGTGCAAAGGGTCAGCACACGTATGAATCTATCCTTGGGGATCATGATCCCTCTTAAATGGAGTCTGTTTTTCCTCGGCACGATGGCGTCTACCAACAGGACAATGCAATGTGTCATACATTTCGAAGTGCACGTGCGTGGTTCGAAGAGCATCAGGATGCGTTTACCGCACTCCCCTCGCCACAAACCTCCCCGGACTTAAATCAAATCTATAGTCTGTGGAAACATATCTATCGGACGGTTCACGCCATGGATCCTCAGCCGAGAAAGCTAGCGTAGATGGCCACGGCAGAGGAGTCGACATGGATCCACATCCGTGTCGGGACCTTCCAGAATCTCACTAATTCTCTTCCTTCACGTCCACGTTGCAAAAGGTCATTATTCTGCCTTTTGACAGGCGATCACATTAATGTGATTGAACCATGTATCTCGGAATATGCTCTATGTCCATATGAAGTGTTTGGTTCCGAATCACTATCACGCCCCAAAGCATGTAGCTCTCCTTCTGATTCGCCCTGTATAAAAAGGGACTTATATAACTGTTGTTGTGAATAACAAAACAACGAAACTGATTTGTGATTGCAAAGCTTTCTTAGAAACATCAACTATTTTTAGTGTATCAAGAATGCAGTTTTGAGACTAATGTATATCTATAAAGTGTAATGAAATGAAAAGCATCCTACTGATCATAATATGGAATCAGCTACAGGTGCCAACAAACAAGTCAATGCAGGTGGCTGTGGACGGGGCATTTGAAATGTGTCTGCAATTCAAATTGAAATTCGGACTTACTTTCAATTAAACTCCGTAAAAACTTGCTGCCACTCGGTGCTGACATGTACGGAAGGATGTGGATTCATGTGTAAAAAAAAATAGCAATACAGGAACAGCCAGTGGTATATATTGCAATCCTTGCGGACTCTCGCGTAATGTAAGACTATTTTCGAAAATAGCTAAAAGCCATGAGACAGCGTATGAGATCTTCGGAAACAGTAAATTACTTTCGTTTTTGTTTTCTACACTCTCTCTATACTTCGATTATATTAAACAATTTAGATCTACTTACGTACGAAGGCACAAGAAGAAATCGAGCGTACGTTTCGCCATTCGGTGTGACCTCTTACCTGTAAAGAAAAAGATTATTTATTAAATACCGCTCTCAGAGGCAGTTAACAAATGAAAGAAACATCGAAATCCAGTAGCGCAAAGAAAATTAATTAAACCTACTATAGTGTTTTTGTGTGTAAACGGAGCTACTCGGTTGTTTTCTAAAAAGCTGCTGCAGTGACAGCAGTTCCTCTAAAGATTTATCCGTGCATTCTCATTTTCCAAGTATATTTAAAATAATATCTTCGTCTTAAACGAAGAAAGTACGCTAATTCTAAATCCTAAATTAATAACACATTTAGTTTGATTTCCTAATGCACAACATTTGAGGAAGGAGTGATACATGTTTCAGAGTGTCGAAAGCGTGGGGACAATCCAGAAATCACGCGTGGTCAAAGTTAGCATCATTATCTTCAGCGCCATTATGATAATCATCATCACCATCTCCATCCACCGGAGGGTTTGTTTCAGCTGCTGCCGTCTCTCGCAACTCAGTAGCCACTCATGTCAGTCCTCCCAATTCCCCGATTGTAGACCTCGCGCTGCCTTGGTTGCTTGATCTTCCTTATTCGAATTCTGTCTAGCCGTCCTTTTTCCCTTGTCTTCATCGCGGTGTTCACAGTATTATTTCCTTGGTCTATCAGTCGAAAGACATTCTCTCAACGTGCTAAAACCACATGAGCCGTTATTTTTCAGTTGTCTTTGCAATATAAATTTCAGTTCTTATTCTCTTACTTATTTCGTTGCCTCCTTTTGTTTTTATTGACGCTCCTACTTATTTATATAATACACTAATTTTGATTACTTCCGACCTATATGCAGACGACGCCCCTTGTATACAACTACAACCTATTATGACATATTTACATTAATTATTAAATCCCAATTCTCATGCTCTTGTATTAATCTGCATAGTTTATGATGACCATTATTCTCTCTTATGGCTAGAATAACTTGATCATCGACAAACTGCGTAATATGAAGAGTACTGCCTGCAACATGTGTTCCCATGCCATGGCAGTTTCCTCTCGAGTTTGGAACGGCAAGCTGTACATGAATCTTAAAAGTAGTTGCCCGTATACACTGAGGTGACAAAACTCATGGGATACCTCAGAACAACGTGTCGGACCTCCTTTTGCCCGGCTTAATGCAGCAACTCGACGTCGTTGGAAGTCCCCTGCAGAAATATTGAGCCATGCTGCCTCTATAGCCGTTCATAATTGCGGAAGTGCAGGATTTTGTGTACGAACTGGCCTTTCGATTATGTCCCATAAATGTTCGATGTGATTCACGTCGAGCGATCTGGGTGGCCATAACCTTTCTCTCGAACTGTCTAAATTGTTCTTAAAATTAATCGCGTGGCCGAGTGACATGGCGTATTGGCATCCGTAAAAATTCCGTCACATTTGAGAACATCAAGTCCATGAATGGCTGAAAATGTTCCCCAAGTAGCCGAACGTTACAATTTCCAGTCAATGGTCTGTTCAGCTGGGCCAAAGGATCCAGTCCATTCGATGTAAAAACAGCTCATACCATTATGAAGCACCACCAGCTTGCACAGTGCCTAGTTGATGACTTGGGTCCACGGCTTTGTAGAGTCTGTGCAACACTCGAACCCTACCATCCGCTCTTACCAGCTGAAATCGGAACTCATCTGATCAGGCCACGAAGTCGTGCAACCGATATGGTCACGAGTGCAGGAAAGGCGCTCCAGTCGATGTCGGGTTGTTAACAAAGGCACTCGCGTCGGTAGTGTGCTGCCATATCCCATTAACGCCACGTTTCGCCGCACTGTTCTAACGGCTACTTTCGTCATACGTCCCACATTGATTTCTGCGATTATTTTACACAATGTTGCTTGTCTGTTAGCACTGACAACTGTACGCGAATGCTGCTGCTCTCGGTCGTTAAGTGATGGCCGTCGGCCACTGCGTTCTCCGTGGTGAGAGGTAACGCCTGAAATTTGGTATTCTCGGCACACTCTTGACATTGTGGACCTCGGAATGTTGAATTCCCTGACCATTTCCGAATTTCAGTGTCCCATGTGTCTAGTTCCAACTACCATTCCGTTTTCAAAGTCTGTTAGTTCCCTTCGTGCGGCCATAATCACATCGGAAATATTTTCACGTGAATCACCTGAGTACAAATGAGAGCTCCACCAATGCACTGCCCTTTTATATCTTGCATACGCGATTCTACCGCCATCTCTATATGTGGAAATCGGTACCTCATAACTTTTTAACACCTCCGATAATTAACCATGCTCAGTAGTCTAGCTGTAATCGGTTGTTACTATACTTCACGCAAATAGCTTGCGGTGGCTACTACTGCTAATGCCTGTTAGTTTCTAATTGGACAATCTCCGCATCCGTCAATGTTCTCCTTCATGGTGGGATTTTCGAAACGCGTGCGTGAATGAATGAATGAAAATAGTTACAACAGCAATTCAGACAGTTTTTCTGCTCCATTTCTGAGATATTCACTGTGTATACTTCCTAGTCCGGACGTCCAGCTCATCTGAATTGATTGTACCGCAGTTTTGAAATAATTTATTGGCACTCGTTGCGGGCGAGAATTTTCATCAGTAACCTGGCGTGTAATATGTAACAGTATCGTGACGAGCCCCACTTACCTGCACTGCAGGGTTTACATCATTGAAAATGAGTGTGTTTAGCACGAGGTAATGGATGCGATTTAATCGCTGTGAACACACGAAGCACTCTAATTGAAAAGAATCAAGGCGACCCATCCTCATACAGCATAGAAATTATTGTCAGCAGTGGCTTTCATCCCCAGTCCAGCACATGCAAAGAGGCAGCTATGGAAGAGCCGTGTGTTGGTTAGCCCAGCTCAGCAGACCAGCAATAAATGCAGAGGTGGAAAAGGAGACTAACTGTTCCCACGACAAGTCGGCCTCACTACTGAGCCGCCTCAGTTAAGTACCGAGCCAGGTGTTCAATGGACGAGCTACATTTAAAATCTGCAATGAAGAGCCAAAGAAACCGGTACATCTGCCTGACATCGTATAGGGCGCCCACGAGCACGGAGAAGTGCCGCAACACGACGTGGCATGGACTCGACAGATGTCCGAAGTAGTGCTGGAGGGAACGGTTACCATGAATCCTGTAGGGCTGTTTATAAATCCGTAAGAGTACAAGGGGGTGGAGATCTCTTCTGAACAGAACTTTGCAAGGCATCTCAGATATGCTCAACAATGTTCATGTCTGGGGAGTCTGGTAGCCAGCGGAAGTGTTTAAACTCAAAAGAGTGTCCTGGAGCCACTCTGTAGCAATTCTGGACGTTTGGGGTGTCGCATTGTACTGCTGGAATTGCTATCCGCTGGATACAATTTAAAACGAGACTCGTCCGACCAGGCAACAAGTTTCCAGTCATCAACCGTCCAGTGCAGGTGTTGATGGGCCCAGGTGAGGCGTAAAGCTTTGTGTCGTGCAGTCATCAAGGGTACACGAATGGGCCTTCGGCTCCGAAAGCCCATATCGATGATGTTTCGTTGAACGGTTTGCACGCTAACACTTGTTGATGGCCCAGCATTGAAATCTGTAGCAGTTTGCGGAAGGGTTGCACTTCTGTCACGTTAAACGATTCTCTTCAGTCCTCATTGTTCCCGTTCTTGCAGGATCTTTTTCCGGCCTCGGCGATGTCGGAGATTTGATGTTTGACCGGAATCCTGATATTCACGGTACACTCGTTAAATTGTCGTACGGGAATATCCCCACTTCATTGCTAGCTTGGAGATGCGGTGTCCCATCGCTCGTGTACCAACTATAACACCACGTTCATACTCAGTTAAATCTAGATAACCTGCCATTGTAGAAGCAGTAACCGCTCTAACAAATGCGCCAGACACTTGTCTTACATAGGCGTTGCCGACCGCAGCATCGTATTCTGCCTGTTTACCTATCTCCGTACTTGAATACGCATGCCTATACCAGTGTCTTTGGGGCTTCAGTGAATTTTCTACTGCCACGACTAAACAAAAACTCGCACTGTACCGTCCAGGCTTATGTGCATGTCTCACCAAATAGAGTAGAATGTCGGGCGTAGTTGTCTAGCAGGAAAGTACTTCACTGGAAATCGAGAGGTCGCGGTATCGAATCACTGCCGATTCCTGGATTTTTCAGCCTGCGTTTTAACCTAGCCTTCACCTCCAAACGATGTGAAGATCAACAGAAACTACACGTGGTTTGGATTCCACGTTAAAGTAGGTCCCCTTTCGCCAGTTGGATAACTGGGGGTAGGTTAAGAATACGCAAGTGGCCGAAGTGGTTTCCAATTGAAAGACTTGTATCAGACCTGTGAGCCACACGAAGTTATTGTTACTGAGTAGAATACCATCATTGGCAACGTTTGCAATTCACTGTTCGCCAACTAATACAAACGCTGTAATATTGTCTATCTTGCCGCATCCGAGTAGTCACAAGCCATAGACTCGAAACTACTTTCTGACACAACGGCGTATGAAACTTCACTCCTAGACACCGAAACAGTAAAATCAGAATCATCAGTCATTTGACATCTACTGTTGAATGAGCCCTCTTCTTGACTTTTGCATACATTACGGTATTCTTGTAACACCCACGTTGCTCGTGCATGACTTCTGATCCATTGTACCTACCATTGTGAAGCCCATCGTATCACTCCCTTTTTATCACTTGGAATCCAGATAACGTCGTACCATCTTTCACCGGTTACATGTCTCAGCCTCCTCCATGTAATAATCATTACAGTCGTAATTACGTGCCGAGTGAGGTGGCGCAGTCGTTAGCACACTGGACTTGCATTTGGGAGGACGATGGTTCAAACCCGCGTCGGGCCATCCTGATTTAGGTTTTCCGTGATTTCCGTAAATCGCCTCAGGCAAATGCCTGGATGGTTCCTTTGAAAGGGCACGGCCAATTTCCTTCCCCATCCTTCCCTAATCGCCGGCCGCTGGTGGCCGAGCGGTTCTGGCGCTACAGTCTGGAACCGCGCGACCGCTACGGTCGCAGGTTCGAATCCTGCCTCGGGCATGGATGTGTGTGTTGTCCTTAGGTTAGTTAGGTTTAAGTAGTTCTAAGTTCTAGGGGACTTATGACCTCAGCAGTTGAGTCCCATAGTGCTCAGAGCCATTTGAACCTTCCCTAATCCGATGGGACTAATGACCTCGCTGTTTGGTCCCCTCCCTCAGACCAACGAACCATAATTATGCCATTCGCTCCAGTTTGTTTCCGAATCATTTATGTGTTTTCCAGTCTCACTTGGTTATGTCCAGTTAGAATCGCTCCATTTGTCTCTGATCAACGCTGTCGCTAGTCAAAAAGTAGGTGCTCTACGCCCGGGTCTATATTGTAAACAAATGCTGCAAAATATGTGGGGTTGATAGCTGTGTTAGTATTGGAGAAACACGCCTGAGTGAACTGTACTGCCTTGGTTCGAGCTATCGGTTTGTGTGTAAAGAATCTCCATAAATATTGAAAATGCGCATTGTACTTTGTCAATGTTTAGTAACGAAAAATTATGGTTTCAGTACTTCTTAAACCTTCTATGACTAAAACTTTTTGTTCTTTTAGACGTTTTCATGCATATAATACTTTCGTTCTTATAGTTGTTCTGAATCGGTTTCACTTCGGCGGATAGTGTAAATCTGCTGTGTGGGTTTCTTTGCCAGTTCCATTTCCCTAGTCTAATTCTTATTGTCTTCTTTGTCGTCACCTTTTGACTGTATCCACTCTTTCATGTATTCGAATCCGTATACCTGCTTAATTATTCCGCTTGTAATTCCCCAGTCCATCATTACATTCATTACTTGTTTATTTTGTTAAGAAATTTTCAGGGTTGTTTTCTGGAGCTTATGAAACGTCATGTTTCCCTATTCTCCTGTTTCATTTAGGATAACTATACCATCAGCCAAGGCTAAGCAATCTATGTTCAAATCGTCTTTCTTGAACCCAGTATTTTGCCTGTCACTCTTTCTTTCTTACAGTCTGCTCTCCATTTCCGGATAGTTTTTTTCCAAAACTACATAAAAAATGTTTGGTGAAAGTCAGTCGCCTTGTCTCACTCCTGTCTCCATGGCAATCTTCTCCCTGGAATCGTAAATCACACTTACTCATTATAAGCGTTTCCTTGATCGCTGTTCCAGCCATGTGGTCTATGTCGAATGTATCTTAGACATTAAATATTGTTTGTCTGCGTACTGGGTCATGTGTCTTCATAGAATCCGCAAAAACCAACATCATCCTTTTGTTTCTTAGTTTCCAAAATTTTATGGTGGTTTTATGAACTATTATATTGTTGTTGCAATCATCAGTCCGAAGACTGCCTTGATACAGTTCTCAATGGTGATCTGTCTTGCGCGATTATTTTCATATCTGCATAATTACTGCGCGCGAAATCCATTTGAACCATCTTACTGTGTTCAAACCCTGGTATTCCTCTACAATTTTTACCTTCCACACTTCTCTGCAATATTAAATAACCTATACCAAACGGTTTCCCTCTGTTGTCAAATACACTATTTCTAGATGTCTCAAGATTTATGCTATCAAAAAACTTTATTCTATAACTCTGTTCAGTGCCTCTTCATTAGTTAACCGATGTAGCCAACTTATTTTCAACATTCTTCTGCAACATCGCGTTTCAAAGGCTTCTATTCTCTTCTTGTGTCAGTAATGTTTACCGTCCATGTCTCACTTCCATATAAGGCTACACTTCAAATAAATACTTTCAAAAAGACTTCATAACGCTTAAATTTACGTTTGATGTTAACATATGTCTCTTCTTCAGACGAAAGATTTTTGCTGTTGGGCCTACGGTGTTTATCCTCTTTATTTATTCCGTCGTCAGTTAATTTGCTAGTCAAATACAAAACTCGTATATTACTTTCAGCGTTTCATTTCCTAGTCTAATACCCTCAGCATCATCTGATTTAATTCGAGAACGCCCTTTTAGTTTTGATTATATTCATCTTATAATCTCGTTTCAAGAGACACTCCGTTCATCTGATCTTCGTAAGTCTGACGTCTCTGACAAAATTACATCTGCATACCCATCCACATGCTAACCACTGTGAAGTGCATGGCAGCGGTACGTCTCACTGTACAAAGTCATTGTCAAATGTCATCTCAAAGATCTTATTTCTTCTTCTAGAACTTCAATCCACATTTCAAATATCTCCTGTACCGCTTGCCCGATATACATAATGGATACCATGGGGGGACGGGCTACAACCTTGCCTCACTCCCTTGTCTATTACTGCGTCTCTTTCATATCCTAATCTTATAATAAATATGTCAGCGTAACACACTGAGACTGGTATAACGATGAATTGCAACATTTCGGGAGCACTGGCCAGGTTTAATTCTTCTATGTGAAGGAAAACGTTATGAATTATGGTTCTTCGTCTTCTGAGAAGGGGCACAATGGAATGAAGCGCCCTTGGCAAAGAAGAGTAGGCACCCTTTCGTCACATGTTTCGTAATTTTTGCGACTAGTCTTCCGTTAGGCACAACGAAGGACTTGGAGTGCAGAACGCTAATGGATCATTCTATCCCCGGTGTCGAAGCGTACCTAAAATGGATTTTTTTGTAGATAAAAAGCCGGCCGGGAGATGACTCACCACAAACTACCATTCTCAGACACCCAAAAAGAAACGGTACGAACGCGGAGGAAATAAAAAGAGAGTGGCGCGGAATCTGGTTCAGAAAACCAAAACCACCAAGTATCTAACCTGAATCATCATCGTGAGCCGTGAAGCGTACAGGCCGTCTAATAGGCCGTGTCCTCGGCCGCGCTACGTGCCCTGGCCAGCCTTTATCAATGGCCACCATTGTTTCGCTGGTGCATAACACAAACGAACCTCTTGGTCGCCTTATTACACGTCACGCGTTAACTGCAGCCGCCCGGCAGGTGGCGTTTTTGCATTGCGCTGCTTTTTAATGGGGATGACTGATCTGCTTGGTCTTCCCGCAGAATGGTTAGAGCAATACGTAAATGTGGATTACGTGTAACACTGGCCGTTTTCTGGGTATGATGTTTCTACAAATAATCTCAGATAATCTACTCAACGAAGTCCAAAAAAGGTCGAATAGGGAAGAAAATTCCTGTAGTTGCAAATTTTTGTACAGTGGTTGGAGGGACTGAATAAACAACATACTAAAAACTCCCACCGATGGGGAGTGAGCATGGTGGGGGCGTTTAAAGGTCACCAGTTACGTGTTTTTTGAATAATTCGAAACACCGCATTTTAGCGAAAATGTTTCCCGACACAAAATTAAATTAAATAAATTCTTACAAAAAAGGACCTACTCATTTTTTCTCTAGGACTAATAGCCTACGCGTAGCAGGGGATGCAAAATCGCAGATAAATAAAAATATTGCTTTAACAGTATAAAAGTAATGTTTCTATTAAATGAAGTGAGAGCTAAGAACAAAAATTAAAAGTATGTACCGCGTCTGCTTGCAGTAGAGCCGTATTAAGGGATAAATTGTGTTCTGGGCATGGAACACGGTGAAGCGAGCGTGGATGGATGGTACAAGTGTGAAGGATGGTATGTCGCCGAGTCGGAGTCATGCACTTTTTTCCTTCATAGGTCGCAAACTGAAGACGAGCAGGTGATTTCCCACTCTATCAATCCCATTACGTCACAAAAAACAACTGCATGGTGTATCACGAAGTTATACCGACCCTTTGTAGCGCGCCTCATGACCCACTGGCGACGCAATGCGCGGACATGCCCAAGGCGTGTTTATTTTTCACTTAGTGCATTAACACTACATGGAATACACATATGAATTACTTATAGTACTGACGCAAGAAATGCATATGGACAAGATGTACGTAAATGTTTACACGCTGTTCTACTCTGATAGACGGGAAACTGATTGTTAATCGTCCTTTACGGCAAGTCTAGCGTTCTTCAGGGAAAGACAGCTTCCCCAGTCACGAGCGCTGCTCTCTTTTCATTCTGTAGACAGTCTATACGTCCCCAGCATTTCCTGACCGGTTCTTAGCTTCACCGAGATCGTGTTTATATCGTGGAGCGAGTTTCAGTTTATTAAGAGAGACCTCATTTACAATTATTAAGTGAGCCATTTTGTGAAAATGTTCGAGGCTGTCGCAGCTGTAAAATGCTGTTAATATGTACTCGTCAACGCTGATTTTATTGTCTTCACTATCATTAGGTGGAAAACTTTTCCCAGCATGAGGGGCATCAGATGCATTACCCAACCTCAGCTCTCCCAACAGCTGAAGAAGCCCAGAGGCTTTAATTAACTCCGTCTGCAACAGAAGAAGGTCACCAAGGTGTTACGGAACTTCAGATATTTCACCATAAGCCAAGCAATGTATAACAGTAGATTACTGTTTTAGACTTGAACTTGATCAGTTCCATTCCATCAGCCATATTCACACTCAGCTTGGAAGATACCCTGTGGCCTCACTCAGTGCTGCCCATTATACAAGTGTCTGCATTTCCTCAATGGAAGATATTCATGAAGTCTGTCAGTAACACAGTTTGATGGTGTAAAAGTGCAGTAACTTTCTGGTCATTCATTAATTCACCAACAAGTGACGACAATACAATTACACGGCTTTACAATACACTGCCAACAATAGACAGCAGCAACGTGCCACATTTACCAATCCAGTCCCTTTCCCACCAACATTACAAAGGTCACTGACAACATCATACTTACAAATTACGCACTTATCAGGTGTATAAATGTTCATGTAATAACTGCAAAGCCGCGCAGGATTAGCCGAGCGGGCTAAGGCACTGCAGTCATAGACTGTGCGGCTGGCCCCGGCAGAGGTTCGAGTCCTCCCTCGGGCATGGGTGTGTGTGTTTGTCTTTAGGATAATTTAGGTTAAGTAGTGTGTAAGCTTATGGACTGATGACCTTAGCAGTTAAGTACTATAAGATTTCAAACACATTTGAACACAATAACTGCAAATATGTACTCCTGAAATACACAGAAAATAACTCCAGTATATAAACTCGAGCTCAGTGAAGTTAATTTGTCTACTCACATCAGAGAACAGGAAGGGTACCGCAGCGCTCGTGGTTCCTTTCCCAGAAGAATGTTACAACTGCTGTACAGGAAGACGAAGCTACTGTGCAGGATGACTGATCATTAATTTACCCTGCAGCAGTGTAGAACAGTGTGCAGAGATTCCGTCCGTATTCCATGTAGTGTTAACGTAATTTGTTGAAAATAGCCCCCACCCCTCGTGCTTGCCTGCACATGCATCACCAGTGTTCACAAGGCGCGCGCACTGCGCAGGGTCGGTATAACTTTGTGAAACATCCTGTACTTGCGTCTTGTAACATAGTTGCACAGATAGAGCGGGGAATTACATGCTAGCTCTTCAGACTGCAGACCTATGAAGGAGGGAATCGAATGAGCACAATCCGGCAACTTATCTTCCCTTGCTCTTCTGTCCTCGACTAGCCAACCTCGACGCTGTTACACCCGCAGAAGACAATTTATCCCTTAACGCGGCTCTACGGCAATTAGACGTGGTACACACATTTAATACTTTCCACAAAAGAAGTATGTAAAGTGTAAAATATAGGCTGTGTGAGCACATAGAGGGTATTACAGTCGATAGAGCCCTTACTGTGGCACTTTTCTTGAAATCCTAGGCCACGACAACGCAGGAATAAAAAATTGTTAAAAGTGCCACACAGGTAGGAAAAGGTACATCGCTCGATGCAATCGAGGAAGTGGAAATGAATGCTCCCAAAAACCTGTGGCATTACTCAATAAACGTGTGGGAAAGAAATTAGTGATTTTTGTTCCATCGTTCATAGTGTGATGAAATAAAAAGCATTACCTAGGTCTTCAGGGTCAGTACGCCAACCTGTGGCACAGAAACAGAGTCACATAAGCAACTCACAGTGTGGAACTCGAGGGACGCGCGTTTGTAATATCTCACAGCAACTGTGGACAATATATTCGATTAAAAAATAGCAGCGAGTCACTTGAAAACTGGTACTACTTTTCTTACATCTATGACAGTGGGCTACTGTCTGAGCGTGCCACCCATAAATCCTCGTACATCGTTATTTGCCTAATTTCAAGGTGGCTGCTACTAACTGTAAATGCGACAATATATTTCTGTCAGTAGGACCTTAGATATATAAGTTTCACGGAGATTATCTGCACTTCTCAGTACCAAACGTGGCCTATTTTGATAACATAAGTACATTTGCCAGGTGACGAACAATGGGAATAATGTAGCAGATGCTTATCACTTTCCTGCAAGGTATACTCAGTAAAGATAAAAAGCAAGCAAAATATTCCTGGAGCACTAAATATTTTCTAATAATATGCGGGAATAAAATAACAAGACACATTGTAAAATTGGTACTTACCCGAAGGAAGAAATTATTTTTGTTTATGGGCTTCTTCTAACGCATAGCTCCATGCTTCAGAGACCATTACAATAAATGACCAGAAATGTGTAAATAGTCCCGTATTGACCGACTGAAACTTTTTGCCTAACAATAATAATACGACAACAGGAATCGGCAGGTATGATGACGACTACGCGGAGCTCTACATCCAGGTAGTATCGGGGTCACTCATCTGTAGAGAGAAACGGAAACTCACCGATGAAATTTACAAGGTCGTACACGGATATTTTCTGACTATTTTGGTACAAGCAACACGTGCTCTACGGTGGCTCATTATACAGTAATCGCATTTTGTTTGATTTCTTACTCCCTTTTATCTTCGTATCTGTATTGTAATGAAAATATATGCACAACCGTGAAAATACCGACAGTATGCGCTGTTTGCCTGATTAGGAAAGAGACTTGTTCCATTCATACACGGTACATGCTCTTGAAAACAGCTCACTTTAACATCCCGCCCCAAAACTTCCATTCAGTACTGCTCGAGTCTGTTTTTGCCGAAGCGTCAGCTGTGCGTTAACAGCGAGGTTAACTGATGAAGAGTTGCCGACAAGCGTCCCGAATATGAGCACTCTAAACGTTATGAAAGAGCGGCACGACGATGCTAAATTTCCGAAAATCATTTGACACGTTGTCGTACTGTAGGCTGTTAGAATGTACAAGCGCACGGAATAGGCTCCCAGACATGCGAGTTGCTCGAAGACTTCTTAAGTAATAGAACCCAGTATATTGTCCTTGACGGCGAGTGCGCATCAGAGACAACGGCATCTTCAGGAGTGTCCCATGGGAGTGTGATAGGAACGTTTTCATTCTCTGTGTACACAAATGAACTGACGGACAGGGTGAGCAGCAGTCTGCGGGCCCACATGTTGCTAAGGTTGTTTCTACTACGCTGCAGAAGTTTCGCTGGGAAGCCATTATCCATCCTCTATACAGTCGTGATCTCTCCCCAAGCGATTTACATATTTTTGGAGTCCTGAAGAGAGACATTCGTGGCCGTCGATTTTCTTCGGACGAAGAGATGCACGCCGATATACAGTCCTGGTCCCGCAGGCAACCGCAAACCTTTTTTTGTAAAGGCACTGACCGTCCTATTTCAGAGTGAGATAGTTGTATTAACGGTTATGGCAATTACTTTTGAAATAACAAACAATTTATCTGCTTTTCTTAGATGTTTCTCATTTTCATTTGACTGCTCTTGGTAAAACGTCATGCTGATGCCTAAGTGTGACTTTATGTAGTAAACGATGAACATTTTTTCCTTTCATCATTTTGTAGGGGTGTCAGCGAGAAAAAGTTTCATAAAGATTTGCAATTATGTGTAAAGTTTGGTGGAAGTCACTAAGTGCTCTCATGCTCAAGTCGGGGTATCTGGCGCGCCGCCATTTACGCTTTCTCTAGACACACACTCACACACTCTCTCTCTCTCTCTCTCACACACACACACACACACACACACACACACACACACACACAATTTCTACCTGCAATACTTGTCTTATTGTGTCAAAATTTTAGAATAACATTATACCTTTTAATGAGTAGAATATGACAGCATCTCATTTTTTTAATTCGGTCAGTAGTTCCGCGAAATACTGAAAATCAAAGTTTTGTTGCCCTGGAAGCCATTACATAGGCAAACTGCTGCTCGTATCGTGTTCCGGAATAATGATATACGAGCCCGTGCTCAAAAGTGATGTCTCCATATCTTTTATGTTAAAACTTGTAAAGGTTTCTAAGTAAAACAAACGTTATTAACATTCTACATCTTTATTCTTCATCTCTACATATTTATGTCTCAATGCAGCCACCTTGTCGACGAACACATTTCTCCCAACGAGAGACCAGCTTGTTGATACCGTCACTGTAGAATGTTTGACTTCGTTGACGGAGCCGCAACCTCAACTCCGTTTACATCGCTTCATCACAATCAAAGTGAAGTGCTCGATGCTGTTCTTTAAGGTTTGGAATCGGATGGAGCCAAATTGGGACTGTATGGGTGATGATCGATGACAGGGAACCCGAGTCGTCGGATTGCTGCAGACGTCGCAGCGCTTGTCTGTGGTCTGTCATTGTCATGCATAAGGAGAGATGCTCCACATGTGGACGTATTCTTCGAATTCGTCATTCGATTACAGCATGCTGTTTCTTGCCCACAGGCACAGTTACGTTATATACAGCCACGTTACACGATACAAGTCGGAGCCCTCTACCAGCAGAGGGCTAAAAAGTTGTAGATATGAATAATAAATATACAGAACATTAATAACGTTTTTTATTTAAATAGCTTCATTTGCTGTCACATAAAAAATTCGAAGGCATCACTTTTCAGCCTGACCTCGTAGGTACTTACTTTTCTTCTAGAGCTTGCCCATTAGTGCCAGTAACCTATATGCAGGAAAGATTGCTATGGACATTTGACATCTATAACCGATGACGAATAAATTTTAATGATCACGTGCGACTTCGTACCTCATGGTGAACAAATTAGCCTTTACCTGAGACACCGTGAGGAAATACGCAGGGAGGGAGAAAGATAGTTGTCGCACAAGTCGGTAGGTGTTTGCATACCAAGCGCTCTCCGCTGCGGGGAATTGGGACAAAACAGCAACTCGGAAGCAGTTTTCTACTAGAGTAACCACAAAGGCTAAAAGAACGTCAGAGTGCTTTGTCTCTGTGGTGGCGCGCTCAGCTGCACTGGTGCGTGAACAGAAATCTAGGCCTCTTTGCACTGAGGTTAGCAACGTCAAAATCTGGCTGAGCTACAAGTACAGCAATAAACGGGAAATCTCATTTGTCCACTTGCTTCCTTTTGTCATCTCCTGAACATAATATTACAACAGTCACTCATTATGGTTGTCTGTAACCGGCAAGATCCGTGTTTAGTCAGCTGACTATACTTAAAGTTACATTTAAAACTTGCTTTGCAACCTGTCGGACATTTTATGATATTGTGCAGATGGTGAAAACTTTTTGTTGCTGCATACTGAACTCCTTTTTGAGCCACTGACAGTTTTACCAATGGATAATAAAGGTCATTTTTCCTTCTAGTGTCGTAGGTATGGACATCGCTGTTCTTGTCAAATTGTGATGGATTATTTACGACGAATTCCATTAGCTAATGTATGTATCGTGGACGCATACTTAAAGTGCCTAGCTCGTTGAAAAGGAACCCACTGCTGTCCACGAGTGAACACTACATGTTATTCCTAATGCTCGCTTTTGTGCAATCAATACTTTCTCTCTAATAGGTGAGTAACCCCAGAAACCTATTCCATGAGACATTATTAAGCCGTAATATGTAAAATACGTCAGGAGCTTGAATCTTTGTTTCCAAGACTAGCAATTATACGAAGAGCAAAGGTAGCTGTGCTTAACTGTTTGAGAAGCTCAGTAATATGCTTCTTCCAATTCAGAGTTTCATCAATATTTCCAACCAAAACTTTGGAGCATTCTACTCTATTCATTGACTCCTGCTCAGATGCTACATTAATTGTTAGTATGACTCTATCTGCTTGACAGAACTGAACATAGTGTGTGTTTTTTTTTCAAAATTTAGAGATAATTCATTTTCTGAGATCCACTTTATAATTCTTTGGAAAACATCATTTAAAATCTCTTATATTTCTTTCTTTCTTTCGTTTATTCATCAGCAGAAAGAACGAATTTTGCTTGTTGAGCGTTAAGTGGAAGATCATTAACATATATAAGGAATAGGAGTTGATCCAAAATTGAACCCTGTTGCACTCCGATTATGATTTTACTCCAGTCACTAAAATTTTCTACCTTTCCGACATTGTCTGAATTATTCAGGACAGCCTTTTGCATTCTGTTTGTCACTTGTGATTCAGATCAGCTGTGTGTAAATCTATCACTCACACAAAACTTGAGTGTTCCTAAGAAAATAGCATGATCTGCACCATCTAACACCTTGAAAAGGTAACAAGAAATACTAAGTGGCGAAATTTTGTTATTTAAGATTTGTAATATTTGATGAATGTATAAACAGCATTCCAGCCGAACAATCTTTCTGGAATCCAAACTGTGATATGTTACGCAAAATGTTTGTATTTAAGTGTGAGACTACTCCGGAGTACCTTACTTTTTCCCATATTTTGGAAATCTGTCAGTAAGGAAACTAGACGGTAATTGTTTAAGTCTGCCTTGTCACGTTTCTGATGTGCCAGTGATGCATGAAGTATGTCACTGAGGACACTACTTATAAAATAGGAACAACTTTTCATAATTCTGCTTGAAATTCCGTCAAAACTACATGAACTTTTGTTTTTTAGAATTTATTGATTTCGCTGAAGGATGTTCATGTTACTTCTAGTTGCTTAATGTTTTATGGGGTAACATTTTTAATATTTGATATACAGTCCGAAAGTAGAAGACCTGCCCAAATAACTGTAACGCTGAGAATGTCTCGTGCCAATTTCATCTAACAGTCAGTGCTTTAATAGCTTTTTTCTCATGTCGAAAAAAATTCAAAAAATATTTTCAGGATCAAAACCGTGAGGATATGTAAGAGACTGTAACACACGATAGTATTCCAAGCGCAGTAATGATACAGTTTATTAGACGAATAGAGTATAGTTCTTATTGGGCCGTTCATAATTACACTACCTGTGGTCCAGACGAAAGGTTGTCCTAGATTCGTAAGATTCACAGTTGTGCAGACGGTAGAGGAACATAAACTGAGCGTCGGAAGAATGGTCGGAAATCAGTATTTCAGGCAATAAACTGCTTGTTTCTGCATTGACACTGGTCACACTGACCTGGAAAAAATACACATTCATTTCTGGCGTGTCGACGCTGGATTTTCTTCTTTGGTTTTACATGAAGGTGTTAGTGTATAAACTTCAGAAGAATTTAGAAGGGAACTGTTTCGGTAAGGTTATAATAGCAATTTCGTTTCATATCTACGGGGGGACGTCAGAAAGTTAGTTACACCTGTCGTTCCACATTAAGACCATCGTGCAACAAGACTGACGCATTGTCAGAAGAGAGTACATGTTCTAGGTTTCCTGCAAGCGCAGTTCTATTGCGGTACGGATAACAGGTGACTCACACCGTGGCGAAGAAGTGGCGAGGCATTTGGAAACGTTCTCCAGAGATTAAGTATGCAGGACAGTACGATTCTGGTGGGAAATTCCGCGCTGATTCACTGTGAAATGCTGGTAGTATATCGACCGAATGGAATGTTGCGTTCAGCCGTAGGGAAATGGTACCGACGACTTGATCGACGTGGGTGAAACCGATCAGGAAGAAAGACCATCGACATCGACAACAGATGGCAATGTACACACAATCGAGGAACTGATTGGCAGCAGACGTGGGTTTCCGGTGATGAGGGTGTTCACTCAGTCGTCGAATTGTTCCGTGACCGAGGAGCGGAATTCTATCGTCGAGGAACTGAACGATTGGTAGAACGCTCTAACCGTTGTTCGTAGGTACTTGTACACCTACATCTATACTCTGCAACCCAGTGGCACGTATGAAGCGCAGGAAGAATGGTTAGATGCCTTCGTGCGCTCCGTAGTCAATTTAATCTTGTTCCTCACGATCTCTGAGGGAACGGAACGTAGGAGGTTGTAGTATATTCCTAGAGTAGTCATTTAAAGGCGATTCTTTAAGATTCGTAAGTAGGTTTTCTCGGGATAGTTTGCGTCTGTCTTCGAGAGTCTGACAGTTCAATTTCTTCAGCATCTCTGTGACACTCTCTCAAGGGCCAAACAAACCTGTGACGACAATATTGTAGGATGGTCACACGAGTGATCTTTGAGCAATATATTTTGTAGACTGATTGTATTTCTCTAATATTCTACCAATAATTCGAAGTCTGCCGGTTGCTTTTCCTACGATTGAGCCTATGTGATCGTTCCATTTCATATCCCAACAAATGTTATAGCTAAGTATTTATGTGAATTGACTGTGCTTCATTGATAGTGTTGTACTTTTTCTTCGTTTTGTAAAATGCACAATTTTACATTTTTGAACATTTAAAGCAAATAGTCCATGAGCTTTGCTATTTGGCCATTAAAATAACTGATGATGTCCAGACTGACGGACAATGGCAAGGAAAGCGTTTCTGAAGAACAGGATATTGTCAACATGGAATACAGATTTAAGCGTGAAGAAGTTTTCTCTGAAGGTGTTTATTTGGAGCGTAGCCTTGTACGTCAGTAAAATGTGGATGATAAACAGTTCAGAAAAAAAGGGAATAGAAGCTTTCGATCTGTGGTTCTACTGAAGAATGCCGAATATTAGATGGGAGTACAGAACGAAATTGCGGAGAAAAGAAATTTTTGGCATAACTTGACTGACTAAAAGAAGGTGTCGGTTGACAGGACACATTCTATCACAGCAAGGAGTCATCAGTTTAGTATTGGTGGGAAGTATGTGGGGGGGGGGGGGGGGGGGAAGGGAGTGCGGCGGGAAGAATTGTAGAGGGAGACTAAGAGACGAATACAGTAAGATGAATGTAGGTTGCAGTAGTTAGTCGAAGACGAATATAGTAGCGTAGAGAGCTGCATCAAGCCAGTCTTCGGATTTACGGCCATAACAATACAGTTGCCCTATGTACTTTGGTAATTATTGTTACTGCAACTATTTCGTGGTCACTGATCGCAGTTTCTATGTGGAAATCCCGAGATTGGTCAGATCTATTTGTTGCTATTAGATCCAATATATTTACATCACGAGTGGGATTCCAAACAGTCTGTTCTAGGTAGTTCTTAGAGAACGCATTTAGTAATGCTTCAAAGAATATCTTGTTACGCCCAACACTTACAAAATTGTAATTTTCCCAGTTGATATTAGATGATTAAAAGTCTCCTCCAAGGATGGCAGCATGATTGGGGGATTACACGTATTAGCGAACTCAGATTTTTTGTTAAGTTTTCTGTTTCATCTGGAGGTGACCACGTTAAAAAATAGTGTCTTGTATCTGAGTAATTTTAAAGTTTAACGCAGCATTCAATTAAAGTTACTTGGCTTGCTATAGTATAATATTACGTACTTTTTGAATGCCGTCATGTAACAAGAATATTTGAGAAAATGTTTCAAAGATTTATACGCCATTGTGGTGCATGGTTCGAGATTGGCAGTTGTCACTTTTAACATATTCTATGAACTTTAGTTTGTACTATTATTCCTAAGTTTTTTACGTGATTATAAAGATAAAGTTGGGTATCTCAAAGTAATAAACTTAAAGATCTAGACACCGTTTATAATGTATGATGGATACTCTACAATGGATTGTAGCAATAGATTTATTCATCACTTCGTCCATAGTAGACTGTTGGCTAACACAAACCGAATGTTGGTCTGTATTTGAATCATCTATGTCACTGTCTCTCAGCTGTTCTAATGAAATGCGCGTCTATTATAACAAAAATTGTTTCGAAAGGATTAACCAGCTCAGTGAAAATTTTACACAGAATTTCTTCATCGGCTTAAAGTTTGAAATCAACAAAATAAAATATTAAATTAAATCAAAACTGTAGAGGAGAGAAAGTGGCGCATAACAAAAAGCAGATTGCAGATGGTGTTTAATTTTTCTGGTAACCAGCTCCGGTCATAGATAGACGGGGTTCAGACCAGTACGTATCTCTGAAAATAATAGAAAGTGGGATGGTAACTCGTGCTGTGTACAGGCGGAATCCAAATTCGGTTTCCTAGAGAGTACTCGACGGCATTGGCCCTTACTTAACTTCCATTTATTGTCAATCTGTCGCCAACCGTAGTCCCTAACAACTGGGAAAAAACGCAGGTGACTCTTGTATATAAGAAGGGCAAAAGAACGGGTCCGCAAAATTACTGACAAATATCGTTAACATAGGTTTGCTGCAGAATTATTGAGCATATTGTAAGTTCGAATATAAAATATTTCCTTGAGGCAGAAAAGCTGCTATCCACAAATTAGCATGGATTCAGAAAACGTTGCTCGTGCGAAACTCAGCTTGCCGTTTTCTCGCACGACATCCTGCAGACCATGGATGAAGAACAACAGGGAGGTATAATACTTCTAGGTTTCTGTAAATATTTGACACGGTGCCGCATTGTGAACGATTAACGATGGTCTGCTCCCATGGAATAGGTTCTCAGATATGTGAGTAGTTCGAAGACTTTCAAGCAATAGAACCCAGTACGTTTTTCTGTGCGGCGAGTGTTCATTAGAGACAAAGGTATTGGCAGGAATCCCCCATAGAACGGTGGCAGGTGCGTTCTGGTTGTCTACAGGGTGGTCAGAAGCAGCCTGAAAATCTTGTCAGGGTGTAGCTGAGAAATGATTGTTAAGAGAAAAAAATCGGTACGTTACGCCATTTCTGAGTTAATTAGCACTGAATTTAACCAACAGGCCGTTGCGCACACAAATTCAAGCGTCCCGCCAGATACAATTAGTGTCAGTTGTTCTCATAGTGTAGATTATAGCACTAAATACTGTTCAGCCCATGGCTCGGGTTCGATCATTAGTACCATCCCGTGTTCTTTCTTTGTATCGCTCTCTTGTTCGGTTTTAGGCAACCAAACGAAGAACACGTTTGGCGTTACTGACTTTATAACGTTGTGTTACAGTCGGCGCACGAGCGATGGGACACAGCATCTCCGAGGTAACGATGAAGTGAGGATTTTCCCGTACGACCATTTCAGAAGTGTATCGTGAATGCCAGGAATCCGGTAAAACATTAAATCTCCAACATTGCTGAGGCCGGAGAAAAATCCTGCAGGAATTGGACCAACAACGACTGAAGACAATCGTTCAACGTCACAGAAGTGCAACCCTTCGGCAAATAGCTGTAGATTTCAATGCTGCACCATCAGCAACTGTCAGCGTGCGAACCAATCAACTAAACATCATCCTTATGGGCTTCCGGAACCGAAGGACCACTTGTGTGCCCTTGGTGACTGCACGACAGAAAGCTTTACGCCTCGTCTGGGCCCGTCAACACCGACAATGAACTGTTGATGACTGGAAACGTGTTGCCTAGTCGGACGAGTCTCGTTTCAAATTGTATGGAGTGGATGGACGTGTACTGGTATGGAGACAACCTCTTTATTGCACGGACCCTGCATGTCAGCGGGGGACTGTTCAAGCTGCTGGAGGCTCTGTAATGGTGTTGGGCGTGTGCCGTTGGAGTGATATGGGACCCCTGATACGTCTAGATATGACTCTGACATGTGAAACATAAGTATGCATCCATTCATGCCCACTGTGCATTCCGACGGATTTGGGCAATTCCAGCAAGCAATGCGACATCCTACACGTCCATATTCCTACAGAGTGGCTCCAGAAACACTCTTTTGAGTTTGAGCACTTCCGCTGGCCATCAAACTCCCCAGACATGAACATTATTGAGCATATCTGGGATGCCTTGCAAAGTGATGTTCAGAAGAGATCTCCACCCCGTTGTACTCTTACGGATTTATGGACAGCCCTGCAGGATTCATGGTGTCAGTTCCCTCTATCACTATTTCAGTCATTAGTCGAGTCGATGCCAAGTTGTGCTGCTTCACTTCTGCTTGCTCGCGGGGGCTCTAGACCATATTCGGCATGTGTACCAGTTTCTCTGGCTCTTCAGTGTAGATGGTGTGTAGCAATGGGTCAAAATAGTGATTAGTAACGAAACAATGGGGAGCGTTAACATAATTTCCTTTATTTTTCATATGATATTAATTACTTGATGATGTGATTAGAAAGTTACAGAAATCTAGTATCTATGTGGAGCTATCAAACGGTATTTTAAAAGTAACAGAACAGTACATTGTTTAAACTAATGACAGTTCTAGAGTTTTGTACGGGTGTCAATTGTGGACATTTACTAAACGACAGATCAAAATAATAGGAAGTGCGGATGTGAGATTTATGACCTGTTCCTACAGCAAGGTGCCAAAAGTCGTGGGATGCCTCCTAATATCCTGTCGGACCTCCGTTTTTCCGGGCTTAGTGCAATGACTCAACTTGGCATGCACTCAACAAGTCGCTGGAAGACTCTGCAGAAATATTGAGCCATGCCGCCTCTGTAGCCATCTGTATTTGCCAAAGTGTTGCCGGCGCAGAATTCTGTGCACGAACTGACCTCTCGATTATGTCCCATAAATGTTCAGTGGAATCCATGTTGGGCGATTTGGGTGGCCAAATCATTCTCTCAGGTTGTACAGAATGTTCTTCAAACCATACGGAAACAACTGTACCCAGCGACATGGTGCACTGTCGTCCATAAAAATTCCATCGCAAATGGGTGCAAATGGTCTCCAAGTTGCCGAACATAATCATTTCCAGTCAATGATCGGTTCAATTGGACAAGAAGACCCAGTCCATTCCATGTAGACACAACACATACCTTTACGGAGCCAGTACCATTTGCACAATACCTTGTCGACAACTTGGGTTCATGGCTTAGCGGAATCTGCGTCACACTCGAATCCTAAAATCAGCTCTTACCAACTAAAATCAGGACTCATCAGGCCAGGCCATGGTGTCGTCTAGGATCCAACCGATATGATGAGGAGCCCAGGAGAGGTGTTGCAGGCGATGTCGGGCTGTTAACAAAGGCATTCGCGTCAGTTGTTTGCTGCCGTATCCAATTGACGCCACAATTCGCCACACTGTCCTGTCCTAAGTTCGCTTTACGTCCCACATTGATTCCTGCCATTATTTTTACACAGTGTTGCTTTGACTGTTAGCACTGACAAGTCTATGCGGTTGCTGCTGCTGTCGGTCGTTTAGTTCATGCGTTGTTCATGGTGAGAGGTAATGCCTGAAATATGGTATTCTCGGCACACTCTTGACACTGTGAATCTCAGGATATTGAATTCGCTAACTATTTCCGAAACGGAATTCCCATGCGTCTAGCTCCAACTACCATTCCGTGTTCAAAGTCTGTTAATGTCCGTCGTACGACCATATGAATCGCCTGAGAACAAGGGACAGCTCCTCCAATGCACTGCCCTTTTACGCCTTGTATACGCTATAATACCGCCATGCGTATATATGTGCATATCGCTGTCCCATGACGTCTATCATCTCAGTGTATAATGTAAAGCACAGCGCGCTGGCTTACGAGACAGGGAAGTGAGCCAGATCCGTGCGGCGGATTAACGACCGGGGGTGGGACACCGGTCTGCCTGAGAGTGGTTTTAAGCGGTTTCTCATTTTCGTTTAGGCAAATGCTGCACTGGTCCCTAGCTTCCGTCTCAGAGCAGAAACGCAGTCGGTTACATAGGTGAATACACAGACAGAAGGCACTCACTATCTCCCTCTCTCAGGTTAGCTTCAGGACTGTGGCGTTAGTTAGGGCTCCCCCCAGAGAGTTTGTAACAAAATAAAATTGGACAAATCCTCGAAAAGTGTCCCCCGAAATGGATGTGATAAACGCTAGGCGAAAGTAAGCAGGTATGAGATTTCTGAGAGTAATAGCTGGCTACTGATTATTTGATAGGCAGAGAAGTGAAGATACCAGAAAAATAAACATACTGAATGAAAAAATAATGAATTATCGGAAGAAATGGACAGAGCGTGTAAGAATAACAGAGTCGCTGCTGAACTACAAGCCAAAACAAAGGAGATGGTCGATCGGTCAGGCAACGGAAAGATGATCACGGCAAATACTTGTGAGTGGAAGAAACCGGAGATAATTTAATCTTTGATGTTAATATTGACGATGACTCATTTATTCAGCAGTAGACGTCAAGTGCGTGTAACTAAGAGTCTGTGACAGAATATAGGATGTGTACACGTCTTCAGTTTGGTGGACCTTTTCGAACTGCAAGATTGCAAGCATTCGGAGATTTCAGCATTGGTTGCACATCAGCTGTGATGCGTACGTTCCGCTTGCTGTGGCTCGCTATTTACGCTCCTGTGTGGGTAGTTGAGAAGACGCCGCCGAACAGCCGGGAGGCAGATTACGTTGTAAACGTCAGCCTCTCCAGACTCAAAAGTTACGTCCCTACGATGTAAGTTTCATGGCCTAACTCCTACGTGCTTCTGCAGCCTTCCGCAGCCAGAAGCCACGGCTACTGTGACGACGAGACAAGATTTCCAGCTTACTTGTAGAGCAGAGAATTTACTCTTACTTCAGAGTTATCCGTTTTCTAGTAGATATGAGATCTGCACTATTATTAGGTACTGGGAAACATAGTTAAGTACAAGGGAATTATGTTCAGCACTTTTTAAGCAGTAGACTAATGTTTCGCAACGAGCCACCAAAATTAAATGAACGTATCATGAGAAATGAAAATATATACTCAGATGATCTATATTTTTATCACGACTACTTGTCATAACCAGATGATCCGGGTTCGAATCGCTGTCTAGCGCAAATTTTTATTTTCTATGACAGGGTCGTTCACCGTTTCTTATGGGATGTCATTGTCATCATTTCATGTCATTGCACTTAATTCTCATTAGATACCTCCATTTCGTTTCAGTGAAATTAATGTGATCACCTGTCAACCTTTTGCAGTGTTGACTGCTGCGAGAGTTGTAAGATGAAAGTTAATGAGGTTCTGGAAGAGACCAACAGGGATCCAGAGCCATGCCGACTCCAGTGCCTTGAATAGCTGCAGTCGGTTTCTCGGTTGAGGATCGATGGCACGAACAGCCTGATCGTAGTGGTCCCACAGATTCTCGACTGAGTTTAAAACCAGGGAGCTCGGTGGTCGAAAGAGGACAATAAACTCATGCTGGTGCTCTTCGAACCACGCACTTCCACTGCGAGCTGTGTGGCACATCGTGTTGTGCTGTTGGTAGATGCCGTCGTGTCAAGTGCATGTATGGGTGGACATGATCTCCAAGGATAGATTCGTACGTATGCTGAGCCACTGTAACTTCCAGAATGACGATATCGCCCAGGGAATGGCACGAAAACATTTCCCAGACCGTAACTTTCCCTCCCCCGGCCTGGACCCTTCCGACAATTGGTGCAGATTGTTTGCTTTCTGTCCGATGGCGTATGAACCGTGATTCATCTGAAACGGCTACCTGTCGCCACTCACAGTCAGTGGACGTCCAGTTGTGGTACCGGTGTGCAAATTCCAGCCTTCGTCGCCGATGAACTGCAGGTAGTAGCATGGGTGCGTCAATTAGGCGCCTTCTGCGGAGACCCACACGCTGCAACGTTTGCTGAAAGCTCGTGGAGGAGATACTGTTCGTAGCCCCTTGGTTCATATGGGCGGTCATTTGGTCAACAGTTCCACGTCTAGTCGGCCGTACACATCGCCTCAGCCATCCTTCACTCATGTCGTCTACGGCGCACGGTGCACCACAGTTGCCTTAGCGCAGGTTTTGGATAGGGCCATTTTGCCGTGCACGGGAACAATTTACAGCCTTAGCCGCATCGGAAAAGCTTCCACCCTAGGCACGAATGTCAACGACCGTGCCCGTTTGGAAGTCAGATAAATTGCACCGTTTCCGCATTACCACAACGACTGCAATGTTTTGCGCATCCCTCTCCGACACGCTTTCCGTATTACCACAACGACTGCGATGTTTTGTGCATCCCTCTCCGACACGCTTTATATGCCCTCCACAGCTAGTGCTGCCACCTGCCGTTGTGAGTGGTTACTGCACGTTGTTGTCCAACACAGGCCTTGGTCATATTAATGTGACTAGACCGAGTATATGTTTGCGTAAGGCACAGTACTTCATCAAATCTATTCCCCCAGTGACGTTATTCCCACATACCTGCGTCAGACCATATGTCTGTTAAGTTCTGAAATAATAGGAAGGAAACAGCGAAACTAAAAATTTGAATCGAGGCTGGAGACATGCTCAGATAGCGTAACTGTAATGTTGGCAGGAATGTAGTAGGAACTTGAGAAAGAAAGGAAATGGAGGGAGATTAGAGTTTAAAGTCTCGTTAGCGACAGAGATAGAGCACAAGCTCGATTTTGGTGAAGGGTAGTGGAAGGAACTCGGCCATGTCCTTTCCAAAGGAACTATACTGGCACTTCCCTTAAGCGATTTAGGTAAACTAGCGAAAACCTAAATCTGGATGTGATCTCTGAAGGAAATACATTATCTGATGAAAAGTACCTGGGCAGCCCTATGTAATGCAGAAGTGACTTCTAGATATCGCGAAGGGTGGATCCGCCGGTGTAGAAGGAGACGTGAAGTACTGATTTGTCAGTAGTGAAGCGGTATCAGCAGAATGGGTCGGACAGGAGCTTACTGACGTCGGACATGGGTTAGTGACCGGATGTCACCTGCGTAACAATTCCAACTCTTCTGAAGGAGCCCAAGTCAACTGTTGGTGGTGTGACTACGAAGTAGAAACTCGAAGGAACCGCAGCTGAGGCGAAACAAGGCAGACCCCATCTACTAACGGACAGGGACCGTCGAGCGTCGAGGAGGCTGGCTATAAAAGTCGCACGAATTCAGCGGAAAGAATTATAAGAGATCCAAAGTGTTAACCAGCAGTCCATCTAGCGCAACGACAGAGCGCGGGGAATTAAAAAGGATGGCGTACAATGGTCGAGCTGCTCCCCGTAAGCCACAATTTTCTGTAGTAAATGCCAAGCGACGCTCGGTATGGTGTAAAGGGCAACACCACTGGACTGCTGATGAACAGAAACGAATGATTTTGAGTGATGAATTATACTGTAGCCTGTGGCAATCCGATGGAAGGGTATGGGTCTGGCGGAAGAATGGAGAACGTTACCTGACATCGCGTGCAATGCCAGCCGTGGAGAACGGAGGAGATGGTGTTACGGTATGAGGTTGTTTTTCGTAGTTAGGGTGTGCTCCACTTATTTTGCTTAAGAAAACGTAACTGCGGAAGGCTGTGAACATATTTAACATCATTTTGTACTGTGTTCAGTGAAGGAGCAGTTCGGAGACGATGATTATATCACCATGAAAGTGCATATGTGAGGAAATGGTTTATGGACAGTGACATTGCTGAAATGCACTGGCCTGCCCAGAGTCTCGACCGGACACCACTGGAGCACCTTTGGGATGAGTCATAACGTCATTTCGCTCCAGACGCCAGCGTGAAACTTCTGGTTCCGGCTGCTGAGGAAGACCGGGCTGCTAGTCGCCCACACACATTCAGTCACTTCACTGGAAGTGTCCCAGCAGAATTCACCCGTCATAAGGTGAAGAGTGGACGCACACCATATGAATGGCCACTAATAGGTGTCCGGATACTTTTGATCAATTAGTGTACTCATAGCTACAAATGTCCACTGAGAGGCTCTTATTACGTATGGAAGTGAGTGAGCAGAAAGGAAGTCTTTTTCTTGTCTTTACATTAACTTCCAAAATGCAGGAGGGGAAATGTTAGTTGTTGTAGACATCGGTCACTTTAGCTATAACATGTGAGTTACTTCAGCACCCGTCTAGCTTCCCCCAATAGAACCCCGGCTCTCCTTTTTCTCACCGAACACCTAGGGATTCTCTACACTTGCCGTGAACTTGACACCAATCATCCAATTAATTCATCCTCGAATATCATATATCTTATTCTGCCGCACTTGCACCAGCAGATACTGACAACCAGTCATACATACTGTCAAAATCCTATCCCAACAATACTCTAAGCTCGTCGCCCTACCTGAGCGCGACATCCGCGTAGAGATGTAAGCCGCCCAAAAGAATACGTCTTTCTTGTCCATGTCAGTGTACTTCTTCTCGCCCCTCTTCATCATCTCTGTTCGCTGTTCTCATCCCTACCTTCTTCATACTGTATCCTTTGCAAAGCAGCCTTGCACAAAAATCCTTTTGACATATAAGGGTAACTGATAAAGGTTTTGATTACAACCTCGAATAAATTGGGTTACATAATCAATTTATTATTTGTTTGCAGGTATATATGTGTAGTTATTTCTGTGCCACAGTACTAAAACACGCAGGTAGTGGGCCAAGCCAGAATGTCGCAGGCCCCTCTCCACTTCGTACGGGCTGCGGCTGCGTCATTTTGGTGGAACTCCATCTCGTATTGCTCGCCTCCAAATCACAAAAAAATCGACTTTTATCTTTTAAGAGCACCTCGAGAAAGTCATAGAGTTTTAACTTATGACATCACCGTCGACAGCAAATGAAAGAAAAATGGTCCTCTGTGCGATTTCGAACTCGAACGCAAAAAATAAAAGTTTACTTTTTCCGAGCTCGAGGAGACGAGCTTTCAGTAGGCATATCATGGAGTCGGTTTTTTAAACTAAAAAAAAAGGATAAGTCCGAATCCGCGAGCTAAGATATAGGAGGCTGACACGCTAACCACTTCTCCACAGATAGGGGCAATAAACAAATAAGTAAATAAAATACGGCGAAGTTAAAATTGCTAGCGGTTGCGCGATGGAACTGGTCTTCACGTACTCGCCTCTCGAGTCGGGAGCGGACGAGATGGAGTGCAGGCGTGTAATGAGCAACGACCAGTGACAGTGGAGCAGGGAGTACGGGCCGGCTCACTTTTATGAGGGGATGTGGTAAACGACAGCGCGACCGCAGCGGCGGAAACCGCAGCTAGGCCTTCGCCGGGGCAAATGACCTTGCCGCCGCCGCCGCCGCCGCCGCCGCCGCCGCCTCATTGGCTGCCGACACACGCGGCCCAGCGCCGCGCCGCGACAGACGCTGCCGCGAGCTCGTACCAGCTTTTGTTCCGAGGGCTGCACTCGTCTTAAAGTGAATACCGGGAGCAGGACACAGTTCCCTTCACACGCTTCCTCTGTCCGAGTTTGTGCTCCGTCTCCAATGACTCGGTTGTGGACAGAACTTTGCACCCTAATCTCGTTTCCTACTGGTGGTCAGAATTACAAAACTATTGCCAGATAAGGAGTATAAGTCATCTGAGGAATGAAGTAAGAAAGGAGTTGGGACATGATAGTGTTTCGAGAAATGCGAAGTTGAACCTTTTCTAAATTTTGGCCGTATTCTGCTCGTCACAAAATTGTGGTTTGCAGGAGGTACTCCTCACTGTAGCACTTGCGTGGGTTTCTACCCGTTGGGGAGCGCGGCAAGAATGACTGCTCCAATGGGTCTGTGCGGGTTGTAATTAGACTAATCTCACCTTGGTGGTTCCTACGTGACCGACATGTAGAGCGGTCGTAGCGTATTCTTAGAGTTATTACTTAATACTGGATCTTTAAACTCTGTAGGCGAGGTTTGGCGGTATAGTCTTCGTCTACCTCCAGTCGCTGCCAGTTCAGGTTTCTCCCCCCCCCCCCCCCCCCCCCCCAGATTTAATCAAACCCGTGAACACTCGTGCGTCCCTCCTCTGTATGCTTTCAAAATCCCTTGTTAGACTTACTTAGTGTGGGTCGCGCACTCTTGAGAAATATTCTAAGAAGGGTCGTACGACTCTCACGTAAGCAAACTTTTTTGTAGACCGCACTTTCCCATTATGATAACAACAGAATGAAGCTTGACTCCTGCAACCCACGACCTGACACATTCTTTAACTAAAGATAGGTTTATGTAGTCATTCCATTTCATATTCTCAGAAATTGCTACACCTACCCTATATTGTATGAGTTCCATTTGTTATTCACTGTTAATGTAGTCGTAGGATACTTACTTAAATGTGTTTTATGAAGCGCAGAGTTTTACATTTCTGGACATTTAAAGCACGTTGTCCATGGTTGCATCACTTTGAAACGTTATCAAGATCAGATGGTATAGCACTCATTATAGGTAATTGCGTCACTTGCAAAAAAATGGTCTGAGGTTACTACTGTTTACCAACTCGTTGATGAGCAACACAGGGTCTCAATGCACTTCCGTGCTCCACGCGTGAAATTACTTTTACGTCTGTTATGAATCACTAAACATAAAACCATGTTATCTTCTGAATACTGAACTGATGACACAAATCAGTCATGTCATAAGAATGGTGGAGACCAACAATGCGTAAGGTATAATGTGCAACGACTATACAGGTTCAGTTGTAGCAAATGAAAATGTCAGGCTACGATTCATTGATGGAATTCAGGGTATCTGTCTACAAAAGAGATTGCATACAAAACATTTGTGCGGCTCATACGGAATACTGCTCTGGTGTATAGGACCCACATCAGGTTGAACTTACGTGGCACATAAAGTACACACAAAGAAGTGATGTGTAAGGGGTCACAGGCTTGTTTCTCGGGTGAGAGACTGTAACACAAATGGTGAAAATTTTAATTGACAGACACTACTTGAAAGACGGCCTACATTTCGCAAGAACCTTCTTACAAGCATTGAAGGATCGTCTTTAAAAACAGAAACTACGAATAGTCTTCAGTCCTTTACGTAAACCCGTGGAGACAGCGAAAAAAAATAACAGCTCGGCCAAAGGCATACAGTTGTTCTTTTCATACTCCTCCCGCGAATGGAACGTGAGCGAACCCTACTATACGATACGACAAAAAGCACACTCTGTCTTGCGCTTCACCGTGATTTGCAGAGTATGGATGTAGGTCTAGACATAAAATAATGATGATTCAAACTGGTGGAAAAATTATATAAAAACAACTTGCAAATTACTTATAGAGTCTGTGGAAGAAAATTTCCCATAATTAAAAGCAAAGCCCTAAAATATTGTACTTCTGAAGAAAGGAGAAAGGCAAGACATCAATAGCTTCTTCTTAGAAATGTATAGGATATTCGCTGAAATTGTCGCCAGTAACACAGGATTTTAAACAAACAAAAACGCTGACATTTGAAGTCACTGCAGAAACTAATCTCAACAGGTGTAGATAAAATTTTGAGATCGCTAAACTGGGAATTAGTAGTAGAATAGGAAGAAGAAGGCATGCGTGTTAACGAAAACTGCTCAAAGTAGCTTCGTCACACTGACGATACTTTACAGTTTGCCTCTAATTCGAACTAACTACAGTAACTAGCTAAATAACTTAATGTAAAAAAAAAAGTCATCGAGGAGGTTCGAAAATAAATTTTAATAAGATTAAAATAATTTATAATGCACATATCGAAAAGAACAGTAGAAATTAGTAATGGAGATCCAGTGTCAGTTGACGACTTTTTATGTTTAGGACAATTTAAGAAAAAGATTGGACGTGTAGGAAAAGAAATAAATGGAACAATAAAAATGATACGGGGTGATTTTTGCAAACTAAATACAGTTTCCAAAACTAAGTTCATGATGTGTCTGAAAGTTTAACTTTACAATCAGTGTGCATTAGCAGTTTTGTTGCCGTATGGCATTATGATAGTCAAACATGTACTTTCAATACGAAAATTATCGGAAAATATGGGATGCTCAGCATACAATGTTGACATACATGCTGGAGAAGTCTTTTTTTTAAAAAATCGTCTCGAAAAAGTTTCACATTAGTGGCATATGTACAAAGTTTGCGGGCGCAAATTCGAGGGGAGCAGGAAACGAAAAACTGAAAAAGTAACTTCACTACGAATTAAAACAAAATACTAACAAAAATAATCGCTCTCCCTTCGAAAGTACACATATGTGAAATCAAAATCGACTGCTGGGTAACACTCAGTACTGAGCTGGATCCTCATCGGAATGATGTCGAGCAGGTGGTCAAATGTTGCTGCCGAATCCTGTCCATGCTCAATCGGACTCACGTCGCCAGATAACCTAGACCAGGACGCGATGTGCTAGCACCACTTTGTCTTCACAGCTGAACTAACCGCCGAAATGTTGACTGTCGGGCTCGACAGTATTTTGAAGAAAGAAATCCCGATACTGCCCAGCCCTTAAATTTAACCTCGACAGCGATGATAGTCGTCTACCACGACTGATGTTCCCTCTTCTGAAATGCATGCGTGAGACATCCATTGGTTCCTGCACACTGTTCTATCACTATCATCAGCGTCAGACAAATTCTGCGCTAGTTGATGAAGAGAACCAGACGCCACTGATTTAATGAGCTCCTTTGCCTACATTCTTCGCGCATCATGGTGCTGCGGGCATTGACGGTTAGAGACGAAACCTGATTGTGGGGATTCGGCTGAGTATTGTCTCGGTCGACACAGCCTCCGAAAGGCAGTCCGCAGTTCTGCTGCATTCCTCTCGGAGTACCTGGGAGCCGTAATTCGTAGATTGTGGTTGTCAGTTGGTGTTATTGATCACTGGCGGCCATTAAGAGGCAGATCTTCAATGATTTTGTGTCTCACGACATCGATTACTGAGAATATACGTTCACGTTTAATCCTATGACATAGACGACTGTGCTTAGCAATTACTAAAATAGGAAGAATATTGACAGAGAGGTTTCGATCAAAGAATCACGAACTATATAAGTCACGAGTTCGGTACAAAATTATTTTTGAACAATTTACGAACTTTTATACCTTCTTTTGTATTTTTGGTCACATATATAAGATATTTAGTGAGTCACTATGTCATACGCTAAATAAGTAGTAAATATAACGATGTGAAAATAAAACTAGGCCGCAAAATAATTCTAACACTGCGCGGAACTGACGCTTGTTAATGAACAGAACTGCCCGTCATAGAAAATGCCGGAAATCGTTATTTCTATGCACAAATCGGTTACTGCCACATGTCTGTTCATGCGCATCTGCCACATGCTCTGTCACGAGTATTCTGATGTGTCATCACGTTTATGCGAATGAGGTGAGGGCGAGGCTCTGAGCACTATGGGACTTAACTTCTGTGGTCATCAGTCCCCTAGAACTTAGAACCACTTAAACCTAACTAACCTAAAGACGTCACACACATCCATGCCCGAGGTAGGATTCGAACCTGCGACCGTAGCAGTCCCGCGGTTCCGGACTGCGCGCCTAGAACCACTAGACCACCGCGGCCGGCGAATGAGGTGAGCAGACGCGTTTAGTGACCAGCTGAACGCAACACAAAATTATGGTTACGATAAAACAGCGCGTGTTATGGACAGCACAATTCGTGGAAAACATACGCGTCACTGTTTGCGCAAGAGTTTAAGACTGAAACTGTCCTGATAAAACCTCCAGCAAAGTTTGCAATGCAAAATGGCGTGAAACAGGCTCTGTAGCAAATAAAACCGTAACTATCCGAAAGGAGTTAGAGCACTAGAAAACATTGCCGAGTGAGTGGCTTGGCTGAGTTTTATTTTGCCCAACCGTAGTAAGACGCGGGTTGTTTGTCTACGGTTGTGCCGTCGATTTCGAGGGCAGGCTTCCGGTGTCCCGAAACAACTTTTTTTTTTTTTGGGGGGGGGGGGGGGGGAGGGGGGCTGGAGGCCGCTTTCGATCTCTGAAAATTTTTTAAGCATTGTCGGCAGATTTAATCGCTTCAGACTTACTACGCTCGTATCTGCAAGCCGGCGAAATTCGGATGAATTCCGAGCCGGGTCTTGTGTGCTCGATCTCTGCCGAGATAATCCAGAGTGAAGTTATTGCGGTCAAGGCTGTTTAACTTCCCCAGCTGCAGTCTTCAAGTTCGTCACTGCAGTCAATACTGCGGACCAAGAACACGCTAGCCGCCGCGACAATTCTAGCGCTTGAAATGCCGAGAGAAAAGCATACTGATCTCCAGTGTACGGTAGACTTTCCGATGCTAGTTCATCGAAGTGATATAGAAGATTATCGTGCAGCGTCACGCGTTGAGGTCATTAGAGGCGGAGCACAAACTCGGACAAAGCAAGATCTAGAAAGTAAATCGGCATTGTCTTGTTCAAAAACCCCGACCCGCCATTCGCTTTATATGTTTAGTGCCAATATTAATGAGCGGTATTAAATGGGGCAATCAATAGCAGAAAACGCGAATTGAAAACTTATATTTGTTGCAAGGATTCTGGGAAAGTGCAGAGCATCTCTAAATGAAGTCGCATACCAGAGGACATTGCGACCAGTTCTAGAGTATTGTTCCAGATTTTCGAATGTTTATCAAGTAGGCATTACACTAGATATCGAAAGAATTGAGACGTCTACTTCTAGGTTCGTATCGGGTCCTTGTAACCTACAGGGAAGTATAACATAGACGTTCTGGGACTGACTGTAAGTAGGAATTTTCGGAACAGGCGACGTTGTTCTCGCGAATCTCTATTGAGGAAATTCAGAGAAGCTGTATTCGAGGATGTGTGTGAGACGTTTTTGTTGCCGCCATCGTATTAGACATACGATGGCGTAGGGCCCGCCGCCCGGGGTGGCCGAGCGGTTCTAGGCACTACATCTACATCTACATTTATACTCCGCAAGCCACCCAACGGTGTGTGGCGGAGGGCACTTTACGTGCCACTGTCATTACCTCCCTTTTCTGTTCCAGTCGCGTATGGTTCGCGGGAAGAACGACTGTCTGAAAGCCTCCGTGCGCGCTCGAATCTCTCTAATTTTACATTCGTGATCTCCTCGGGAGGTATAAGTAGGGGGAAGCAATATATTCGATACCTCATCCAGAAACGCACCCTCTCGAAACCTGGCGAGCAAGCTACACCACGATGCAGAGCGCCTCTCTTGCAGAGTCTGCCACTTGAGTTTGCTAAACATCTCCGTAACGCTATCACGGTTACCAAATAACCCTGTGACGAAACGCGCCGCTCTTCTTTGGATCTTCTCTATCTCCTCCGTCAACCCGATCTGGTACGGATCCCACACTGATGAGCAATACTCAAGTATAGGTCGAACGAGTGTTTTGTAAGCCACCTCCTTTGTTGATGGACTACATTTTCTAAGGACTCTCCCAATGAATCTCAACCTGGTACCCGCCTTACCAACAATTAATTTTATATGATCATTCCACTTCAAATCGTTCCGCACGCATACTCCCAGATATTTTACAGAAGTAACTGCTACCAGTGTTTGTTCCGCTATCATATAATCATACAATAAAGGATCCTTCTTTCTATGTATTCGCAATACATTACATTTGTCTATGTTAAGGGTCAGTTATCACTCCCTGCACCAAGTGCCTACCCGCTGCAGATCTTCCTGCATTTCGCTACAATTTTCTAATGCTGCAACTTCTCTGTATACTACAGCATCATCCGCGAAAAGCCGCATGGAACTTCCGACACTATCTACCAGGTCATTTATACATATTGTGAAAAGCAATGGTCCCATAACACTCCCCTGTGGCACGCCAGAGGTTACTTTAACGTCTGTAGACGTCTCTCCATTGATAACAACATGCTGTGTTCTGTTTGCTAAAATCTCTTCAATCCAGCCACACAGCTGGTCTGATAGTCCGTAGGCTCTTACTTTGTTTATCAGGCGACAATGCGGAACTGTATCGAACGCCTTCCGGAAGTCAAGGAAAATGGCATCTACCTGGGAGCCTGTATCTAATATTTTCTGGGTCTCATTAACAAATAAAGCTAGTTGGGTCTCATACGATCGCTGTTTCCGGAATCCATGTTGATTCCTACAGAGTAGATTCTGGGTTTCCAAAAACGACATGATACTCGAGCAAAAAATGTGTTCTAAAATTCTACAACATATCGACGTCACAGATATAGGTCTATAGTTTTGCGCATCTGCTCGACGACCTTTCTTGAATACTGGGACTACCTGTGCTCTTTTCCAATAATTTGGAACCTTCCGTTCCTCTAGAGACAGTCTGAAACCGCGCGACTGCTAAGGTCGCAGGTTCGAATCCTGCCTCGGGCATGGATGTGTGTGATGTCCTTCGGTTAGTTAGGTTCAAGTAGTTCTATGTTCTAGGGGATTGATGACCTCGGAAGTTAAGTCCCATAGTGCTCACAGTCATTTTTGCGTAGGGCCCATGAGAAGGTAAGAGATTAATTCGCATTCAAAGGCACGTAGATGTAGAATCGATTAAGGGAATCCAGCAAAATGCACAATGAGGCTGCCCGAACAGGTATTCGAAACCAGCACATTCTGACGCGAGTGCAGTGTCTTAATCACTGCGACACGTCGTTCGATAGCTGTAAAGTGACTATAAGCGTGAAATCCACAGAATTTGCAGTGCATTAAGAAGTATAGGTTCCACGCTTAGTCGTGGTCAATGATTTCAAATTTATATCAGTCACATCTCTGCCATCCTGTGTACAGCGTTATTGTATACTCTTGCTTGTGGCCTCATCTCGGACTTATGCAGCGTCAAATGTGAGATGAATTAAATGCACTGAAATGAAATGAATATATTAATGAGGACGAAATCAGTAAAGATGCAGTAACATGAAAGGATATTACTATAAACCGTTCAGATATGCTGAACCTGGAATGTAATGAATATGTAGACGCAACTGAAAATCTGTGCCAAATTGGGACTCGTATCCGAATTTTCTGCTCGTCGAGAGTAGGCGCATTAACCATTAGCCTATCCGAGCCTGATCGAACTTTAATTGTCATGGTTCTATGATTTCCGCGCACTACTAGCAGAGGTTCTCCTACGAGGATTGAGGGACAGCACCGCTGCCGTAGTGGACTCATTGGAGGACCGTGGCTTATCCTTCTACGACCGGGAGTATCTGCCGGGAGCGATTTGTTTGCGGGAAGGACACATACAGCTAACGTTGGCCAAGGATTTATTGGAAGAATCGTCAGGAAGAGTTTTTATTATATGAAACAGGACGCTTACAAAATATTTTTCAAGACCTCTGAAGTAATGTCGAAAGTGGGAGAATAGGAGCAGAGTATTGTACAAGTGGGATGATTTGAAACGAAAGAGATGTCCAGATTCCAGAAAATGAGCGGGGCCGCCGTGGAGTTACAGTTCTAGTGCCGACACTTCTTTAGATGAAACGGGAAATGTTTAAGAAAAGAAGATTGATCGGAGAAGAAAGTATAGCGGATGCTCTATTAGTAACATAACGCAACAGGGAAGATATTGACTTGGCGATTCGAAACCTTGTCCAGCCAAACAGATTTACGTTTCCCGTGGCTTCCCGAAGCGACTCAGACAAATGCTGGGATGGACACGGCCAGTGTCTCTTCACAATCCGAGCACGTTTTCTGCCTTTAATAGTGTCGTCATTGACGTGACGTTATCCCCCTCGTCTCCTCCTTTTTTCTTTACGGGAAAGGATGGAAGTACATGTGACATTGTGCTGAATAACTGTAACGAGCAGTAGAGCCAGAACTGAAAATGCTACTAAAGAATGTACCGAGTTCATTGTTACATTGTGCGAGAGTGAGGTGACTTGCTGCAGCGAGAAAGGCTCGCAACCGCTTTCGGCGATATCGCTACCTGATGCCGCCTCTTTCACAGCAGTTTTTACTTCTGCTGCTCTTGATCTACAACTAAAAACGTAAGCTTTGGAGAAAGGAGCACGGGAATGCACAGCGAAACGTCGCCACGGTATAAACGCCGGTTTCTAATGTGGTTCCGTGAGATGCGCCATTTGAAAAACAGACGTCCGTATACTTTCTACAGCAACGTACAGTGATTGCTAACGATGGTTATACGAGAAAGGTTATTGACCATTATGAGTGTCAGTACTCTCGGATTCTTCTGAATAAGTTTAAAGGTTGATGATTTTAAAATTATTGAAGTATATACGCTACTAGAAGAAACTGCAGACGATAGCAAAACGAAAAGCCGAAAATCATCTACTACTACAAACTGTATTATTTTGCACAACACAGTTGCTAATTATATGTATTCAGTTACTTATAATCATCGTGACAATAAGACTGCATCAGTAAATAAGTAAGATTTTAATTAGTACGTATAAAGTGACGTACAGTCTTAGACACGAAACCTGGCCACCGGCTGACCACCCCAGAGACTTAGTGCGAGTTTTCCATTTAAGGCACCAGCAAAACTGTCTGGAGGAAAAGTTGTCTGCTCAAATGGCTCTGAGCACTATGGGACTTAACTTCTGAGGTCATCAGTCAGTTGTCTGCTGCTCAAAATGTTACAGTGATATGCCTGCTCGTAGTATAATGGCAAAGTCGCGTTGTGTAGATGCGAAACAGACCGTTCGAATCCACCCAGTATATTATATTTTTCCACCTCATTCCCACTGTCTGCTAAAGGTATCGCTCTGAGGAACCTCAAACATAATTCGCTCCACTTTTTAACAGACCATTAATAGAAATACCTTCGTGTTTCCCCGCTCTACAGCGGCCGCCGTCCACCCGACACTAGCCGCCTCAATCAAGTGACCGCGGCGCAGTTCGGCTCGTTTTTGCTCTCGCATTGTTATCAAACATAGTTTCTTATTGTTGTACGACATTCCAAGTGAAATAAATTCGATAAACTGAATGAACACCGCATTGTTACACAGGACATGTAGGTTGCTACGGGTGTATTTATCGAGAACTATAAAATAGAGTCGATAGTGGAAAAAGTTTAACGCTTGCGACATATTGGTCGCTTTGGGTTTAATGTAGGAGTACAGGAAGCTGAAACTGATCGGAACACTTGTACGGTGTGTGCAACTAGTGCAACCGGACAAATCACGTAAGGAAACGGTTTTCTTGTTTCGTGACACATCGTTCAGGCACGAATGGTTTTCCACATTCAGGAAGTCTCGATGGTTGATATATGTGGTGAACAACGGCATTTGGATTCAGTAGGCTACGTTCAGAAGTAGGGTGTATGCTAATTCAAAGCAACAAAAATTAAAGGTGTGACTGTCACTAAATTCTCGTACGAACGTAATCATTTTGCTCTATGAACATTCCTAAGCAATTCTGTTAGCGGTGACTAGTTGCGGTACCTTTATGTTAACTTATTAAGAAAGAATTAATGGTGAGCCGTCATAAAGACAGTCCATCGAGCAACAGGCATTGCGATCACATAATATCTTGCATCTAGTGGCATAAAATAATGTTGCACACTACAGACACCTCCATAGGGATGTTTCCATCGCAGCTCGCATTTTTGCCAACAACTGAGACACCTTTGGTGTTGTAACTTGCACGCTTTGTGTTTCTTTAATGGATACAGGAGCGAGGAACAGATACGGTTCGTGGACAGAGAATTCAGACATTAATTTACTCTACATCTAATATCAAATAGTAAAAGTAATACATAACTTCGATTGCTGTAATTGCAGCGTCAGTTGCTAACAGTAGTTTGAATGTTGGAATATATACAGTTACGAAGATTTACAATTCAGTCAGTCTTCAGTACAATGGCCGTTCCGTAGACGAGGAGCCCTGACCGCTATGAAAGTCTGCAAATGTTATGAAGTGGCAAACACAGAAAATGGCGTTTGAACTTACGTAAACTCCCCGCTGGAGCTCCGGAGAGGGATGCTTGCATATCACTGGCAGCGGTGTAGGCGTCCGTGGCATCACCCTCATGCCACAGTGGCGGCGGCGCGCGTATTTTATAGTGCGGCCGACCGGATGACGGCCGATACCGCATTTGGTTGCAGTGTAGGAAAAACGATCAACAAAACTGCATCAAGTGTCGCTACTAAACGATAACGCATTCTGCTGATTTAACAAGCAGAACTGTTCAGGAGGTTGTTTAGGAAGCCATTTCTCAAGCACTTATTCATATGAACTTGCGCCCTCAAACCTTTCACGCCCCGTATCGAAAAAAACTTATAAAAATTCTTATCCGTACGAAAACCCACCTCTAATCTAGTTTGATGCCATCTTTCCAGTAGATTTCTACAGGCGTGGAATCGGTAAACTACCTGAGCATTTTATATGTCTGAGTCGTGTTTCTTCTGCCGGACACCAATCATGTATATACAGTCCCACAACTGCCAAACATCTTTTGCGTTCTTGCCAAATTTCAATCGTACTATCAGCAGGAAGAAATCGTTTCACCAGCCGATGTTTTCCTAGAGCGGGCGCGTAAGTCACTACGGCCAGCGTTTGAGACACGCGGCCACCGAAGGCCGGAATACCAAAGGTACATGTCAATGAGCATTATTCCTGTTTCTGTAACTAGGTTTAGCGAGTAGAGTGCAGCTATTAATGACATTCAGATGCACCAACTCCAAACTAAACGTCATAAATCATTATCACGAATATTTTATTCAGTCCCTTGTATACTGAAAATTGTAAAGGTAATTCACCAGTTCAATTCGGATGCTTGGAATGCCTCCAGTGGTTGTACTGTAACATTATGAGTAAGCGATACGCTCTTTGGTCGTTATAGGCTTAGTAAATGTTTTTCATAAGATGCTGTCATTGGCACTATCCCCAAAACAGAGCCGGCCATTGTGGCCCTAGCGGTTCAAGGCGCTTCGGTCTGGAGCCGCGCCACCTCTACGCTCGCAGGTTCGAATCCTGCCTGTGGCACGGATGTGTGTGATGTCCTTAGGTTAGTTAGGCTTAAGTAGTTCTAAGTTCTAGGGGACTGATGACCTCAGATGTTAAGTCCCATAGTGCTCAGAGCCATTTGAACCATTCGAACCCAAAACAGAGTGGCAGAAATGAAAAGACAGTAACAGAGAATTGGTTGCAAAACGGAAACAATCACGCAGAGATTCAAATGGTTCAAATGGCTGTGAGCACTATGGGACTTAACATCTATGGTCATCAGTCCCCTAGAACTTAGAACTACTTAAACCTAACTAACCTGAAGACAGCACACAACACCCAGTCATCACGAGGCAGCGACACGCAGAGACTTCATAAATTACAACTAATATAAAGTTCCAGATCAAGAATGACCGAAAGAGTGCGCTTAAAAAGCTGCGGAGAAAGTGATACCAGTGAATATGTGCAGTACGAGTTCGATTCCAGAATCTGCTACACGAGAGAAGAAGCTGTTTTCATCAGAATGTTGAACAAGGAACACAAAACACAGACAATAATGTACAACTTAAGTCATGCTTTAAAAAACTGTCATTGAGGCTATAAATACAGAGCGAATAACAAGTATCACGTACTCATTCTGATTACAGTATAACGGCTCTTGATGTTTTGTCAATAAAAGCGAAGAGCACCTATGTTGAAGTGCTTTTCAACCTACGATTCTCTTCTGACCGAAAGAACCTGAAATAACAATGGGTTCACCAAGCTGAGGTTAGTGCTCATATTCTACGCAGCGCTTCACAGTCGAAGCAGTGTGTTATTAATTGGGTCACTTATGGTTTCATACGAATGATGCCTCTAGGCTACTACAATATTCACATGAGAGTTATCGAGGTGTAATGCGATGGCAGATATGGGCAGATGGTTCTAATATGTGCAAAGACTATCCATACGCCGCTGATTCATGACAGCAAAGACTGGTTTGATGCGGTCTGCCACGAATTCCTCTCCTGTGACAACTTCTTCATCTCAGAGTGGGACTTGCAACCAACGTCCTCAATTATTTGTTGGATGTATTCAAATATCTCTCTTCCTCTACAGTTTTTGCCCTCTACAGCTCCCTCTAGTACCATGGACGTCATTCCCTGATGTCTTAACAGATGTCCTATCATTCTGTCCCTTCTCCTTGTCAGTGTTTTCCACATTTCCCTTCCTCGTCGATTCTGCGCAGAACGTCCTCTTTCCTTACCTTATCAGTCCACCTAATTTTCAACATCTCAAATGCTTCGATTCTTTTCTGTTCCGTCTTTCCCACAGTCCATGTTTCACTACCATACAAACGTACATTTTCCGAAATTTCTTTCTCAAATCAAGGTCTATGTTTGATACTAGTAGACTCCTGTTGGCCAGGAATGCATTTTTTGCCATTGCTAGTTTGCTTTTATGACATGCTTGCTCCGACCGTTATCGCTTATTTTGCTGCCTAGGTAACAGAATTCCTTAACTTCATCTACTTCGTGATCGTCAGTCGTAATATTAAGTTTCTCGCTGTTATTTCTGCTACTTCTCATGACCTTCCTCTTCCTTCGATTTACCCTCAATACATATTCTGTACTCATTAGACGGTTCATTTCATTCAGCACATCATGTAATTCTTCTTCACTTTCACTAAGGACAGCAACGTCATCATCGAATCGCATCATTGTTATCCTTTCACTTTGAATTTTGATTGCACCCCTGAACATTTCTTTTATTTCCATAATTGCTTCTTTGATGTACAGCGTGAACAGTAGGGCGAAAGAGTACATCCCTATCTTACACCCTTTTTAATCCGAGCACTTCGTTCGTGTTCGTCCACTATTATTATTCCCTCATGGCTCTTGTATATTACACGTCTCTCCCTACAGCTTATCGCTATTTTGCTTAGAATTTCGTACATTTTGCACCATTTTACATTAACGAACGCTTTTTCCAGGTCACAAATCCTGTGAACGTATCTTGATTTTTCTTTAGTCTTGCTTCCATTATCAATCGCAAAGTCAAAACTGCCTCTCTGGTGACTTGGCCTTTCCTAAAGCCAAACTGATCGTCATCTGACTCATCCTCAGTTTTCTTTTCCATTTTTCTGTGTATTATACTTGTCAGCAACTTCGATGCATGAGCTGTTAAGCCGATTGTGCGATAATTCTGGCACTTGTCACCTCTTTTTTGTGGTCTTCCGAATAGTGTGGATGAGATATTTCCGAAAGTCAGATGGTATGTCGCCAGACTGGTACATTCGACACACAAACGTGTTGTTGTCACTTTCCCCGATGATTTTAGGAATTCTGATGGAATGTTATCAATCCCCTCTGCCTCATTTGATCTTAAGTCCTCCAAAGTTCTTTTAAATTCTGTTTCTAATACTGGATGTCCTATCTCTTCTATCTCCTCTAAATCGACTCCTGTTTCTTCTCCTATCACATTAGACAAATCTTCCACCTCATAGATGCCTTCAGTGTACTCTTTCCACCTATCCGCTCTACTTTTAACAGTGGAATTCCCGTTACACTCTTCATTTTACCACCATTGCTTTTAATTTCACCGAAGATTGTCTTGCTTTTCCTATATTCTGAGTCAGTTCTTCTGACATTCATTTCTTTTTCGATTTCTTCACATTTTTCATTCAGCCATTTCATCTTAGCTTTCCTGCACTTCCTATTTATTTCATTCCTCAGTGACTCGTATTTCTGTATTCTTCAATGTACCTGCTGAAGTACTTCTTCTGTTACCCTTTATGTCGAATTATAGCCGAGACTTAATATCTGTCATGGACTGTGCGGCTGGGCCCGGCGGAGGTTCGAGTTCTCCCTCGGGCTTGGTGCGTGTGCTTGTCCTTAAGATAATTTAGGTTAAGTAGTGTGTAAGCTTAGGAACTGATGACCTCAGCAGTTAAGTCCCATAAGATTTCACACACATTTGAACTTAATATCTGCCTGTGAAAGAACTTCTCAACAGTGGGCGAATAGCATCATGATCCACACATAATACGGCCTTTTGTATGCCAATTAATCACAACGAAATGCCCTATGCTTTCATCTTTCTGCCAGTGACTCAATTTCTTTCCTGCAGACTGTCACGTCACTGTGGATATGTTACTGTCTACCGCACCACCGATCAGGTCCACTTCGTCCCTCGACCAGCACACCCACTGTGAATGTATCAGAAATTATGACAATGTCTTACTGGTTTCTTGTTGTCAGCATTTCTAACTGGGTATCCTGCTGTTGCTCCGAAGATAGATACTTAAGACAAATATGAACATTTTGTGTAGCGAACATCCGGTATTTTCATTCTTTCAGCTCCACCATAAAAAATGGTAAAAATAAGCGACAGAAAAGCGCTTACAAACTAATAAAGAATAATTTAGTAATAATTAGTGATGCTTCGTAATTTCCATCAGTCATATGACGATTATGAAAATCCACTTTTTTAATCTACACAGCACTGCAGTATGAAGTGTTTGGTTTCTTAGGACTTTGTTATTCAATTTCGTTGTGGTCGTTTCAGAAACATCTAACTTCAAATATTTCTTCCTGTGAGACTCTATGACTATAGCTGCAGTAGCACACACCTATCGAAGCAGCGATAATGTGAACATTGTCTCTTTCCTGTAATATAAGATGAGAGAAATTATAATTTACGTGTAAAATAAACTTGTTGCAGTCGAAAAATTAAATCTTCTAACTTACTGTCTCTTACTATACAAGAATTGTTCATAATGTTTCATTAGATTTTCAAGCAAATATCTAGTGACGTTATATGACGATCTTAGAGGACTGGAACTGGACTATCCTACTACCAGTGAGTTGAAAACATTTTCCCGTTTCGCATTTTTACACTCGTAAGTCATTGTTCTGTGATGGCAACAAGCCATGTCAAACACACGTGAATCAGATGCAGCGCCTATTTATTCAAACAACTAATGGGCAGTATATTTCAGAACAATGGAAGCAGGAATGTAGCGAAGTGATTATTTATCTCTCTGTAACATACAGATGATGTGTAATGACTGTCATTTGCGTTGCATAGCAGACAGTAATATTTGTTGTACACTTATCAGCAGAATGAGTGTAATTACAACATTGAACTCTCTTTAATCATAGAATGCAGTCTTTCACAACCGGTATTTGCGTTACTGGTGATATTTGTTTTATGAGCAGTGAAATATGCATTCGACCAAGCCCATACAACAAATATCATCAGTAATGAACTCTATTGCCAGTTTTGTATCATTAGTAGCTCATAAATTGAGGGCTAGGTCAGATTGTTCAAAGTGATGTAGGAAACGTTGTTTTCCAGTTGATCCTGAGATGTGTTTTACAAACAGCGATGCATGATTTAACTGCGAAGCCATCAATGTTTAATGTGTAAAAATATTATTTACGAAATTAGGTGCATAAAGAAGCATTACATGTGCAAAAATGGTACTATAACAGGTGAAATGAAGTGTGAAGCAAACTGTGTTGAGTGTTACTGTTTACATTAATTAATTACTTGATGAAAGATTGCAGCTACTGTCTGTAAGTATCCTTTTGACCAAACTGCAGCATGAGTATGTATTACAGCTACAACGGACAAATTTAACTTTCTTTCTTCCAGTTTGCTATTGTAAAGTTGTGATGGAACACTTATTTACAATTTCACTGAAAGCAGCACAGAAGAGTTTGCATAGTTACAGAGATATTATATGGGTCTTTAGTTTTTCTTTTGTCAGCCTGTAGAAGCTGTAAAGTTTCTTGTTACAGTCAAAAGTATACTTCCCACGAAGCGAGATGGTAGCAATAATAGGGTAAGTGAATTTTCCAGAACTGATAGATTGCCCAGGACTATAGCCAAAATTTATCTTTACTCCCATAGACATAAGCTTGCAGTATCAGGATCAAAATAAACATTAAATAGCAGTGAAGGAGAAACAATTAACTTTGGTGGTGCTTGTAACTGTCACTCGGCATTACATTAACAGGCTAACTGCGAAATAAGAAAATCAACGACATCATTAGGATTGGAATATGTCATGGCATGCACCACCACTAATTTCATTTAAAGCAGGTAGGCGGTGTAATACCACCCAATTCACTGAACACCCATGCCATTCTGGCCATACAGTTGTATCAACAACTCGCAAAGATTACAATATAATTGCTGCTGAAGATTTTCCAAGAAAAGCGAAGAGCACAAAGCGCCTTATGTCTGAGATTACCTGTTTGCGGTATGCCTTAGGCAGAGAGAATCCGAAATAACAATAAGAGATTAAACATACTCAGCGAATGTAAAAGTATTCATCCATTTACTCAAGTCCTTGTAGTCTGAGTTTAAATTAGTTCCTGATAGTTTCACTTTAAGGGATCTTTAGGGTATAAGATTATGGATATAGGAATTATCCAAGTGTAATAACTATAACACTACTGCCTTAAGCAGTACTCCATTTGGCATCGAATATGATTCGGAAGGCAACGTTAATTCGACTTTCAGTCCATCTCCTCTCGACATCCTGAATTATTTCCGAACTGCTCTGACTGTTGTGCTGCCTGTCTCAGGAATTGTGTAAAGCGTTGTGGCAGTTGGCAGTCAGTGCTGAATCCAGACATACGCAAAGATCTTCGCTGTTCTAGGAGGTCACTCTCCTTTCCTGCATGTTCCCCATTCCATAATTATTAAAATACCGTTAGACTCATTCGGGTGGAAAGCTTAGGGTCAGGAACTTCTTAAAAAAGAATCTGCGAGCGATATGAATGGAAACAATGGAAACAGACTGTGGGATGGAAGCATGGAGAACTTCTTCGTTCTTGCAACATTTCTGATCGCGAAACGTCGAGATATAAATTGTTGCGTCTTAGTTTCTGAGAAACTGCAAATAACCCTTCCATGACACCTTTAAAATGCATTGCTGATAGAAAATTAACTTAAATTTGCCTTGTGTAGTTGCAACACGCATTTGTATAGCAAATTAGTCAAAAGTGTACTTAGAGATGGTAGCTGCGATTTTTCTCCAAATAAGCAATTACTATAAGTAATACTACTCAGCACTGCTGCATTCACACAGTATCTCGCCTGTTGCAGTACCATTTTTTCATATGTAATGCTTCTTTATGCACCCCCTTTCACAAATAACGTTGTTACGTATTATGCGACAGGTTAAATAGTGCTCAGTTTGCATTCAAATCGTGCACCGCTGTTTGTAACACACACACCAAGACCAATTTGAAAAAGTCTCCTGTACTTGGGATCAGTTTGAAAATTTGATATAACGAATTTCTCAATTCCTGAGCTGCTAATGATACAAAGATGACAACAAAGTTCACTGTTTTAATTTCATTAATTCTGCAGATATCTGCATAACTTATACTACTGTCCCCTATGCAACTGAAATGACAGTCACTAAGAAGTTTTATATGTTACATTTAGGTAAATAATCAGCTCACTGCACTCCTACTTCCACTGTTCTTAAATATACTGACCATAAGTTATTTTACAAAATAGGTGGCGCACGCTGAATCACGTGTGTCTGGCATGGCTTGGTACCATCACAAAACAATGACTAATGAGAGAATGCCGTTCAAGTATTATTACACAAGACAAATATTCGTAAATCACCTGTAATGCACAAAAAATAAATATATATCCTATTTGTAAAGTGACATCCAGAAAAAGTTTGGCAAATCAGTGATAGTGAGATAATCCGGCTTCAGTTCCGGAAAACCATCGAATAATTTCACTATATATTTACTTGGACATGTGTTTTAAAGTCAGATGTTTTTCGTCTGCTTTACTGTAATCTAAAAGAACCACAATGAAATTAAGTAATGGAATTGTGAAGAAAACCCTTGAGTTCGCACTGCAGTGCTGTGTACATAAAAATTTTTATAATCGTCAGATGACTGATGGAGTTTACCAGACTTCACTAGTTATAACTAAATTATTATTTATTAGTACGTAGACAGTATTCTGTCACTTATTTTCACCGTCTTTTTAATAGTGGAACTGGATGAATGTAAACATGGGATGCTAGTTGACAGCATATTCGTTTTTACCTTAACTATTCATCTTGAGAGAAACAGCAGAATACCCAGTCAGAAAAACTTGTAACAAGAAGCTGCTAAAGTAGGTATAAATCTGTTTCCTTTTCAGTTTTCAGTATGCATAAGACAGAACAAACAAAAGTAATCATGAGAGTTATTGATTTATGATTATTTTGTATTTGGTACATCTGAATATTACTCTCTGCTTTCTAAGCCTAGTTACAGAAATTGGACTAAAGCTCAATGATATGTAATTTTGGTATTGTGGACCTTGGTGGCCACATCTCTCAAACATAGGCTGTAGTATCTTCCGCTCCCGATCATGGAATATATCAGCTGGTGAAACGATTTCTTCCTGCTGGTAGTGTAAATGAAACTTTGCAACAACGTAGAAAATGTTTGGGCAATTGTGTTACTTCTGAGGTACTTCGGAGATGGTAGAAAATCATCCTGCTAAATTCATTGGCTATTTTCTTGTCATTTTCTTTGAACAGTCTCAGGGATTTTCATCTAAGGGGTGACTTCGGGTTATCAATTTATTGTTTTGGACCTAGGGAAGTCGTGTCACGCGGAAATTGCAGCTGCTATTGTCTTACACGTCGCAGTTGATCTGGAGAATCATGAAAGAGATGAATAGCGCAACTCTTCGCTATCACTGAGGCAGTATGGTTGTGCTGTAAAGTAAATTCTGTGTTTAGTCGCCGGCCGTTGTAGCCTAGCGGTTATAGGCGCTTCAGTCCGGAACCGCGCTGCTGCTACGGTCGCAGGTTCGAATCCTGCCTCAGGCATGGATGTGTGTGATGTCCTTAGGTTAGTTAGGTTTAAGTAGTTCTAAGTCTAGGGGACTGATGACCTCAGATGTTAAGTGCCATAGTGCTCAGAGCCATTTGAACCATTTTTGTGTTTAGTCTTGGTTCCAGCCTGGATGGAGACCAGTTTTTTTTATCTATTTTGTGACATACCGTCCATAAGCCAGATCAAAAATCGATAAGAATGTCGTAAGAAAATGTCTCCATTCTAAGCCCGCTTTCTACTTCCAGTAGCCCATAGTGTAAGGGCGAAAAACGTATGTAGTGTTCAAACTTGGTAATGCTTTTTCTGCTTCTATCGACATAATTTATGGTTTTTATGGATACAAAAATTTATTTTTGAAATTGTGGCACTGAATAATTCCATACTACTTGAGTATGACACAGAACAACACATAAACAAAGACCGTTTAGAAGCCCAAAGTGCTTAGCATTTTACTAATTCATGCTGGTTTAGATACGTTCGTGTTACAGATACTTAACGTTTTATTAAAACAGACTCCCGTCGTAAGGTGGGTGCAGTAAGTTGTAATTCATTTGTGTTAGTGTAGAGGACATTTTAATAGCGTTTTTCCATTAGTTTATTGAACACAACAGTCAACATAAGAGAAAAATTAGTCTTCAACAATATATTCTCTAACACGATCTACAACAGTCTGACAATTCTCAGGCAGTTTATCGCTTACACGTGTGTAGAAAACTACTTGAAAGGTGTCATCACGCCAGGTTTGTGGTGCGTATTCGTCCGGAGGGGAATTGTCTTGACATTTTTTCAACACAGAGTCTGAAAGGTAAACGTTTGCTAAAATACGGTTAAAAATTAATGAACTGAGTGAATTTTAACTCGTTACTTTGCGTCTACATCTTGCGACTTTTACCAGTAGACGACGCTCAGATGCAGGACTGTAATATCTCGAGTGGAAGACATTACCTCCTTCAGACACTTCTGCATAGTAAAATTTTTCCAGATCGTGGAGATGGTCGGATAAAGTATTCTGAGGGGTGGCCAGTTTAATTCGAGTCTTAAGTGAACGACTCGAATACTCTCTACGGTGGCCGGCTGGCGGCCAGATTTTATGCCTGAAATTGTACGCTGGCTTATTGTTACGCCAGAAAAGTAAATTGAAATATACTGTTATTATACTCAGTAAGACTGCTTGTTGCTCCTCACTAATGTCACGAATCGGTGATTGAATTATTACCTTTTCTTTGTTTTTCATTTTTTCCTGGCTAGAGTTACGCCACCTTTTAACTGAGATGACTTTGTATTAAAACATAATACTTTTTATTGTTCTTAACTTATTACAGATGTGATGGTTCTTGTGTGACGCAAGTGTTGTCTCCAACGTTGCCTGGGAAGCAGGTCCCCCTAAGCAGGCTCTGATCAACTCATGGCGCTCCAGCTCATGCTCGAATACAGCGGTAGGTAGCGCTTCCGTTTTAATCGAGAATAAACTGTAAGGCTCAAGTTCGATCTTGCCAAGAAGTCTGAGAAAACCATCCGACAATAAACTGTAAAACTCAAGTGCAGCCTTACCAAGAAGTCTAAACAAAGGACTGCGTCATTTAGCAGTTGGCGTCAGTATCATCTGCTGCCGGTGCTGTGCACAAATTCATACTGAAATCTTATATAGTAACAATGGTGCATCGATTGACCAACTCATATAGTGTTCCTCAGCATCATTGCTGCACCTGGCCATTGCTGTCTTTGCGTGACGGAAAGTTTGATCCTGAAACCCATCTATTTTACTGATGAAGCTTGGCTGCATTTATTGGAACGTGCGAACTTGCGTATCACAAGTATGAAAATCTTCATCAGCTACATCAAGAGATTTTGCATAATTGAAAAGAGGAGAGTGATGTGAAATTGTGGAAACATGGATTACTGGACTGACTTCTTCCATCAAACCATAACTTCCAATAGGTATGTGAACAATATATGGAAACATTCTTTTAGTGAAATAACAACTAACGAAAAGACCTGGACAATGCAAGAGAGTACTTCGCCAATATGTATACGAGAGAATTACGAGGTGTTTTTAATACGAGCGACTACCGGCGAAGGCGGTTCGTTCATTGCTGAAGTTTATCCAGGCAGTAATTCAATTGCACAATTCTTCTGCTCCCAGAATATGAACCTAAAAAGTGCGTCTCATTATTCTCATGCTCTATCCCCCTCATTTCATGTTTATAAACTCTTTCCTGCGTGGTAGAGAAAATAAATAAATGTACGACTTTTGAGTTTTCAGAAGTGGGGCTATAGCTTAAAACTAGCAAAGGGGAAACGTATGTAGGTATTTGTTTAAACGTAGAATAGGCTTAACTACATAACATTGTACTGAATACACGCTGCATGACCTAAACTTTTCGGGACGCATTCTCAAATCCTCTCACGGCGACGGCAAATCGAGCCACAAAATACATTGCGAAATCTGCATGATTACTGCAGACAAAGTCCTCCAAACACTTCAAAAAGAAAAAAAAAGCTTGAAAATCACAGTTAGACACTGTAGTTCAGTTTGGGACATCAGAAGAACAAGTTTTGAGTGTCAGTTGTAGAACGAAAAAGTAGCTCTGGATAAATGTCAGAAAACATTACAACAGCTAAACACTTGGAAAGATCACCACATCTTGAGAGACTGAAAATCGCGTGACGTAGTAACGATCGGTTATCTTCGGAGGACCGAGAAAAAGATAGCTACAAATGTTGAACTTAAGAAATGTAGAGGATTTTGGTAAATATCCTCTGTGTATACTGAGTAGGCCACAATTCATTGTAGAACACAGTTGGTGACGAATTACATTTTGAAATTACACTTATAAGTGGGGCGTGCCTACTCGTTCTCATCCGTTTCTTTCAATTTATGGTACATGCAGGGCTAGGCCACAAATGAAAGCGACAGGCGTGGGAGCATTTAGAAAAAAAAAAAGCATTTTTGGCGCGTGTCGGGGAAGGCGTGAGCCATCTCTCACCGTAATTTGCAGGCAGGCGTTAGCCCAGCGGAGAGAGTACATAAACGTAATCCAAAGGTCGTGGAGTCAAGTCTCTATGCATAAACAATTTATACCTTTATCTTCATGTTTTACGTTATTTACGTTGAAAATGAACAAAAATAATACTTAAGATATTGGATTTATTAATAATTTCGTAAAGCCAAAGGAAAATCTAGAATTGCAAATAAATTTCCTGGAAGGAATTGCAAGCGTACATGAGAACTTCGTAGTCTGCATAAAATCAGATACTTTTATTATTTTCCCGTCGATGATTCACAAGTGTTGGGGGTATATTTATCGCAAAAACAAGGAAAGGAGTAATATTCTCGGCGTCTTGCACACTTTATAATCGCCGCGTTTTACAATTACTTGGTTGTTTTAAAGTTTCTATACAAAAAACTTGTATTACTTTTATAGAAGTTTCTGTTTAATCGCACAGTGTAGCAGCAAACCGAGCACAACGCATCATTTCGCCAGATACTGGCGAGTATATTTGATTATGTGCAGTGCAATGTATTTTGATGCAGTCTTCTCGGGATGGGATGTACACTCCTGGAAATTGAAATAAGAACACCGTGAATTCATTGTCCCAGGAAGGGGAAACTTTATTGACACATTCCTGGGGTCAGATACATCACATGATCACACTGACAGAACCACAGGCACATAGACACAGGCAACAGAGCATGCACAATGTCGGCACTAGTACAGTGTATATCCACCTTTCGCAGCAATGCAGGCTGCTATTCTCCCATGGAGACGATCGTAGAGATGCTGGATGTAGTCCTGTGGAACGGCTTGCCATGCCATTTCCACCTGGCACCTCAGTTGGACCAGCGTTCGTGCTGGACGTGCAGACCGCGTGAGACGACGCTTCATCCAGTCCCAAACATGCTCAATGGAGGACAGATCCGGAGATCTTGCTGGCCAGGGTAGTTGACTTACACCTTCTAGAGCACGTTGGGTGGCACGGGATACATGCGGACGTGCATTGTCCTGTTGGAACAGCAAGTTCCCTTGCCGGTCTAGGAATGGTAGAACGATGGGTTCGATGACGGTTTGGATGTACCGCGCACTATTCAGTGTCCCCTCGACGATCACCAGTGGTGTACGGCCAGTGTAGGAGATCGCTCCCCACACCATGATGCCGGGTGTTGGCCCTGTGTGCCTCGGTCGTATGCAGTCCTGATTGTGGCGCTCACCTGCACGGCGCCAAACACGCATACGACCATCATTGGCACCAAGGCAGAAGCGACTCTCATCGCTGAAGACGACACGTCTCCATTCGTCCCTCCATTCACGCCTGTCGCGACACCACTGGAGGCGGGCTGCACGATGTTGGGGCGTGAGCGGAAGACGACCTAACGGTGTGCGAGACCGCAGCCCAGCTTCATGGAGACGGTTGCGAATGGTCCCCGCCGATACCCCAGGAGCAACAGTGTCCCTAATTTGCTGGGAAGTGGCGGTGCGGTCCCCTACGGCACTGCGTAGGATCCTACGGTCTTGGCGTGCATCCGTGCGTCGCTGCGGTCTGGTCCCAGGTCGACGGGCACGTGCACCTTCCGCCGACCACTGGCGACAACATCGATGTACTGTGGAGACCCCACGCCCCACGTGTTGAGCAATTCGGCGGTACGTCCACCCGGCCTCCCGCATGCCCACTATACGCCCTCGCTCAAAGTCCGTCAACTGCACATACGGTTCACGTCCACGCTGTCTCGGCATGCTACCAGTGTTAAAGACTGCGATGGAGCTCCGTATGCCACGGCAAACTGGCTGACACTGACGGCGGCGGTGCACAAATGCTGCGCAGCTAGCGCCATTCGACGGCCAACACCGCGGTTCCTGGTGTGTCCGCTGTGCCGTGCGTGTGATCATTGCTTGTACAGCCCTCTCGCAGTGTCCGGAGCAAGTATGGTGGGTCTGACACACCGGTGTCAATGTGTTCTTTTTTCCATTTCCAGGAGTGTATTTTTCTCTCTCGATGAGACAGCGGAAGTTTTGAAGCTATTCTTTTCATGACTTTAATGAAAATATGAATAAATACAATATATTGAGCGTTATTTCGGTTTATTTTCAGAGTGAAAACAACTAAACGTTTCCGCACATGGACCCGATTCTGTGCTCTTTGCCGGCCAGGGTGGTCGAGCGGTTCTAGGCATTACAGTCGGGAACCGCGCGACCGCTACGGTCGCAGGTTCGAATCCTGCCTCGGGCATGGATGTGTGTGACGTCTTTAGGTTAGTTAGGTTTAAGTAGTTCTAAGTCTAGGGGACTGATGACCTCAGCAGTTAAGTCCCATAGTGCTCAGAGCCATTCTGTGCTCTTTCCGCTGCCTGGGAACTACACAAACACATGTGGCTCATGTCACACCCGACCCACACCATAAATGCTATTTTTTTAAACGCTTAGCCATCTGGAGTTCCCGTTCTGCCTCTTCCGTTTGTGGCCAAGCCCTGTATGTAGCATAAATCTGAACGAAACTGGTGATGACGAGAAGGTGCGGGCGGTCACCGTGTTAAACTGACTTTATACGACCTATGGAAGCCACCTTACGGTCTGTGGTAGAGCATAATTGTGGTACCACTGTCTTATACTCGCTTTCTCTGTTCCATTCACTACCGCCGCTTGGGAAGAAAGACTGTCGGTAATCCTCCGTGTGAGCCCTAGTTTCTCTGATTCTCTCGTGCTTATTTCACCATACATAACTAATATGTTTCCCGTCACTTCTTTTAACATATGCGCTCGGAATTGTAATAATGAACTTGTCCGTGAGGCACAACATATCTCTCTCTTAATTTCTGCTAGCGAACTTTGTTGCAATCCTTCGTAACGCCATCGCACTGACTCAGCCAAAGCGTGGCGAAACCCTCCGCTCTTAGTCGGATCTTCTCTACCTCTTTTATTAATTCAACTTGGAACGATCCCAAACGGAGGAGCAATAAACAAGAATCGGTGCGACAAATGTTTTGTAAGCCATTTCTTTTCTTGGACGGAGTACATTTCCTTAAGGTTCATCTAATAAATCTCAGGTTGTCAGCTGCTGTTCCTACAGGTCTCGCATAACGTCAATTTTAGATGTTTTACAGTTATTTCTGTTTACAGTGATTTACTTCTAACAGCGTGATCGAACAGTAGGCTATATTTATTTTCGTCCAGGGTTAAGTGTGAGTCCTCGCACCGATCGCCGATCCTGTGTAGCTCTTGGCGGAATCCAATGCATATTCTGGCGTCGAAACCTTCTTCTAGACAATAACGTTGTCTGTGAACAGCCTCGCCGAACTTCCGTCGTCGTCAACTGGATCATTTATGTACAGTTAAACGGTAACGGCCCTATAAAACTCTCTATACGATTATTAGTTTCGTTATGTGTATTAGATACGCCTTAAGATCTTGTTTATTCGAATTCAGTACTGTGGGTTGAAATATGTCTTCTAACAGCAAGAAACGGAAAGTGCATTCGAGTCGACTCATTTTCTTTGGAAAGAATTTTTATCTGATTTCTTTGGCACTACTAAGAGATATCTCGCTATTGCCAAAAGAGAGCTCGTTGTTTCTGGTTATCTTTATGACATTTTAAATATCGGACTCCACGCTTCGCGCCAGCACTGTATCGGGCTGTCGCCTAAGAGCGCAGTCACCGCCAGCCTAACTGGCAATGAAAATCCTAGCGAACCTCTGCGCAAGAGTGGAAATGTCAGTCGGTGGGTGCAGATAACGGCTGGTGTCGCAAGGCACGCATAGAAGAGTGCGATAAGGCAGCATATGCGTCGGCGTCGGTGGCTGCGGCGAGTGTGAGAACGCGGCGGTCGCAAAAAGCGGCGCACATGTGCGTCGCGTCTGCAAACAAGCGGACCGCCGACCGTCGCAACCCGCAACCACGACCTAATTGGGACGCGCCTTCTGCTTCCTCCTTGCGAGCCGCTCTTCCTAAAATCATCGCTTTATGAAATGTTATCCAAATGTCCTGTGAAACATACAGATTTGACCTATCTGTTCGTGTTCTTCCTTCGTGGACCTCAGTACGAAGACTGGTTTGATGCAACTCGCAACTCTAATCTATCCTGTGGAAGTTTCTCCATAGCTGCTGCAACATAAATCCGTTTGTACCTACTTACTGTCGTCAGGCTTTGTCTTACCTCTATAATTCTCCCCCCCCCCCTCAACCCCTCTGCCACCCTCTCCCCACTTCCCTCCAATAACAAACTGACTAATCGTTGATGCCTCAAGAAGTATCCTATCATTCCATCCCTTCTTCCATTCAAGGTTTTCCATAAATTTCGTTTCTCACCGATTTAATTACGTATATCTTCATAGCTTACTCCATATACCCATCTAATTTTGAACTTCTATTCTTATCGTATCTATCCTGCTCATCGACAGCGTTTTACTTCTGTACAAAGCTACTTTCCACACAAGTAGTTTCAGAAAAGATTTTCTACAAATTAAATACATATTAAATGTTAAAACGTGTCTCTTTTACAGAAAAGCTTTCGTGTTCTTGCAAGTCAGCACTTTACATCCTCTCTTTTCTAGCAGCTTCAGTCATATCTTTGCTCCCCAAATAGCAAAACTCGACTATTGCTTTAGTGTCTCATTTTATAATCTAACCCCTCAGAATAGTCGTTTTAATCCTAGATTCCAATACCATTTGTTTTACTTTTGATTAGGCTCACCTTGTAACCTTGTTTCAAAACACTATCCATTCTGGTCAACTGCTCTTCCAAGTCCTTTCCAATCTCTGACAGAATTACAGTGTCACTGATCTTTAATTCCCTTTCCAAATTTCTTTGGTTTCTGTACAATTCTGTCTCAGTCTCTTCCCCTTCTTGTCCTCCGACTTTTATAACCCCTGTCTGGTTTGTGTATGTTGCAGATAACCTTTCGATCAGTGTATTTTACCCCTGAAAGCTTCAGAATTTCAAATAGTTTATTCTAGTCAACAACGTCAAAAGTTTCCTCTCAATCTAAAAATGCTAAAAAGTGTACATTGTAAGTAAGCCGTAGTGTCACCATTGGCTAGTGTGTACTTATATTTCTCCAGAATCCAAACTAACCTGCTTCAAGTGGTCTTTCCATTATTCTGTAAATAATTCTTGTTAGTATTTTACAATAGTTATTGAACTGATTTTCCTGCACGATACAATAAATGCATCGAGTCGGAGGTCATCACTTTGAACATTTGATTTCATAAAACGGTGAGATGCAAGGGATTTACGGACAACAAGCAGGCCGAAAGTGAGAGGCGAGGGGACTCACTGGAAACTTAAAATTTACAACGTGTATATTAAAGTAATGGCAAAGCTGAGGTGTTATTGGATGTGTAATCATTAATGAGAGAAACGATATTACGAAACTGCTGCTAGGAGGTGGCTGTCTATTGAGAAGGGAGTATCGAACATGTGTGCATATGGGCAGCCGCCGCTTTATGTCTGTATATACCAAAGGCCGTAAATCAAATTCGCTTACTTCTAGTTAACGGTTGTAAGTACGTTTGGTCACTATGAAGCAGAGGCGACCAGATATGTCAATATTTATACCTATACAGCAATTGAAAAACCCGTGAGGTGGTGATTATAATCGATGCCGCACGACGTTACGATCCTTTAGACAATTTGCATTTGCGGTTTTCCATAGTAGTGCAGTACATGAACTAACAGTCTTTTATCCTTACCTCGCTGTAAGGTAAATAGTGGCGGCATTACTTGTACGTCATTCTGCATTTTCACAAGAACCTGGAATAAGATGGGTAGATGGATTACTTATTGAAAGGATGTCTGTGCATTCTTTCGTATAGGATAGTGCCATACGACGAAAAGTAGATGCTATACTACGAGTGTCGTCTCTACAGAGCCTTTCATCCTGGAAAGACTGTGGTAAAGCAGTGCCTGCTGTGGCGTATTTCATACGGTCGAACGGGGTTTGACAAACTGTGGCTTGCTAGCAACTTGATCATTCATACAGCAAGGTGAGAGGCCTCTCTCATGCTCATAAAAATCTCTTACCAAACGACTGCGCCACTTAAAAGTATTTGTTCTATTTTCTAACAGACAAATGATTCACAACTGAAGCATTTCTCACAGAAATGCTAAAATGCTAAGGAGTTTCTCTGTCCTGCGTTACTGTAATTACGAGAAAACCATTTCGTTTAAGATAACCTGATTTAAAGTGTAGTCTATCGTCGATACGATAAAAGACTTAATTAACAATTTTGTACTTGTTCAAATTTAGTTACGAATATTGGTGTTTTTGCATTATGGAAATTTATCAAGAAGATGCTGAAAGTCAAGATTAATTCAACTGTAAGACTAATGAAACCCTGTCTGTCAGTGAGGAACGTAGAAATTTAGAAGTTAAACTGCAAATTCAAAGTAGAGTACCACACAGCGAACGAATCATGTTTACACGTAGTTTCAATAGATACATGTCCTGGCATCTATCACCACTAGCAACCACACACGATTTGCGCATCAAGAATCTTTCAGGCGCCGTGTTTCTTAATTCTTATTATGTCCCGCAGATAGTCACTGACTGATTTAAAACTTTGAAATGCAGAAAACAATTTACCAAATATAACGTATTTTGTTAGAGTTTCTGACTCGTACTACAGTGGAAACTGTGGTATGTTAGATCGTTAACTCAAAGAATACGAGGTTTTGCCAGACTATTGCTGACATTGGTAGCGTGTCCGAGTGCCAAAAGAACAATTTGACTGTGCTCTGGGAGATTTTCGGTCGCCTGTGCTCTGTGGGATTCTCGGTCACCTTTACCAGAAAATTAGAAATTTAATTACCTCGCTTCTTCAGGTTTTCGCAGGACTTCCCTGCGCGCAGTGACGTTTAACATTTTTGGTATTGTCGGAGGTCGTAAGTGCTAATTAGAGTCTGAAAAATAGTTCCGTAAATAATCTGTTTCCCATCTTACAGTGTAATCATTGGAAGCATGTCTACCAGCAAAGATATACACGGATGTGAGTGCAGGCATACGCTGCAGCAAACGAGCGGGAAGTGGAAAAACGCTCTCGCTGTCTTCCTGTTTGTTCAAGCTGATGGACTTCTGCAGCGATCTTGACTTTCCTATACAGCCGAACGCAACATCACAAATACCTTCCCGCCGTAACTCATTAAAGTATAAAGTGAAATCAGTCCCTTCAAATTAAAAGTGCTAACGCGTGTATTCAAGTGATAATATGCTTCTTTAATATACAGTATGCGAAGATTAAAATCATTATCAGATTCCGTAATATTAAACTATACTTTTAGCTTCGTGGCGACAATACGTGCTATCTACGTTATAGAATATCCATTTCTCCACTGTTTTCTTCTTTTCAGTGCTCCCTGAATAATTATATCGACTTCAGACAGCAGTAACCTACGCGAACTGCAGAAAAAGTTTGCGTTTCCGTAAGTTTCTGAGCATTTTTGCGTCGCGTCGTTTTTCTTTTACGATTGATTGTATTTATCGACGACGTAAAATCGAAGTGGGTGTGCAGTGAACCAATGAAATACATTTGAAATTAAAGTGTTAATAATTCAGTGAGTTTTTTCAGTTATCGAAAGCACATTGCTGGCTGTGAAGTGAAAAATTGTAGCAATAATGGAATTTCTGCTGTGCCATTTCATCGTTTAAGGGAATAATTGTTATTCCAGATCCTTGTGAAACTGGTTCCGTCGGTGCATTACATATGGTGTCATGTGATGAATGACCCCAAAGCAAAGACATGCTGCTTCTTGACAGCCAAAGGGCGCAGTTAACTTCCCGTGACTTCTCAATCCAGTGAGGGGTATCCATGTTGCTCCTGTGGGTTTTCGAAAGTCGTCTGCCCACTTTCCATCACGCTCTGTTATTATCACTTGACATAGAAACTTCAACTTCCACTATCCATTTCTTGTTTATTCGTCTGACATGTCCCACACACCTCAATTTCATTTTCACTACGGTCATTATTAGCAGTCTGTTCCACAATCTATTTGTTTCTATTTCTGTCTCGTCTCGTACTTCCTAACTTGCATCTCTCCATTTCTCGCTGTGAAAAACTCAGTTCATAAACGGTTTACGCGATTGAAGTCCATGACTCGCCGCCGTCAGTAAAAACTGATAATACACTGGATAGTAAACTTTTCTTTTCCAATACATTGGGCACTGTTTAGTTTACCAGAAGAGCAGAAGAGCTCCAGGTTCACTTTACTGTTCTGTATATTTTTGTTTTCCTGCCCATTCAGTCGTGGTGTTCAGCTACCCTCCCCCTCCCCCACTCCCAACGCCCCCCCAAATAAAATCAACTAATTACTTGACGTCATGGCTCATTCGAAGAATTTTCTTTTTGATGCATTGTCTACAAGTTAATTTGGTCTTACTATCATAGTTTTCAGGCCTGCTTTCAAACACTCTCTGTTAAATTACTCCATTTATTGTTGAAGTTTATCAACACTCGACGGAATCAGCAGTACCATAATGAGTATGAAGTTATTCCCCTTTGTTTATTCAGTGTTTCATCTACTTCTACAACGTATTATGCCAGTGTATGAGTCTTTTCAAGCTGTTAACTTCACAGAGAAATTTTAGGACGATCCTATTATTTATTAGGTTCCGAAGATATGGTCCCTCAGAAATAAAGGATCGTTCGCTGCCTTAGGTAGCCGATTGTATGCAAGCTAAGGAGTAAATTGGATTCTGGTGCAGTCAACAGTACGTACAGTATATGACGTCACAATCCTATTTTCGACTGTTGCACGCACCCTGTGGGATCCCGATTAGCACATTTTAAAACTGAGTCGTCCAGACATAAATTATGAACTGACGTTTATTCGCAGCTACTTCTGGTCTGCAGTAAACGCAAGAATGATGCAATTCCATAGAGCACTAAATGTTAATTATTTGGTTATTAATTGATGTGACAGTATTTGACATTTAACTTTAGCTAAACGGTCGCTTAATACACAACTCACGACCGCGCGCCGCGGCTACTGCCTTTCAGTTCAACGCGCCCTCGCAGATTCACTGTGGCTCCTACAACGCTGCCTAACTTTCAGCACCATTCATTTACAATTGTCCAAAACTATGTCCTCATAAAAGCGTACCATTGTAATCTGGGAATTACTGAAACCTCACAACCTTCTGCTCCGAAAACACACTGTTAACATGAGGTAACATGAAGTAAATTGTATAATAAAATTTGTTTTGCGGGTGTACAAACGAAAACTGCACGCTTAACATTCACTTCCGCTTCGTGCAGCGTCAGCTTCAGTGTCCTGCTGTACATCGAGGTATAAAAAGTACACAGAACAGTGCAGTCAAGGCAAACAGACAGGTACAACGTGGTGTAAGCATAAACACGTCAAATGTATACAACATACGCAGATGTTGTCTAGCTACAGGCGACAAACAGTTCAAAGATACACAACCTAGCAAAGTATACAGCATGCAACAATTTTAGTCTATTTGCTTTCTCCCTGGCCGCTGACACTATAAACACCACTATATAGATGACGTTGTAGGTGCGGGCAGAAGGTTGGGCAATGTGTACATAATACTACGGAAGAAATGGTGGAAATAAAATTTGATTTCTAGTTATTAATACCATTCAGCTATCTTACTTAGTGTAAATAAGTTCCGACCTCTTGAAGTAAATCTATTTTTGTATTTCAACCTGCAATTTATATAACAGACACTTTTTTGTGGATAGGAGCATCCTGCTTGTGTATCGTCACACATTATGTATCAAAATAATGTAGACTAGTAGCACTTCCGTGTTTTCTGAAACGTTATCCGAACCTCCTCTCTGATTGTACCATGTGTAAAGCAAAGTAGTCTTTGTAATATAACTACACATACCAGATCCCTATATATATTACCTTAAACTGTATGTTAATGAAAGCTGGAGACGTTTATTTAAAAGGGTACGTGCATATATATCAGTCTCCTAAAATAAATATTCTAGTTTTTGAGATAAATCGTCGTGTGAGGAGATGCTGATATATTTCCTTGATTCAGTATCACTTGTATGTTAATTGTGTTTGTGGGTACCTGGAACAGCAACCATAACGAACCAGGGGGCCTGTTTGAGTATCCATTTCCTGTTGGGTAAACTTCGAAGAAGACAGTGCGATCATTCTGCTGGCACCATCGTATGTCTCGCGTAGTGTAATGAGAATGAGAATGAGATGAGAGAGACTACCGCGCGTACGGAGGCATTTACACATTTTTCTCTTGTTCAGCACACGAATGAGACTGGATAAAACTGGATAATATCGGCACGAATTATCCTCCGTCATGTGCTGTGCAAGTGGCTTGCAGTGCGTAAATGTAGACGTAGAGGTAGGTTTTACCATCATCAAGACATCTCGTACATCTTAAGATGAACATCTTTGCCTTCTCCGATAGCAAGCAATTTAAAGCCCATAGCACCGTATTCTTCGTGGTCGTCATACCCTTCTTCGAACCTAGCGTCCGTAGTCATAAGTTTGCCTTTGAATACCGTTTTGGCCATGCGTAGTAGATGGCCATGCCATTCCTTTCTATACTGTGGGATCTTTTCTAGTATTCGTACAACATGAAGCTCCTCTCTTATCATACTGGTCCTCTTATGATCTTCTAATTTGTATCCTGCCAAAGGTCTTAGAAGTCTCATGTCTGCAGATTCAAATTTCTTTAACTGTTTGGTTGTTAAATTCCATACTTTGGATCCATAGAGCAGTAAACGTAAATCATAGTATTATAGAATTTAACTACTGTCTCTTTGCAGGCTTTGTTCAGGAGCGTTCTCTTAATCGTACCTAACATTTTAATTCTTTTCAGGGTAATTTTGTTTGAAGTTATCCCTAAAAACCAGATAACAGAAAAGCACAGGGAATTTAATATCCCGACGTATATAGCTTTTGTGGATTATGAAAAGAAAAGATTGGTGTTTAGCGCACCGTCTACAAGATTAGCGTTTAACCTCCCGTCTACAACGAGGTTAATAGAGACTGAGCGCGGGCTGAAATTATTATTTGAAGGATGGGGAGAAAAGTCGGCCATGCCCTTTCAAAGGTACCGTCCTGGCGTTTTCCTGGAGCGATTTAGGGAAATTACAGAGGACCAAAATCAGGATGGCCGGACGCGGATTCGAATGGTCGTCCATTGTGCTAAACCACTGTGCCATCTCGCTCTCTGGTTATGAAAAGGCAGTCACACGTGGTGCGTTATAAGTTATTGGATATTTAAAAGAGTATGGTATTCTTCAGCATTTAATAGGATCAATTCAGAGTTTGCATGCCGATAACAACATCAAGAGAAACGTCAGTTCAACCATTAGTACAGGAATGAGAAGAATCACGCAATAAGTTAGACAAGGATGTCCTTTATCACCCACACTATTTAACATATGTGGAAATCACATTGTCGATAAATGGCTAAAAAAGTGTAAGATATGTGCTCAAATAAATGTGCAGCCCTTAATTCACTCCTTTTGCATATGACCAGGCTGTATAGGCGGATACGAAAGACAACCAACAACGAGCTGTATGGTTCTTACATATAATGGCAGAAAAATGTAATTTCACCGTAGCCACAAAGAAAATTACAGTTATGGCCTTTAGTGGAAAATGAGGACGTTAGAACTAAAAATCATGATTGAGAATAAACATAATGGACCAAGTCCGAAAATTCAACTACCTGGACTGTGATATCTCTTATCCTTATGATAATGATTCCATTGGTTTTAATTGTATTTATTTCTGTTTGTAAACCGAAGAGATATGAAAAGAAAGAAACTGATCAGGGGACAGACAGGAGTAATAGATAATCACAGTGCGAATAAATGGAAGTGGCCAGCATATGTTGCAAACCGAAAAATCCAAACTGGACCGAGGAAAATCTTTTTTGGATTCCAAGGAGTAAGAAAGACTGAGACTACGATATAACAGAAAGTTGGTACACGACTTTCGCAAACAAGTAAGAGCAACATGTATGCGTGGTAATGAAGTCCGTAATGCATAGAATAGTTTACAGGACGCCTTTATTCAGTTGTTCGTGTCAAATGCTTGATAATTAGTATGATAATGACACAAAGCCTTGGTAAGGGGTCTCCACAAGTAACAGAATTTTTGTTTTCCTTACTATGGTATATAATAATTAATTGAAACATTAAACTGTTTAGAACTTCCTGATAACTGTTGTCTTTAATAATAAGTACTACATGCGATACTACTTAAATGGCCTTCATGACTCTATTATACATCCATGCTCTTTAAACGACAATGATCACGAATTTTCTGCATGAACATCGGAACCTCGGCCTTAAGCTCTCGCTAAAGACAACGTTTTTCCATGTAATACAGCTCTAAATGTGAACTTCTTTCGTTCTTCTTTTATGGATTAGAACGTGGTGTACTTGATATTTATTCATTATGACCTGCTTGAGGATTTTATTATATTCCTGCTTCACGCTCTACAGTAAATGTGATGGTTTTGTGTAATATATTGAACTCAGCAAACAAATTAATGATTTATTCTTCGGTGCCATTAAATATCAATGAATTTTTTGCCGTAAGTCATGACTTGACAAATACTACGTAACAGGAGACAAGTTGATGATACTTTATTTCTATTTAACGGCACTGCTTCGTGTACTGAGCACAGAATGCCAAAGGTGATGCTGACACGGTGATGTGTGTCGAGAGTGCAAATTTAGTTTGTGCGCAGGTAGAATTAATAAGTATTTTACTATGTTAGTTATTTCATATTATCGAAAGGATAACAGTTACTGAAAATTACCTGCACTTGACTTTGGTATCATGGCACCATAAATATCATGAGACGTAAACAATATAAGTTTTTGCAGTGAAGGTAGTTTTTATACTTACATACTTCAATTTATCACAGTTAATGATAATTAACATGGGATAAAACTTGAGATCAAATGTTGAGAAGAAGGTACAATGAATGTAAGCGTATGATTTTTCGTAAATGTCTCCATTATAAAATTCATCTTCATTGCCAAGGATTTCCTGATGATATTGCTATCACACAATGATAGAAACTACACAAAATAGCGGAAAAAACCGAACACCTAATATAGTAAAAGAAGACGCAGTTACAGCAGAAACAAGATCGGGATTCAACAATCAACCTTTACTAACTAGATTCGGGAAAATCTTCCAACTGGTCATTAAATATTTCCATTAGATTACTGAATCTGCAGGGATAAAAGGGGAAGCTAACAAACAAAGAACTGCAAAAGTAGAAAGTACACATAACCTCATTTGGAACAAATATAATAAAAATCTTTTAAAAAAAGGAAACTTGCGGCATTGTATTACAATTATTACAAAGGAGTTCTTTGTGTGTTTGTAATTATGACAATTACAATTGGTGACATACCTCAAATAAAATAAAAACACTCGTAAATCGTCAAATATAAATTCCAAAATGTGAAAACGTAATTTAGATGAAGAGGAAATCATATAAAACCTGTGAAGTTATAGAAAAAATCACCGTCACAATCGCAAAATGTTGATTACAACGCCGTGGTCACGTTCATAGAATGGATATAAATGGCTCACAAAGAAAATACTGAAATTTACCTTGTTTTCGAATAACTGAAAAAAATAGCTAACAGAAATGTGTGAAAACCTAAGGGAAACTGACATGCATGGAGAAATCTTGCAAGACAGAAAAATATTTGGAGCCATAGTTAACAATAAACAATTTTCTGAGAAGCCGCCTCTGACAAATTATGCTCAGGGTGGACGAATGGATGGTAAAAGAAACAAAGCAAACAGGTGAAGAGATACTGGGAAGACAAGACGAAATAAAGTGGAACATTAGTTCCGACGCGCTCTCTAACTGGGCACAATAAATAAAAGAATCTCTTAAAATTGTCTGATGTACATATGTACTGAAAAAATTTATTGCTTGTAGCAAATCTGCGTAAAAGCTGTGTGCATTGAATGCAGTATCTTAATTTGTTGTTGTTTTAATGCAGAAACCCCGACGCAAACATTTTTGAAGCAAGTTAAGTAAATTTCTAGAGATAGTCACCCAAGTCGGAAGATCAGTAGCACGGTGAGTTTCGCTCAACGATGGCTTCTGCAGATCTCTGGCGTCAGAAATAGAATAAAATAAGAAACTACAGAAGAGTTGAGTCCATTACAGGCTCTGTCTTCCACCGCATTGGCGAGAAAGCAGGAGGAGACTGTTTTTCGCAAAGTTACAGGTCGGACTGACCGCAGCATCAAAAAAAGAAAAAGAAAAAAAGAATTCACGTCAAGAGCCGAGACAAAGAACGCACGCACAAGAATTTGCAGTAAGGGGCGTATAAGCATACAAAAAGGCAGTTTAGACTTCCAAACGTCCGCGCGGCTCGGATCAAAAGAATCCATCAATTGTCTGATAAATAATTACATAATGATGGCCCGCACGTCCGTTGCCTTTACATTATTGTGTATCCCCGAGTCAAAAAGGATGTACAAGCTAGAGGCTGCAGTGTGTGCCGAATGAACAATTAGCTGTTAGTGTCACCACTGTGGGGAGCAAGTCATGTAGCTGCGCGACAACACTTTGCGTACCAGCGCCACCGGTAAGGGAAAATGCAGATGTGATACATCGTAGCAAGTCATTTGTAAAATGGCCTATATTCTCCCGTACAGAAGAGCTTAACAACTTGTCTACATCGAAACGTTGCGCAGTAGTAGTAACCCATGTAACAAATCGCTGTGTGTGAATGAAAATGCTCCCTAACGCATTTACACTCTCACTTGTTAAGAATGTCAGTGTTCACCACAGCCGCAACTTCTGTTTGGGTTTAGAGGCGAGATACGTTAGCTTGGCGTGTGCTTAGTGACAGAGCGTTAGAACATAAAATATCAGGCGTAAAGATTCAATAGCAATGCTTATTGAAGGAGAGAGTTTAACAACTAGTCATGATGCAATGCGAAGCTCAAACTCTGAAAGAGAAGCTTGGGAAAAGTTGATCGGCATTCACATCAAGCGAGTTTTCAAGTGATTTAGGAATAGCCAAATCAGTGTATGGACTGGAACTGGAGTCCAACGTCGTCAGTAACCTCGACCTCAGTCGGTACTAATTTAATAGACGAATGTGATGATAAATGCGTCAGTTCTCGTAGCTTAAAGGTTTAGGGTAATGGCTAACGGAAGAGTGAACTGTAGGACTCTGTACCTGACTCGTGCTACACAGCTGCGTTACATGTAGCGTTTTCTGTTGGAGGAAACCAGTTGAATTATTCATTTATCAAGTTTCGTGGGACCGTGTGAACGAAAGCTACTTGGTCATGAACCTGTCAAATCATTGTTTTCAGAATGTTGCCCAGAAAATTTATAATGTAAAAAAACTAAAAAATTAAGAAAACGCAAAAATCTGTTGCAGGAGAGAATTAAAGAGGAAAGTTCTCAAGTGCTGCGAGTAATTTCTATACACAATAGAAGGTGTCTTTCACAATACTTCCAACAATTATAGAAATGTATAAGTTTGCATAAATCCGTTACATTAATGAGCAGGCTGATGAATCGAATAGAAGTTACAACACAGAACATAGAAGATACTTAAACATTACCTAGAGGCAAACGTCAGGAAGCATTACGTACTGTCCTCGAGCTGGACGAACACAAACCCACGTTGCACTTACTATGATAACAGACTAACTATAGCTAACAATAATGTAGTTTTCGAGTTCCAAACAAGTAATTTTGTGACCACATTTGTGATGCGTGTTAGATTATCCTTTCAAACATGATAAAACTGCGTAACTAATAAATATACGGCGAACTAAGAACAAATGGAAATACACTACTGGCCATTAAAAGTGCTACACCAAGAAGAAATGCAGATGATAAATGGGTATTCATTGGACAAATATATTTTACTAGAACTGACACGTGATTACATTTTCACGCAATTTGGGTGCATAGATCCTGAGAAATCAGTACCCAGAACTACCACCTCTGGCCGTAATAACGGCCTTGATACGCCTGGGCATTCAGTCTAACAGAGCTTGGATGGCGTGTACACGTACAGCTGCTCATGCATCTTCAACATGATACCACAGTTCATCAAGAGTAGTGACTGACGTATTGTGACGAGACAGTTGCTAGGCCACCATTGACCAGATGTTTTCAGTTGGTGAGATATCTGGAGAATGTGCTGGCCAGGGCAGCAGTCGAACATTTTATGTATCCAGAAAGGCCCGTACAGGACCTGCAACATGCGGTCGTGCAGTATCCTGCTGAAATGTAGGGTTTCGTAGGGATCGAAATAAGGGTAGAGGCACGGGTCGTAACACATCTGAAATGTAACCTCCACTGTTCAAAGTGCGTCAATGCGAACAAGAGGTGACCGAGACGTGTAACCAATGGCACCCCATACCATCATGCCGGGTGATACACCAGTATGGCGATGACGAATACACGCTTCCAATGTGCGTTCACCGCGATGTCGCCAAACACGTATGCGACCATCATGATGCTGTAAATAGAACCTGGATTCATCCGAAAAAACGACGTTTTGCCATTCGTGCACCCAGGTTCGTCGTTGAGTACACCATCGCAGGCACTCCTGTTTGTGATGCAGCGTCAAGGGTAACCGCAGCCATGGTGTCCGAGCTGATAGCCCATGCTGTTGCAAACGTCGTCGAACTGTTCGTGCAGATGGTTGATGTCTTGTAAACGTCCCCATCTGTTGACTTAGGGATCGAGACGTGGCTGCACGATCCGTTACAGCCATGCGGATAAGATGCCTGTCATCTCGACTGATAGTGATACGAGGCCGTTGGGATCCAGCACGGCGTTCCGTATTACCCTCCCGAATCTACCGATTCCATATTCTGCTAACAGTCATTGGATCTCGACCAACGCGAGCAGCAATGTCGCGATACGATAAACCGCAATCGCGATAGGCTATAATCCGACCTTTATCAAAGTCGGAAACGTGATGGTACGCATTTCTCCTCCTTACACGAGGCATCACAACAACGTTTCACCAGGCAACGCCGGTCAACTGCTGTTTGTGTATGAGAAATCGGTTGGAAATGTTCCTCATGTCAGCACGTTGTAGGTGTCGCCACCGGCGCCAACCTTGTGTGAATGCTCTGAAAAGCTAATCATTTGCATATCACAGCATCTTCTTCCTGTCGGTTAAATTTCGCGTCTGTAGCACGTCATCTTCGTGGTGTAGCAATTTTAATGGCCAGTAGTGTATTTAGATCCCTGTTATTTTTACGGAATGTCGACCACTATCCTCCAATGAATTATTGCTGAAATGATCTTTTGTTTATTCTGGAGACAATGACTACGGTTAGATTTAGAAATGATTCAGACAACATTTCAAGCAGTGATTACAGTATGTATATTACTGCTGCCACAATTTCCTCGAGCATTTGAAGCCATTAATTCCCTTCTTAGTGAATGTTACACGAACATTTCTCAGGAGCATATGTAATTATCAAGTCGCATCTGAAGCTGCTGGTACACCAAATTTGTTCATAAAGTCCAAAGAACGATCTTCAGGGCGCATCACTGATACCGATGAGTCTGAAGGGCGTAAAAAATGTCGGACAGATGGGAAAGTTAAAATGGTGATACATTGTTGGTGACGTACTAAAGTGTAAAAGTAATAAAGTTTAGTAATGGAAAGAGAGCAGATGCCAGTAAGAAAGAAGCCTGCAACACAGATGTGTACACATGAAGGCCAACAATGCCTATATCCAGAAATCGATGTGGAACGAACATTACTTTTTAACGCTCATTGAAAACGGTATCATTAGCGTCTGAGTTCAGGCTAAGGTTGAAGCTGGATGGGGAAAGAAGTCGGCCGTGTCCTAGACAAAGAAAAAATTGGCATCTGAACAGCCATCTACCCGAATGTTAAGCCAGAGTTTTAACCACTGCTCCACCTCGCTCACTGGAGGGTGTTAGATGGCTGTTGAAGTGTGATATATATAGTCACCCTATATATTAAATACGTTTATATTGACCACTCTAAGTAGCTCTTCGTCCAGAAGCAAAGTAAAGAAAATATACCGAGCAAATGTTATCGCATACCAGGGAGACATTAACCAGTATGATTACCTTTATTGTACCTTTGTTCGTTACGAAGATATGGGCAGAAACTCTTTTTTAAGATAACACCCTACACTTTTTATTCGGTAAGCTACTTCTTCTTCTCAAGACCTTTTGATAAAACATATCACACTGTACGATTAACGTAAACATGACAGTATTTGAAAAGTAACACAAAACTGATTTTGAATGTCCTGTACTAGCTGTTTCACTAGCTGGAGTGGACAGTACACAGAGGCTAACAAATAGTCGTTCAGTCAACCTTCTTGAGTTGATGGTTTGTGTGAACAGAATGTACCATAACGAAATGTTGTTTGTCTGTGGAGAAGAAATGAAAACGATTGAGTGAATGACCGGTGTGCATATTACGTGCGCTTCCATTTTTGCACTGGAAACTCCACCAAGTGGACGTTTTCTGTTTCCCGGATATCTGCATTGTGTGCTAACTCCAGAGAGTCGAAGTCAGTTTTATGTTACGTTTTTAACAACTTTGTATTTACGTTAATGGTACATTGTGATTTGTTTTTGAGCCGGTCTTGAGCAGAGGAAGTGAATTACCGAATAAAAAAATATTGGGTGCTATTTAAAAAAGAAGTACTCCTGTTCATATCTTCGTAATGACAGACTTACAAGAAATGCCGTCGTGCTGGTTACTGTCCCCGTGGTTGCCACACAACATTTGCTCGATACATTCTTTATTTTATCTCTGGAAAAAACGTTGATTGGAATCGAAAAGGTACGTTTCATTTTTCAAGTACATTAAATTTTGTGGAGCTATAGCTGCACTCCTGTAGTTCACAAACAGCTAGTCACAAGAGAAAAAAACTAATTCATACGTAAATTAACATTACAAAGATTTTATGGAGATGATTTGTCTAACAGAAAGAAAAATGCACAAAAATTTTCAGTGTTGAACAAAGCAAAAGTAGGTTGTAACTTTGGAAACACTGTATTTTGGGGCTTGGTTGCCAATACTACTTGTCGAATGTCGCGGAGAAAATGCGACATACATAATCTTGTAGGTATGCACTGCGTATTGTGAACGTGAACTATGAACTCATCTGCGCTCCTAGTTGTTCTGACATCTTCACTCGTCTACCTGTTCTCGCACCAAGTAATTTCCAAAGGTCGTTCCTTGAAAAAAATATATACTTTGGCTTAAATACTGACTAAATCATTGATCGTACAACAAATGGAAGAGGGATTTTCGTCTGAGAATTTTCTGTTCTTTACCCAGGCATCCTTTTCGTACGCGTGGAAAGGTCGCACTGTGTAGCTTATGTACCGTGTAATTCTTCTAAAAGTCGTCAGGCGCATTTCCCTTCGTGCTTTGATAGATATTTGCAGTTTCGTTTATGCAATACGTAGATAGCGTCAGGAGAATAAAATACTGTTCATCACATAATGCCTGCGACGCCCGGCGTCAGCGGAAAACTATTGTCTGTTTCTCTTTATAAATTATATATTTTTAAAACTGACATGAATAGAGCTGCCGTAAATTCGTGTAGTACGATATTCGATTTAGGATATCACAGATACTCCGCAAGCCACTCACAAATAGAGCGACGGAAAAACGACTGTCTATATGCCCCCGTACGAGCTCTTATTTCTCGCATCTTATGTTCATGATCTTTACGCTAAATGTACGTTGGTGGCAGTAGAGGCGTTGTGTAGACGGCCTGAACTGCCGGTTCTCTAAATTTCCGCAATAGTGCCTTATGAAAAGAGAGTCTGCTTCCTTCCTGAGGTTCCCATTTGAGTTCCCGAAGCATCTCCGTAATACTTACGTGTTTATCGCACCTACCGGTAACAAATCTAGCAGCCCGCCCCCAGAATCGCATCGATGTGTTCCCTTCATCCAACGTGATGGGGATCCCAAACAGTCGAGAATGGGTCGCACAAGTACTCTTTACAGATGAACCACATTTTCCTAAAGCTCTTCCAATACACCGAAATCGACCATTCGCCTTGCCCACTACAGTCCTTACATACTTCTTCCATTTGATATTGCTTTGCAACGTTACGCCTCGATATTTAATCGGCCTGACCGCGTAAGGTAGCACACTACTAAAGTCGTAATCGAACGTTTGCTGGATTCCCTACTCATCTGCGTACCTTCCAGTTTCCTACATTTAGAGCTAGCTGCCATTCATCACACCATCTGGAAATTTTGTCTAAGTCATCTTGTATCCTCTTACAGTCTCTCAACGACGAAATCTTCCTGTTCATCACTGCATCATCGGTAAACAGCTGCAGATTGCAGCTCAACCTGTCCGTAAGATCATTTATGTATGCAGAGAATAATAGCTTTCTTATCACTCGTAACTGGGGCAGTCCTGACGATACTGATGTCTCTGATGACCACTCGCCGCCAGGACAACGTTGTATTACTTAAGCAGCCTTGGAGCCAATCAATTATCTGGGAGCATATAACGTATGCTCGTACCTTCGTTAACAATTTGTAGTGGAGCATTGTGTCAAATGAATCTTAGCCGCGCTGTCTAGGGCGCCTTAACACGGTTGGCGCGGTGGCTCCCCCCCCCCCCCCCCCCCCCCCTCCACCCCCCTCCCCAGGAGGTTCGAGTCCTCCCTCGGGCATGGGTGAGTGATGGGTGTTGATGGGTGTGTGTGTTGTCCTTAGCGTAGGTTAGATTAAGTAGTTTTAAGTTACGGTAGATTAAGTAGTGTGTAAGCCTAGGGACCGATGACCTCAGCAGTTTGGTCCCGTAGGAAACTGAATCTTAACAGCGACTACAAAATAGGTAGAATAAGCAGTACACCAGAAGCGACTGAGTAGTGCTGCTACAGACTGGGCCGGTTGGTATGACTGCTCACCGATTGTTGTTGGACTGGGGAGTAGCTTGCTGTGCTGTGCTCGGTTTTTAGGCGATAGTCGACGGTGACTTTAGTGGTCAACACGTTATTGCTCACGGCAGTTGACTCCGTCGGGGACTATTTCCTCGAACCGAAGTGCTCTCGTTATGCAATCCCACTATGGCACGTAGGAAACCCATTACCTGCACCACGCCGGGAATGGACTGTCCAACAACATGGATAGCCACCAGCCAAAAGTGATCAAATGCGCCGATACCTCGCGCCTTGCCCATCCTGTCTCTCCGGTCTGCAGGCAAAATCCCCGACATTGCAGTTACGGTACAGGCCAATCTAATGTTTGCATCGCCCTACCACAATGGTTACCTGCTCAACTGCTCATGAGTGTGCATTTATTTGTCAGGTTCCCTGGGATCATTCGGGCCAGAACTACACGGTCATCGAACGACTCAGTAAGTAGCTTATAGAATGCTGATTAGAAGATTGATAAATAAAAGGAACGAAAGAATGAATAAAACACAAAAAATTGTGAAAGACTGTACGAATTAATAACGCAATACAGGGATAAATTATCAACTATTGCGAGGACTGCCTTGCTTAGATTTGAAGACTTGGGGTGTATAACTCATTTTTTTTTCAGTTTTTTGGGAAGCCTGTTGAAAATGAAATCTGCTTAATTGTGAACACCGTTCTATACAATACAATTGTTGAGGAATTGTTGCTGTTGTGGTCTTCAGTGCGTAGGTTAGTTTGATGCAGCTCTTCCTGCTGCTCTATCCTGTGCAAGCCGCTTCACCTCTGAGTTAACTACCACAGCCTGCATCCATTTGGACCTGCTTGCTGTGCTCAAGCCTTGGTCTCCCTCCACGGTTTTAACCTCCATTACCAAATGGACAATTCCGTGATACCTCAGGATGCGTTCTATCCACCGATCACTTCCTTTACTCAATCTATGCCATAAATGTTCTGCCCATTTCGATTCAATACCCTCTTTAAATGATCTAGCCATGTAATATTCAGCATTCTTCTGTAGCGCCACATTTCAAAAGCTTACATTCTCTCCTTTTCTGAACTATTTACTATGGCCGTTTCACTTGCGTACAAGTCTATACTCCAGAGAAATACCTTCAGTGAAGACTTCCTAATACTTAAATTTATATTATATGTTACAGAGATCCTCTTTTCAGAAATGCTTTCCTTGCTATAACCAATAAGCATTTTGAGTCCTCTCTACTTCAGCCATCATGTTTTTTATTTCCCCAACAGCAAAACACATCTACAATTTTTAATATCTCATTGCCTAATCTAATTCGGTTACACTACATTACCTTTTGTTTTACTTTCGTTGATGCTCATCTTACAATCTGCTTTCAAGACACTATCCAGTTCATTCAAATAGTCTTCCAGAACCTTTGCTGTCTTCCAGAACCTTTACTGTCTTCCAGAATAACAATGTGTTCAGAAAACCGCATAGCTTTTTTTATTTCTTCTGCATGAACTTGAATTCCCTTTCTAAATTTCTCCTACATTCCCTTTACTGCTTGCTCATGTACAGACTGATTGACATCGGAGAACGGCTATAGCCCTTTCTCGCTCCCTTCTCATGTACGGCAACTCTTTCGTCTCATTCGACTCGGATAATTGTAGTATAGTTTCTGCACGAGTTTTAAATAACCTTTCACTCCCTGTATTTTATCACTGCTACCATCAGAACTTCAAAGAGTGTAGTCCAGTCAAAACTGCCGAAAGCGCTCTCTAAAGCTACAAAGACTATAAACGTAGGTTTGCCTTTCTTTAACTTATCTTCTAGTATAAGTCGAATTGTCAGTATTGCCTGACGTGTTCCTACATTTCTCCGGAATTCGAAGAGATCTTCTCCAAAGTCGACTTCTACCACTTTTTCCATTCTTCTCTAAATAATTCGTCTCAGTAACGTGTAACCATTTCTTGTTAAACTGATGTTTCGTTAGCATATACACCTCTCAGGTCGTGCCTTCTTTAGCATTGGAATTATTACATTCTTCCTGAAGTCTGAATCTATTCCGCCTATTCCATACATCTTGCACACCAGGTGCAATAATTTTGTCAGTTGTGACAGGTGTTTCAGTGTTGTGTCACATCTCCCATTTCATCTTCACCTATTTTCTCTTCTCTTTCTATAATATTGACCACAAGTTTGTTTCCCTTACATAAACATTCTATATATTGTTTTCGTCTCTGAGTTTTCTTTTATTTGCCTAGTATTGGCTTCGCCATCGGAACTCTTGACAGTCACGTTACTGCTTCTCTTAACTGCAAAGGGCCCTTTAATTTTCCTATTCGCAGCGTCTTGCATTTGTTCTCTAGCCACTCTTCCTTAGCCGTTTTGCACTTTCTGCAATCACGCTTTTTATGCAGGGTGATTTTTTCCAACATGTACAAACTCTAGGGAGTGATCGATGAGAGGATACGGTACAAAAAATGTCTAATGAACTGATTTCCGGAAATGTATGGTTTCCATGCTAGAGACCATTCATTCAGTCGTACCCCCGTTACAGAGAGTGTGGTCTAATACACGCTGTACCATGCAGCCACAGTTACAGTACGCATGATTTGCTCCTAGAACGGGGTACTGTTCCTCATACGTCATGCCCTAGCGTATTCTCCTGCCATAGTAATTGGTAATGTTGTGTCCGATTCACTTCTCTTTCTGACTCACCTTGAAGTGGATGTGATATAGCGTTGTACACAATGGTTCAGTATTCGAATCGAGAGCTTGACGACATGATGTTTACTTACGGAAAGGCAAATGGCAGTGGGTGACGGGCACCATGGTTGTATCAGGAGACCTGTCCCCGCCGACGACAACTACAGCATCCGATGTTTGCAACAGTGTTTCGCCGTTTGTCTGAGACAGGGTCGTTTCAGGAAGCAGGAAATCATGATGGACGTATCTGAAATGTTCAGACTTGAAGGAAGTGTGTGTAAGGCGACCGCCGTGTTAGTACCAGGCAGTTGGCCCTCCAGTGCAGTGTAAGCAAGACGACCGTGTGAAATTAAAAAGTTAAACGTACGAAACAGTGTTTTGGAAATCATAATATGACACTGGAAACAGAAATGAAGGTAAGCCTAACACACGATGCTTAGAATGCCTGCACTCGAATACAGCTTTTTCACTCTTCAGAATTCATATTTGACGGAAAAACACGATTTATAATCGGCAAAAGACATGCAACGTCGTCGACAAGAAGGAATTTTAGGTCTTCGCTGGCCATTGAAGAGTAATCTTCCTTTCGTTAACAACTTTCAGTCGGAGATGCATAAAGAAAGTCGGTTTGCATCGCGGAAAGAATTGGTCTCAAAAACTCCGACAGTTTATCTTCCAAAACGAGTCAAGAATCACAATATTTCGTACTACATAAGAGAACGACGCCAAAATTAATCATGCAGAGGGGACCAACAGCCGGCGCGTATCGTACGCAACTCAGCTAGAAATGGGGGTGGGAAATAATATTAGTACAGTCTGGCACACAGCTTGCCGTGGCTTCTGGAGTGAGGAACGAGTTCTAGATGAAAAAGACATTCAAAAATTCTTCAGTGTTCAATGTAAGGTGTTGAATAAACATACAACAAGAATCAGTTTTCACTTGATAATGTGCCAGAGGAAACTATAGTATCTCACGTTGAAAGTCTCTACCAGAGGAAAAATTCTCCTATCGGAACATAGAAAAGGCGAATATGTTCCTATTTATTAAAAGAATCTGATTGAAAAGTGGGGTGCCAGGTGTCTCATTCTACGTTCCTCGGCGTGTTTAAAAATTTTCGCAAAAATATTGGCATGTGAAGATATTCACGCTATTTTTTAACATGTAAGTCACTCCTCCCTCCCACAAGCACCCAACTCGCTCACGCTCACTAGTCCATCGTTGTAAATCTCTCATACCCATCCACTTCTAACTGCCTATTCTCGCTCACTCATTTGGCCCAACTCGATTTCATTATCTCTTTGTGGCTCTCAAACTGTCACTGTCTCCTGTCTCAGCACAGTCTCCAATGTTCTGTTCTCCTATTAGTGTCTCTTCTCACTGTCACTGCCTCCCTTTTGCTCTCTTTTACCGCTACTATCTCATTCATTCCTTCCTACTACTGCTGTCTCTTCTCACTGTCACTGTCTCTTCCTTCCCCGTTGTCACTGTCACAGACTCAGCTTCTCATTATCAGTGGCTCTCACCCACTTCCGTCTCTATATTCCTCTCCCACTGGCACTGTGGCACTGTCTCCTTCATCCTTTTCCTAGCACTGTTCTCTCACTGTCTACAGTACTATGTTTCACTGCCACTTTGTCCCTCTCTTTGTCTCATAATATTTTTGCCGCATTCCTCTCTCTAACCACAACTACTGTCTACTATCTTCCAATATTCATTACTTCTCCATCTCTTTCCCGCTGCCATTGTCTTCTCCTTTCTCAGCATAAAACAGCGCGAATATGTCTGCATGCCAAAAATTTTAGGAACATTTTTAAAGGTGATGAGGAAGGTACACTGAAGCAGTTGGTACCTCGCTTTTCAGTCAGAATTTTTTAATAAAGAGGAGCATATTCGTCTTTTTTGTGCCCCGATAGGAACATTTTTCCGCTGGTTCCCTTGTGTTTCCTGTCACAGCAGGGCACGTCAGTCATATGAAAAGAACTCAACTGGTCAATAAAATTTTGATAGTTTACTTATGTGAAACTGAAATAACGCAAAACTAGTTTTACACCTCAGGCCGGATTTTACTTGCACAGACGTGCGTGTGTTTCAGCACTACAATGTGGGGCTTCCAAAACCGTTTTGATGATAACGGTACCACTTTACACCACATTTCTTCGTGCTACGTCACTTCATAAATTACGTTTCCGCCTCACACCCATCTTACGTGCGTATTTTACGTGCACAGAGAGGCTAACTTTGAACCTCTGTGTCTCGGAAACGGATAAAGAGATCTGGAAAATTTTCATGGTTGTTCGAAATTGAAATCTTAGGAATATATCATAAAAATTACAACCGTTTTCTGTACATAGCCGTCTTGGAATCCGCGATTGGGGTGTGGTCTGTCGTTGACGGCGAAAATATGGTGAAAAACGCTGTTTTTGGGGTTTCCTCAGGAACCACCCATGAATTTTCGCAAATGCATCGTTAATTAATTCATTTCACTCATTCATCCATCCACGGGTATATCCGTCAGTGTAATTAATCACGGTTTTATCACGAGTATACCCGTCATCGATCTATCTTTTTAATTTTTATGTGCATATTTTACGTATACGAGTAGGGTAAATTTGAAGCTTTGTATCTGGAAAAGCGATAAAGATATCAAGAAAATTTTGACCGTTATTGGAGACCGGGATCTTAGGTACATATTGTAAAAATTTCAATCATTCGCTGTGCATAGCCATCTTGGAATCCTCGTGGGTTTTGGTCCACTGGCAACGGCGAAAATATAGTAAGAAAACACCTTTTTTTGGGTTTTCCGAGTATCTTCCCATGAACTAACGGTGCCCACCAAGCCCTCCGTAGGCTACATCAAACGCAAAAAGAACCAACCGATTTTCTTCATTTGCCTAACACGGAATAAGTATTTAATATAATCCATCATGGAGTCGAGGTAGCAGTTGTCGTTATACTGGTTATCACTGTTAGCATTCAACCGCGATTCTTATACATATATTTTAACAACGCGTTTCAAGAGACAATGCTCTCATCATCAGGTTGTAAAGTCTATGTCATGAAATTAAACGGACTAAAAAGACAAAATACCATCACAAACAGTTGTGAAGTCCATATAGTAAAACAGAATTGAAAGTATATCGGACTGTGGGTTCTCGTCTTACATTGAAGTTGTTGACACAAGTCGATGGCCGTCCCATAGCTACCAAGTATGCTGTCGCACTGTGCCAGCCCGGGAGCTGTTGTGGACTGACGTGCCTAGGTGGTGTGGCGTGGTTACAGCCGTGTGCTTGACATTAACGCTATGCTGTTGGGCGCCTTATTTCCTTATTGCATTGGTCTGCCATCGTTAGCCTCTAGCAACTCCGTCAGTGACATGCTACCAACTTAAAGTCGCATACCTACCCTAAAATAATTCTAAAAACCCGCTAAAAAATCTCATTTCTTTAAAATTATCTTGTGCATTTAGAATATTGCTTTGTTTCTTTTCATGGATAACTATCTCGAATTCCTCTAGTAAATCAAGTTTCCCCCCTTTCTTTTCTACGTGCAATATTTCCACGTTATCTTCTATGCTATTAAGGGGCTGGCCTGTTTCATATATATGGTTCGCAACAGCTGATTTGTCATAATTTCCTAACCTGAACGCATCTTTATGTTCTTTATACCGGATCGCGAATGATCTTCCTGTCTGCCCTATATATTTTGCATCACAAGTTCTGCACTGAATCTTATAAACTCCCGATCTTTCAAACTTATTTCTCTTCTCACCAATATCGTGCTTAAGGCTATACCTCACTAGGTTATTAGTCTGCAAAGCTATTTTAACATCGTATGGCTTAAAAATATTTGCTATCTTTTGTGAGACTGTTCCGTAGTATGGCATCGTGATAATTTTCTCTTTCTCTCCATCAGGTTTTTTTCTTTTTGCGCTTATTACTTTTCCGTAACAGTTTTTTAACCATATCTATTCTGTAACCATTATTCATCGCTATTCTCTTAACGGTATTAATTTCAGTCTCCCTATCTTTTTCGCTCATAGGTATATTGACTGCCCTATGCACGAGACTACGGAAAGCAGCTTCTTTATAAGCCTGCGGATGGCATGAATCATTCGGGATCACGGCATCAGTCGTAGTTTGTTTTCTATAAACGGAGAACACATGTTTGTTGCCCTGATTTTTTATATTCAGGTCCAGGAACTGTAAACAATTGTCAGTTTCATACTACACGGTAAATTCTATTTTATTATGTGCGTCGTTGAACTTTTTTACTATTTCCTCAATGTCCTCACGGGAACCATCGACAAGTAACAGAGTGTCGTCAACATAACGTTTGTAATAAACAATTTTATCCATAATGTTATCGTCAACCAAACGGAATAAGTATGTAATATTCACACTTTGACCTGTACTTTATAAGAATGGCACTAAGACGATCCCCCTGTTTTGGTATTCAAATGGTCCTTAACCCAAGGACTATCCAAAACGCTTGACCCTACCTTTTTCTCACCAATAGACCGCGAGGTATGAGCATCGGAAAATCCAGGTTTTACATGCGGCGTTTTGGAACATATTTGTAAGCATGCTGTCGTCTCCAGAATACGAATTATACAGGGTGAACCAGAACCACACTGACAGTATTTCTGATGTTGTTGAGGCGTATTTCCGTAGTATTTTCGTATAAGGGACCCGTGGTCTGAGGTGTCTTGTTACAGAGTAATAATCATTTAGTTTGATTTTTACGCTTTGTATTGGTATTGCACTGAAGATATCTGCACAACAGTGCAAATGTCGACTTTATGCGCTGTGTGTCTTGTTGAGAAACAGACTTGTTCCATTCACACGCGGTACTTGCTACTGAGAACAGTAAGGCCTACTTTACTCTTGGTCCTCAAGCTTGCATTGAGAAAATTTCGGTCCTGTTTCGGGTTTGTTTTCCAGGTAGTTTTGTTGTACGTTAACAGTGATACATAGTAGTATGGATAGGTTTAGTGCTGGAAAATCGGCCGATGTGCATATCGTTTACAGATTTACCTAAAGCAACGGAAACAGGTACACTATGTGATCAAAAGTATCCGGACACCCCCAAAAACATACGTTTTTCATATTAGGTGCATTGTGCTGCCACCTACTGCCAGGTACGCCATATCAGCGACCTCAGAAGTCATTAGATATAGTGAGATAGCACAAGGGGGCGCTCCGCGGAACTCACGGACTTCGAACGTGGTCCAGCGATTGTGCGTCACTTGTGTCATACGTCTGTACGCGAGATTTCCACATTCCTAAACATCCCTAGGAGCACTGTTTCCGATGTGATAGTGAAGTGGAAACGTGGACGGACATGTACAGCAAAAAAGCGTACAGGCCGACCTCGTATGTTGACTGACAGAGACCGCCGACAGTTGAAGTGGGTCGTAATGTGTAATAGGCAGACATCTATCTAGACCATCACACAGGAGTTCCAAACTGCATCAGGAGCCACTGCAAGTACTATGACAATTAGGCGGGAATTGAGAAAACTTGGATTTCATGGTCGAGCGGCAGCTCATAAACCACACATCACGCCGGTAAATGCCAAACGACGCCTCTCTTGGTGTAAGGAGCGAAAACATTGAACGATCGAACAGTGGAAAAACGATGTGTGGAGTGATGAATCGCGGTACACAATGTGGCGATCCGATGGCAGGGTGTGGGTATGGCGAATGCCCGGTGAACGTCATCTGCCAGCGTGTGCAGTGCCGACAGTAAAATTCGGAGGCGGTGGTGTTATGGTGTGGTCATGTTTTTCATGGAGGGAGCTTGTACCCCTTGTTGTTTTGCATGGCACTATCACAGCACAGGCCTACATTGATGTTTTAAGCATCTTTCAGCACGATCGAGCAGCTGTTCATAATGCACGGCCTGTGGCGGAGTGGTTACAAGACAGTAACATCCTTGTAATGGACTAGCCTGCACAGAGTCCTGACCTGAATTCTAAAGAACAGTTTTGGAATGTTTTGGAACGCCGATTTCGTGCCAGGTCTCACCGACCGACATCGATACCTCTCCTCAGTGCAGCACTCCGTGAAGATTGGGCTGCCATTCCCCTAGAAACCTACCGGCACCTGATTGAATGTATGGCTGCAAGAGTGGAAGCTATCGTCAAGGCTAAGGGTGGGTCAACACCATACTGAATTCCAGCATTACCGATGGAGGGCGCCACTCACTTGTAAGTCATTTTCGGCCAGGTGTCCGGATACTTTTAATCACATAGTGTACAACGACGCCATTCTCAACTGTCCCCGCAGCGACGGCAACCACAAATGGTTCAAATGGCTCTGAGCACTATGGGACTCAACTGCTGTGGTCATAAGTCCCCTAGAACTTAGAACTACTTGAACCTAACTAACCTAAGGACATCACACACATCCATGCCCGAGGCAGGATTCGAACCTGCGACCGTAGCGGTCGTGCGGTTCCAGACTGTAGCGCCTTTAACCGCTCGGCCATTTCGGCCGGCACGGCAACCACAGCACAGTAGTTTTGCATCTGTATATAGGCGCCCACGAATAACCGTATCCTTTTGCGCTACTACGGTTTGGTGACTGCATATTACAGGCTTTTCCACTGTTGTGAAAGTAGTTCCATAGAAAAAAAAGATGATTCTCTTTACGAAGCCGAATAGATTATAATTACATAATTACTCTGTAACGAGTCTTCGGAGATCACAGGTCCAGTTTACCGTTGAGGAAACATCCCTGAACAATCTCATTAATCGTGTCGGTGGAGTTGTGGTTCATCCTGCATACGGTCATCCAACGCAAACTACGCCCACAGTCCCTAGCGGTTCCGTAGGTAGCGACCGACCGGCATGTTTTACCCTGGCAACGATAAATCTCATTTTCTCAAATTGACGAGGTTCAGTCTGGGATATACTGCTATACACTGGTTCGTATTTCGTCTCCATAGCTGAGTGGTCAGCGTGTCTGGCTGCTTCGTGGGGTATCCAGGATCGATCCCCTGTGGTGACAGGGATTTTTCCTTATCTGGAGGACTGGTATGGGTGGCACTCAGCCTCATAATGTCAATGGGGGAGCTACTCATGTGAGAAGAAGCGGCTCCGAGATCAACAAAGCAATAATTACCGAGAAAGAGTTGTGCTGACCCCATGTCTCTCCATACCGCGTCAGAATGACGTATTGGCAGAGGTTGACACGACGGTCGGCCTAGGCCTGAACGTGGAGCTTTGCTTTGCTTTTACAGTGGTGCACAGATCGACTCCTCACAAATTCCTTTCTGAAACTCGTATATACCCTATAGTTTTGCCTGGAATTCAAGAATAACTTATACTACTGTTCGCTGAAGACATTGCAATGGCAGTTTCTTGTGCGCCTTGACAACACAGCTTCCTGAAACTACAATGACAGTGTAAAATTAGCTACGTTAAGAAAACAATAACTGACAGAAGTCGTGCCTGTAGTCACAATTAAAGCTATATCTCCACGCCATATGCCACCTTGCGCGTGGGAAGAATGACTGTCGACAAAGCTAAGTATGTGCTGGAATTTTCTGATTCACTTCCCACCAAAACGTATATGGAAGGTGGCAATATGTTGCCCAACTGTTGATGGAACGCATGATCGAGCGAGGTGGCACAGTGGTTAGAACACTGGACTCGCATTCGGGAGGACGGCGTTTCAAATACGCGCCCGATCTTCCTGAGTTATGGTTTCCGCGCTTTCCCTGAATCGCTCCCAACAAATGCCGGTACGGTTCCTTTGAAAGAACACTCCCAATTTCCTTTCCATCCTTTGAAATAAATCGAGATTCTTCTTGGTCATTAATGACTTCGTTGTCGGCGGGGCTTCTGGAACGTATACTCTCGAAACTTCAACACTGAACGTGGCCCTCATGCACAACCCCCACCCCCTCTCGTAGCGTCTGCCGCTGCAGTATGTCGAGCGTTTTGTTAACTGTCTCGGACCGAGTAACCGATACTACGATGAAACGCGTCCCTCGTGGTGGAGTATTCTCTGCCTCCTCTACTAACCCTATCCCGGTAAGGGTCCCAAAGTTACAAGCGATACTCAAGAGTTGGTCAAATGAGTGTTTTGTAACCTACTTGCCGGCCGATGTGGCCGTGCGGTTAAAGGCGCTGCAGTCTGGAACCGCAAGACCGCTACGGTCGCAGGTTCGAATCCTGCCTCGGGCATGGATGTTTGTGATGTCCTTAGGTTAGTTAGGTTTAACTACTTCTAAGTTCTAGGGGACTAATGACCTCAGCAGTTGAGTCCCATAGTGCTCAGAGCCATTTTTTTTGTAAGCTACTTATTTTGTGGACGATCTTTATTTCCTTAAAACGCTTCCAATCAGTCTCAGCCGGGCATCTGATTTTCCTACTATTTGTTTTATGAAGTCATTTCACTTCAGGTCGCTATGGATATTTACTCGTAGTTATTTTACGGTAGTTACTGTTTGCGGTGATTTGTCACTAACTGTGTAATCGAACAGTTAGTTGGTGTCTTAGCCTGTCTGTACGTAATACGCTACATTTACCTATGTCCGGCCCTGTGCCAGTTATCGAACCTCTGCCGGTGTTCCTGTACTTCGCTACAGTCTTCTCGGGTTGCAGCCTTCCTACAGACGCCAAAGTCGTCCATTAACAGGACTCTGATTTGCTGTTTATATAAACAGGTATTTCTCCTTTATTGTTGTTTCATCTCTCTCGCCTGATACGTATGTTTTTGGGTGTGTGTGTGGGAGAGCGGGGGGGGGGGAGGGGGGGGGAGGGGGGGGGAGGAAGTGTCATCACACTGGTGAATTTTAATATACGCAAAATTCAAACAGTAGAATTTAATAGGTTAAACATTTACAAGTGGTTTTAAAATTATCAAAATATGTCATTGATGGATCGTATTAAAAATGTAATCGTTTAATTTTTGGTTGTGAAATTAAAGAGATAGCAATCACCATAAAGAGATGGATCGGGAAAAAATAAAGCAGCAAATTCACTGAAATTGGAACAGATTTCTCGATCGCGAAATGCGGATTCTCCATCCCCCAAATGCGCCAATTTTGCTTATTGACGAACCCACCCAAATGGAAGTGGGCTTCGTCGCTAAACCAAACCATACAACGCATACTAATTCCCATCAACCCCCGCGGCCAACTGTGCAGTTCTAACGTCCTAACGCAAACCGTTCAGAAGTTATGACGATTTTATTTCATGTAGTTTAGTAATTGTCACCCTGTAGAAAAAAGGACCACTTTACTACACTAAGCAGGAGGAAGTGAGCAGTGAATTAGGAGCGTTGTACTGGGAGAGTGTTTCCGGAAGAAAGAATAGGTAGACATCTCAGCAGATTTCGTTTTAGTGATCGGATGTGCAGAGTACGAGGTTTGATAATTAGTGATGAAAGATATTGCAATCGGTGTCACGTTAGTGAGAAGTTTATTGCATCGGTAGTTATTCAGTTTGAGAGTGGTAGGGCGGGGGGTGGGGGGTGGGAAGAAAAAAATAAATTCATGAAGGATGCGAGTGGGGAAGCAGGCGGGGCGGAGTGTATGGCTTTCGAAGATTTTGAGCTAGCGGTATGGTTGTGGTCGAGTGCAAATCCATGCGCATCATGTTATGAATACTTGCGCTAAATATACTACTAAATATCTAATTAGTTTACGACGCGAGATTCAGCATACGATGTGAGATAAGGTATATGAATCCAAATGAATACAACGGAAGTCTCGTGCAATGTGTGTGTTTGTATGTATGTATGATGTACGGTGGGAATGGTAGAAGGCAGAAAGGAAAGATGGAGGTGGAGAGCTGTGAGTACGCTCTTTGATGCGACGAGGTTCCCGTGGCGATAGTGGCTCCCCCGGGAACTGGCCTGTCAAGTGTTCCGCCTTCTTACATACGACAGATGGCGTGCTCTCCCTCACACGTATCAGCCAAATCGACGCTCTTCGCCCTCGTTGCTTCAGTGCGCGCGTAAACAGCCTTTCGATTATCTAGTAAGAGTGCTCTTCTGTATTACTGCGCCCAATATGTTACTTGAGGCACCCTCTATATTCATGGAAATGAAATAAGAACTAATTATGAGAGCGTTACTGTTGAAACACGGTATAATATATGGACCCTTTCCTCTAACAATATTTGCAGGTTAGAAGTTCGTGAACAAGGCACTGTGTATTTCTAATTTTATACACAACTGTGACTATTCCTTTACGTAATACGTTATTAAAAAATAATTGTAATACCATTTGTAGATTTATAAAAAGATTTCACCAATATTCATTTGTGCGCAACAAGTGAATATCTTACTTTGTTCGTGTATGTTGTTTTGCTCTATTTTGTTCTTGGAAACTGCTTGTTGCTATGACTTCCCCGGTTACATCTGAGGCCTGTAGATTTGCGATTCAGATTCCGTAATGTACTCTTCTCTTTGTTTGTGTCTAGTAGTCTTTTTGAAGAATATGTAAATCTGATGAGGTCGTCTGTTTGAAACATGGTTTCCTGTGCACCCTATGAGGTGGATATTTAGTACATGCACTGTAACAATGACTTTAAGCATTTTCCTGTCGATTTCTGTATTATGGTTTTGGTGATGCAGCTTTTTATCTTGCTCCAAAGATTTTCACACGATTGTACGAGTACGTTCTTGGTCTTCTAAATGGGATTTTTAAATATTTTTGTACTGCAGAATAAGTGTATTTTATGTGTGCATAAATTTCGGGAAAGGCGTTCTTGTTAGATGAAATCTGTTTTATCAAGACTGTATTCTATGAACTTTTTTTCGTAACAATTTTCTGTGATACATTCAATTATGTAATTAATTTCTTTGACACGGAGTACGTTTTCCCAGTTTTTACCAGACTTGCTTCTGTATTGGCAACAGTCGTGAACCAGATGTTGGTAGTTCCATTTACCCTACTTGATTGTGTGACACTTCAAGTTCTGTTTGTGCGCAGCTGACGTTTTTAGCAAATGGTTCCATGTTATTTGCAGAGGCTAGGCAATCTAATTCTACATTTTTGAGTCGATGTGTCGGAACATCTATCGTCTTGAAATTTGTTCATGGGCATATCTGAATAGTAATGGGGGTAGACCATTGCCTTGCATGTCCCCGTGTTTGTTTTAAATAATTTTTTCATGTTCTTCCATAAATTTGACTTTTGACTTTGTGAGATTCTCTTTTAAAATGTGTGTGGTCTTCTGTTCTAATCCAAACGCAAATAGTAGGCCTATTACTAAATGATTCTTGGTCTGTGATGTTTTTTTTTTTCATATCGACAAACGAGATGAAATACCATTTACCAGCTGTGTTGCGGAAATATTCAATCGAATTTCTCAGACTGTGCACGATCGTGCTTTCCTAAACCGACCACGGTATTCAGCTAGTGGAGCTCCTAGTTCAAGTTCTCCTCAGTTGCCATAACGAAATCTGTAATGATGTTTGTTATGGTTTTGTCCATCATTGTCGGGCTTGGTAGTCTTGCCAAAAGGTGCCTGATTGGAAACCGATAGATGGCGGACTGGAATCCAGCCGGACCACGGAAGTTTTCAGTCTGCCGTTAATCTAACATTAAGCTCTGAACGATGTGAAGAGTCGCTAGAAACGACTTGTGACTCGGATACCATACTGAAGTGGAGAAACCTTTACTTCGCTCGGATAACTGGGGTGCGTTAGGTACAGGCATCACCGAAAAGGCGTTCATTCGAACGGCTCCTTGGGCCACTGTGCCACACGCACTTATTATTCTACCCCATTAATGAATCAAGATAATTTTAACAATTTATTGTCTAGGCTGAAGCCCTTGGTCGTAATTGGGCATCGAGTTCTTCCTGTAGTATCCTTCACTATCATCTTGAAAGACTGTTTGGTTCATAATTGTGATTCTCATCTGATGTAATTGGTATTTTTATTATGTATAGAGCGAGGCGGCTCCGCGATTAGTCACTGCTTTCATGCTTGGAAAGAGTGGGGCTCAATTTCCATACGGCCTTGCTTGTCTAAGTTTTCCCAAATCACTATGCCGGTAGTTCCTATACAAAGTCACCACCAATTTCCTCCAGTTGTTGTTTTCATCATCAACACTATGGTTTATACTTCCTGAAAGCGTAAAACTGTGACTAACTAGTACTCGAAGTAGGAATCCTTGCCCTTCGTGGACAAGTGCTGTACCTACTGAGCTACCCAAGCACGACTCACAACCCGTCCCCACAGCTTCACTCTTTTCTTAAATTAAGCGAAAGGCTGCAGGTCTGCGCCCCGTTCCGCGCACAGGTGTACGCTATCAGGAAATTTTAATTCGACGCAGACGCCATTGCAGAGTGAAAATTCAGTCTGGTAACTTTTAGTTTGAGTGGTTCTACATTACTTGTCACATGCCAGCCATTCCCCTAATTTCCGCGTATGTGCTATATTGTGAAATAGTAACAGTCTGCTTTATATACTCACTTCTAGACACATCCCTGCGATCTATTCCTGCCTCCTTCCTTTCGAGTAAAGATTGCAGGTCAGCGCAGGATACAGAACGCCGAATAGAGCAAAATTTGATGTGTGAGCATAGGTCGGAAATGCACCATTGTGGATAACAAGGCATAAAAGGTAGACGCAAGCTAACTTTCCCACCTAGTACCTGTTATGCCGAGGGGGACAGCTGTTGTTTAAATTGGCTCAAGGTAATTGTTTTGGCCGAAGAGGCAAAGTGAGACAAACTCTAAATTCCTGTTGTCCACGGCTGGTTTCATCAGACGCGATTTCTGTATGTGTACTGGGTAAAGCCTACGCTCAACGTTCCGTAATAAAACTAAATTGTCTAGGTATTAGCCGCGTTACAAGAGCAGTGCTGGAATTAATTTGTCGACATAACATAAGAGATGCAGTGTTTTTAATACTGAATTTTAAAGGTCACTTGTTTTCATATTGACTGTCGTGTAAAGAGCATGAATAAGCTTTTCTTCTAACAAGTGACTGCACATCGGGCATAGCCTTTTCTCACATGGCTTCCTCCTCCTCCGGCGGGAGGATCCACCACTCTGTGAAGTTTGTGGCGTGCCGCTTTCAGTTCAGCATATTGTGGCTACGTGTGTCCTATATACTGATATGAGGGCAGACCTCAGTCTCGCTGGAGATCTGCCCACCATCCTTGCAGGTACCGATGACAGTCTTACAAGAGTGGTGAAATTTTGTGAACTGTCAGGTCACATCCCTAAATTGGTGGAGAAGGGCGGCAGACTTTAATACGTAATAAACTGCTTCGCATGTGGGAACAGCCTTTGTCCCCACCCAGTAGATTTGCATGCTGACTTTCCGTCGGGGCGCTGATGACCATGATGTCGAGCGCCCCCTCAACCCAAATCATCATTTTCTTCTTCTTCTAACAAGCAGATAGTTAAATGTAAAGTAAGAGACTGACCTAAAAGAAAACAGCGATTAAATTTGAACATTTAATTTTTTCAAATATGCTTACAATAAATACTCGAAGTTTCCGCCTTTACCAGTGGTACAAAGGTGACACCGTCGAAGAAAGGAAGAAATTATTGATCACCCTCTCAACGTTTCCTTGCATGTTGCGAACGTTCGTTGCCGCCTCAAACGTTACTGTGATCAGCTCTTGATGAGCGCACTTTTCGTAAATTGGCTGCAGTCTTGTGGCCACAACGGTAGATCTCTGACCGATTATTATATGACAAATTTTGTTCGTTTTGACGTACACTACCTTGACCTGTCATTATCAGGTACGTTCTTCTGTGCTATGTATTTTCACAATCGTTCTGTCTCATCGAGTCATTATATTCTTTATTAGGCTATTTTTCCTCGCCGAAGGAGATCTTAATTCGTTACTCGATCAATCTCTCTGATCGTCAATGGTCTCCTTTAACCCAAAATTTCAAATCTTTCACCTACAGCATTTTAAACTCTACCCTTCTAGACTTCGGTCTGTATGAGACGCTAACTTAAAAGATGTTCATGCTTAGTAGCACTTTGCGCACCGTACGCTTCTTATTGAAGTTACTCGTAAATCCATTTTCGTTCAAGAGTGGCATGTGTAAGACCCTGGAATTCAACACACAAATCGAACAACGTACTTACAGCGTGAGACACGTGAATTGTCATTATATTTTTGAATGTTTCCAGTATCTTGAGTAGGCTGTGTAAAACGGAGCAAACTCACAATAAGAAATGTCAGTCTAGAACTAATTTCTTGTTTCATCACACACATGCTAATCTTTATTTGTAATTGTCAGTAAAAGTAGGACTTTGCTAGACATATTTCTTGATATTTTCTGTTTTAGCCTAACCTACCATTAGATTCTGTTAAACAGAACGGAAAAAGCAACTAATGAGGAAAGTATCAAGCAGTACAAAATATTGATATTTTCTGCCATTATTTTCAGTTGCTAGAAAAGATTTGCTTATCTTGTGAAAGAAAAGCTACTACTGAATTTTGTCGTTGATTTTAATCAAACATGTAACCTAACTGTTGGTGGCATCTTCAGTGCCAAAGAAAATTAAAGACTTAATACTTTTCATAACTATAATTACTGTGCTTTGAGATACAGCGTTTCCTAGCACCACTTTTAGTTTAAGTTAATCTCAACATTATTTACAAATAAAGGATGTAGACTGGGCAGGAAGACTCAAGTAAAGCACATAGTTATTTCTCTTATTTATTTTGTAGATTGCTGACGATGCCTATAACAATTAGGTTGAATCAGAGTGGGGAAAGAGAGATGCACATGATGGCCATAGTTACTGTTATCTAAAACACAAATAGCAATTCGTAATAAGTACACTGTGAGCCTTGGTCCGGAAGCAACGCCAAAGAAAAACATACCACACAGACGAAATTGTGACACCATCCGGAATTTGCTCTACATTGGTCAAAAACTAACTACATTTTTAGCTGAATAGTCACTGTTTCATATTATTTGATCACTGTTAATAACAGCAGGCCACTGTGGCCGAGCGGTTCTGGGCGCTTCAGTCCGGAACCGCGCTGCTGCTATGGTCGCAGGTTCGAATCCTGCCTCGGGCATGGATGTGTGTGATGTCCTTAGGTTAATTAGGTTTAAGTAGTTCTTAAGTCTAGGGGACTGATGACCCTAGATGTTAAGTCCCATAGCACTTGGAGCCATTCGATATTAATAACTTTGAGTTTTTATATCCTCTGTGGTGCCCATAAATTATTAAAAATATTTAGCATATTAAAATTAATTATATTTATTCTGTTTTTAGGTATGCATGTTACTGATATGTGTAGCGTGATACCTTATCTTCCATTAACTCCGCGGCTTCGCCGACTTGATCGCATCGCCTGATACCGGCAACGACACAGGTACGCTACATATATGGAGCAAGTCATCGACTTTACTGCTTATTCTCATAAACAAGTACTCTTACACATATCCAAGGCTTTGCTGTTCCCATCTGGGATATAATTTTCTGCAAGTAAATAAAAATATTTCCCATTTCTCCGCTCTGGCCAATGTTTTCGGGAGAGTTCCGTTGGTTGTAAGGCAAATGCCAAACCTGAAAATCCCCTTTTAAAACTGTGTGCCTCTTTGCCATCTTGCTTGCAGTTTGTCTGGAAAGATGCTCGCCCCGTCTATCTTTAGGTGCAAAGAATGGAACGTATTTTAAAAAATAAAGAATTGTACGAATTTGTTAGTCACACACTTGAGACCACGTTCAAACCATTTGATTATTGTCATATTAGAGTTTTTTCACTTTAAAATATTATGATGGCTTGGGCCAAATTCGGCAATATTGTGAACTACATGGCCCACGGAACGAACTAGACCGCAAAGTACAAATAAAACGCTGATCAATAGTCATGCTGGCAGAACTGTTTTCTTTGATTGTGTTATAAAGTTGCAAAGTTTGTCACTAGCATAATATCGCCGATAAACAGCTCCATTTAAGCACAACTGTTTGGCGAGGAATGCACAATATTTTTTTACCATTTCTATGTGGAAGATCCTGGCAACTCAACAAATTAGCGATAATCTCGTTAACAGTCGTAGTAATATGAATAATATTCACGTGATTTGTAGGCCTTGATGCCTGAAGATCAGCACTAGTGGCACGTCGCCAATAATGTAATGTTCTAAGATTAATAATCTGTAAACTTTGTGACTGGTTGCGATACATTCATGCAATCTTCACGAATGAAGAGCCGTTGAAAATGATCACGAACTTGGACTCTAACGTCATGTCCTCAACTGATAAAGGCTGCAAATCGTTGCTTGTCTAGAAATCCACCGATCATACGAACACACAGTAGCGGAACATGTTTTTAAGGATGGAGATCACGACATAAAATTTGGTGAAACAAGCGTGCTAGCGAGGACGTCGCACTATTATACACGTATGTATAGAGAGGCAATTGAAATCCACAAACATCAATACAATTTTAATCGTAAAGAAGAAGGATTAAAATTGGATAAGATATGGCGGTCGACGTTGCATCAATCACGTGACAATCGATTGCCTGCAATCGAGAGAACAGACGATAGCCAGAGATAGCTGCACATCGACGCCATGTGACGTGTGGTGGCGCCCCCTACGATCTCTATATAAGCGGCGGCCCCAGGTCCTAGCAGCCAGTCGTCGACTCACCTCGGAAGATGTTCTCCGTAGTTGAGAACGAAACGTCAGGGAGAAGAAGTTCTACAGATCGACCACGGCAACTTAGCCCGGAAGAGTTTACTGATAAATACACTATGTTGCGTCAACCGCACCAGAGTTTTGCAGAGTTTTCGATTTCTGCTGTCTGTTTCTGTTGCCTTACTGCACAAGTTATTGGTACCGGCGCAGTTGGCAACATTCTTTGTCCAGCCGATCGCCGTCTGCCATCCTAATTAGTAGTGAAGCGCATCGCATCGTATTCTGCAAGGAGGGATCCGCGACTGAAAATTTCGTTCTTACAAAATGCGATCGCCGCGGCTTTTGTCCGTGTAATGGGGCGCGCCGCTGCTCTGGAACCGGATCAACTGGTCAACCATATACGACTCCCTCGGAAACTTGGTTCAATTAAATTAAGCTCGCTGCAATAAGAAAAAACGCGCTATCAAGATAGCCGATGCGTTAATTTCCCGGGGCGTAGCGTTTAATTACACATTTTTAACGGCGCTCGGGTTTACGGGATCGCTCTTAGCACTGCCTCACGTCGAGTCTGCTATTATATTTCGATTTAAATCTATAGAAGCGTGTCATAAAACATCGGCAATGTTACCCAACTCCGTAGCAATGGAGCTAATCGAGTATAAAAGCACGCCAGATTTCTTGCGTTTCAGGCCCAGTCGCTGATGAGCGATTGGGAACGCTTAACTGCGGAGGGTAAGCTGCAAGCTGGCACTTCCCACGGTTCAGGTGCAAAGTCGTAGCCAGCAACGCGGCCTGCGCAATCACAAGTATCTCGCAGCGGATTCGCTACATTTTTGCGGTCACTCCCGTTCTAGAGTAGTTGTCTGTTTTCTGGCTTCTTTCTGTTCACGATCTATTAGGTGCTACGTGCCCTAAACGTGGCTGGGGAGCATTCGCGGCGGCGACCAATGTTGTACACTATTTGTACGGTGTCTTGCATTGCTTTCGATGGACAGTTTTTTTCCATCTTCACGAAGGGTCGTCGGGCATATACGCATACTTATAATCCTGTACCACTGACAATTTGTTGTAGAATTATGGTGCACGTTTTCTCGGAAAACGAAAACAGGAATCAACATAGGTTCAACGAGAAGAGGGTTTATGAAGTCAGCTCACTCTGTGTATCCACGGGTCCAAAGGTTGTAGATAACGAAGCCAAGGTTGCGCAGTTTTTATTGACTTCCGGATGGCATTCGATACAGTCTCACACGTCGCTAACCAAAACATATTATTATATAGAATATTAGACTAGCTTCGTGATTGGATTCGCGACTTCCTAGCCAATAGAACTCAACAGCGCGTTCTTAACGGAGAGAAATCGGCGACGTCAAAGTTATCCAGTGGAGTGTTGGAAGGTTGTTACTTTTAACGATGTGTACGAACGATCTGGTGGACTACGTTGGAAGCTCAATGTAGATGATCCATATAAGGAAGTTGTAGTCAGAAAGCTGTGGTGAAGTCCAGGAAGACCTGCAGTGGATCGACGCTTGGTGATGGTATTGGCAACTGACCCTCTTCGCAAATAAATGTAACTGTTGCACATGAATGAGCGGAAAGACTCACGGCTTTTTTAATTTCACTAGTGACCATAAATCACTGGAAAAGCGACAGCCATACGATGCCTAGGAGTTCCCATCCGGACCGACCTGAAGTTGAACGACCAGATAAAACCAGTTGTTGGAAAAGCAGAAACCAGAACTGGAAGCGTCCTAAGGAAATGTAATTCATCAATGAAAACATTTGTTTACAAAGCACTCGTTCTTTAGAGTCTTAAGTATTGCTTACCAATTAGGTTCAAATTGCACCTCATAACTAGCTTTTTTCACTACATAAATAGCTGAGGCAACTGTGTGTATTCCAAACCCTTCGAAACGTATTGATATAACGGTGGATCCACTTGGTCTAAAATACTCAAAAATGGTTCAAATGGCTCCAAGCACTATGGGACATCATCTGAGGTCATCAGTCCGCTAGACTTAGAACTACTTAAACCTAACTAACCTAGGGACATCATACACATCCATGCAGGATTCGAACCTGCGACCGCAGCAGCAGCGCGGTTCCGGACTGAAGCGCCTAGAACCGCACGGACACGGCGGCCGGCACCAATTAGGTTTAATAGAGAAGACAGGAGATCCAAAGGTGATCGGGGCGTTTCGTCAACGGCATCTTTAGTACGTGGGAGATCGTTAGGTTGATGTTCATCAAACACTGGCATACATTGCAAGACAAGCATTGTACATAACTGAGATGTCGACGTTAATCGTATAAGACTACATTATCGACACATACACATACCTATGTGCAAACCTTATAAGATAACAAATATTATGAGTAAACTTTCTTATTGATGCCCGAAGAAATGAAATTCGAGACGCAGGCAGTAAGATACTTTCATTTTCTGTTACTGTTAACGCCAAAAAATAAATATAAAATTTGCTATTGTTCGATACATAGACTTTTCATACGTATACGGCGTTTATAGAGTTGTCCTCAAAGTTCTTCCATTCGCTAACAAGCATTTGGTAGACGGATTGTTATACATGGTTCCGTTGCTGGATAGATTAATACAAATTAACAAACTGATGGCTGCTCTGGATTACTGGACCCTTGCTTGTGGTAGAACACAGAAGTTGCAAAACAGTAAACGTCAGAGGAGCGCTCCTGGGTTTGGCACCTTGAGTATCTCAAAATGGCATTAACATACTACTTATTACCCCTTCCCATCACGAGTAAATGCTTTCGTTAATGACCACATTAGCGCTAAGTGTCTGCTCTTAACGCGTTGTTTAATGCCTGTGTTAATTTATTCCTCCCTCTCATTGTTAAGTCTCAGGATTCAAACAGCAGAGCAATGGCTGTTACTGCACAAGCTACCGAAATGATAAAGGAACATGACTAAACTGCGTTCAATATGGATGGTTTGTTATTTATAAATAAGCAGCTAAAATGATTGATTTAGAGACATAGGGGTCGGTAGCCATTTAATTTCTTAGTCTGAATCTCATCTTTTGCTGAAGACCATGTTCTCGAACGTGTTCAGTAAAATTCAGCCCTGATTCATTCGCGTCCTATTCGTTTAACAGCTCGATAATACCTTGAAGTTTCAAAGCTACAGTGACTCGGTGAAATATGAGCTCTGAGTCAGTAAGAAAAACGTAGAACTAACGTGACCAAAAAGCCTAGTAAATCTAGTGTGATAAAAATGGCGCTAATACTAGATCCTCTGTTCCTGCAACAAACATGTAACTTCATTTATATCTGGGAAACGATACAACTCCATCAACAAACCTTCATAAAATGGAATCATTTATACTACATGCCGTGCCACTTTTTGCTTGAAACACATGACTCGCCAACAAGAGATGCGTACAACAATGGAGACCAAATCATGACTGCACATGACAAATCTATTTAGGTTCATTCCTGAGAAATAGATTAGGTAGCTAGATTAATGGAATACCTCTTATTCTGTGTCCTAAAATTAAGTACAACCTTTGATACGGTACGAATGATTTGTAGCAGAACAGCTGCTAATACGTTCAAAATGGTTCAAGTGGCTCTGAGCACTATGCGACTTAACTTCTGAGGTCATCAGTCGCCTAGAACTTAGAACTAATTAAACCTAACCAACCTAAGGACATCACACATATCCATGCCCGAGGCAGGATTCGAACCTGCGACCGTAGCGGTCGCCCGGTTCCAGACTGTAGCACCTAGAACCGCACGGCCACTCCGGCCGGCGCCTGCTAATACGTAGTTCAAAGTTCATGTTCTATAGGTTTCTGAGCTATTTCGCATGTTAAGATATGCCCAGTCAATTCCTTTAGTGGTGTTAGACGAAACGAAATACAGTCATCTGATTGTTGCTGCGCGTATTCTGTGCGTGAGTGGTTTTAAAGAAGGTGCTTGAGGCAGTGTAATGAGAACTGTAGTTTGCTACTTCATCTGTACGCAGGTGGAATATCGATTCATTTGAATCGGTATAAATTTTACTAAACTTCTTCGAATTTACGGAAACTCGCCACATTCCCTGTAAATTATTATAAAAGTCATAATTTGTGTTTTCATTTTACACTGTGTAGCTTCACATGGAAAATGTACCAATTTTTGATATATTATCTACATCTACATCTACATCTATACTCCGCGAGCCACCTTACGGTGTGTGGCGGAGGGTACTTATTGTACCACTATCTGATCCCCCCTTCCCTGTTCCATTCACGAATTGTGCGTGGGAAGAACGACTGCTTGTAAGTCTCCGTATTTGCTCTAATTTCTCGGATCTTTTCGTTGTGATCATTACGCGAGATATATGTGGGCGGTAGTAATATGTTGCCCATCTCTTCCCGGAATGTGCTCTCCCGTAATTTCGATAATAAACCTCTCCGTATTGCGTAACGCCTTTCTTGAAGTGTCCGCCACTGGAGCTTGTTCAGCATCTCCGTAACGCTCTCGCGCTGACTAAATGTCCCCATGACGAATCGCGCTGCTTTTCGCTGGATCATGTCTATCTCTTCTATTAATCCAACCTGGTAAGGGTCCCATACTGATGAACAATACTCAAGAATCGGACGAACAAGCGTTTTGTAAGCTACTTCTTTCGTCGATGAGTCACATTTTCTTAGAATTCTTCCTATGAATCTCAACCTGGCGCCTGCTTTTCCCACTATTTGTTTTATGTGATCATTCCACTTCAGATCGCTCCGGATAGTAACTCCTAAGTATTTTACGGTCGTTACCGCTTCCAATGATTTACCACCTATGGCATAATCGTACTGGAATGGATTTCTGCCCCTATGTATGCGCATTATATTACATTTATCTACGTTTAGGGAAAGCTGCCAGCTGTCGCACCATGCATTAATCCTCTGCAGGTCTTCCTGGAGTACGTACGAGTCTTCTGATGTTGCTACTTTCTTGTAGACAACCGTGTCATCTGCAAATAGCCTCACGGAGCTACCGATGTTGTCAACTAAGTCATTTATGTATATTGTAAACAATAAAGGTCCTATCACGCTTCCTTGCGGTACTCCCGAAATTACCTCTACATCTGCAGATTTTGAACCGTTAAGAATGACATGTTATGTTCTTTCTTCTAGGAAATCCTGAATCCAATCACAAACCTGGTCCGATATTCCGTAAGCTCGTATTTTTTTCACTAAACGTAAGTGCGGAACCGTATCAAATGCCTTCCTGAAGTCCAGGAATACGGCATCAATCTGCTCGCCAGTGTCTACGGCACTGTGAATTTCTTGGGCAAATAGGGCGAGCTGAGTTTCACATGATCTCTGTTTGCGGAATCCATGTTGGTTATGATGAAGGAGATTTGTATTATCTAAGAACGTCATAATACGAGAACACAAAACATGTTCCATTATTCTACAACAGATTGACGTAAGCGAAATAGGCCTATAATTATTCGCATCTGATTTATGACCCTTCTTGAAAATGGGAACGACCTGCGCTTTCTTCCAGTCGCTAGGTACTTTACGTTCTTCCAGCGATCTACGATAAATTGCTGATAGAAAGGGGGCAAGTTCTTTAGCATAATCACTGTAGAATCTTAAGGGTATCTCGTCTGGTCCGGATGCTTTTCCGCTACTAAGTGATAGCAGTTGTTTTTCAATTCCGATATCGTTTATTTCAATATTTTCCATTTTGGCGTCCGTGCGACGGCTGAAGTCAGGGACCGTGTTACGATTTTCCGCAGTGAAACAGTTTCGGAACACTGAATTCAGTATTTCTGCCTTTCTTCGGTCGTCCTCTGTTTCGGTGCCATCGTGGTCAACGAGTGACTGAATAGGGGATTTAGATCCGCTTACCGATTTTACATATGACCAAAACTTTTTAGGGTTCTTGTTTAGATTGTTTGCCAATGTTTTATGTTCGAATTCGTTGAATGCTTCTCTCATTGCTCTCTTTACGCTCTTTTTCGCTTCGTTCAGCTTTTCCTTATCTGCTATGATTCGACTACTCTTAAACCTATGATGAAGCTTTCTTTGTTTCCGTAGTACCTTTCGTACATGATTGTTATACCACGGTGGATCTTTCCCCTCGCTTTGGACCTTAGTCGGTACGAACTTATCTAAGGCGTACAGGACGATGTTTCTGAATTTTTAACATTTTTGTTCCACATCCTCTTCCTCAGAAATGAACGTTTGATGGTGGTCACTCAGATATTCTGCGATTTGTGCCCTATCACTCTTGTTAAGCAAATATATTTTCCTTCCTTTCTTGGCATTTCTTATTACACTTGTAGTCATTGATGGAACCACTGACTTATGATCACTGATACCCTCTTCTACATTCACGGAGTCGAAAAGTTCCGGTCTATTTGTTGCTATGAGGTCTAAAACGTTAGCTTCACGAGTTGGTTCTCTAACTATCTGCTCGAAGTAATTCTCGGACAAGGCAGTCAGGATAATGTCACAAGAGTCTCTGTCCCTGGCTCCAGTTCTGATTGTGTGACTATCCCATTCTATACCTGGTAGATTGAAGTCTCCCCCTATTACAATAGTATGATCACGAAACTTCTTCACGACGTTCTGCAGGTTCTCTCTGAGGCGCTCAACTACTACGGTTGCTGATGCAGGTGGTCTATAGAAGCATCCGACTATCATATCTGACCCACCTTTGATACTTAGCTTAACCCAGATTATTTCACATTCGCATTCGCTAATAACTTCACTGGATATTATTGAATTCTTTACTGCTATAAATACTCCTCCACCATTGGCGTTTATCCTATCCTTGCGGTATATATTCCATTCTGTGTCTAGGATTTCGTTACTGTTCACTTCCGGTTTTAACCAACTTTCCGTTCCTAATACTATATGCGCACTATTTCCTTCAATAAGAGATACTAATTCAGGAACCTTACCCTGGATACTCCTGCAGTTTACCAATATTACGTTAACTTTTCCTGTTTTTGGTCTCTGAGGACGGACGTTCTTTATCAACGATGATAATGTCCTCTCTGGTAAGCCGTCAGGTATTTTATCGTTTCGCCCAAGGGGGGGTCCCTCTAACCTAAAAAACCCCCGTGTGCACGCCACACGTACTCTGCTACCCTAGTAGCTGCTTCCGGTGTGTAGTGCACGCCTGACCTGTCTAGGGGGGCCCTACAGTTCTCCACCCAATAACGGAGGTCGATGAATTTGCAACCATTATAGTCGCAGAGTCGTCTGAGCCTCTGGTTTACACCCTCCACACGGCTCCAAACCAGAGGACCGCGATCGACTCTGGGCACTATGCTGCAGATATTAAGCTCAGCTTGCACTCCGCGTGCGATGCTGGTTGTCTTCACCAAATCAGCCAGCCGCCGGAAGGAACCAAGGATGGCCTCAGAACCCAAGCGGCAGGCGTCATTCGTTCCGACATGTGCTACTATCTGCAGCCGGTCACACCCAGTGCGTTCAATAGCTGCCGGAAGGGCCTCCTCCACATTACGGACGAGACCCCCCGGCAAGCACACCGAGTGCACACTGGCATTCTTCCCCGACCTACCCGCTATTTTCCTGAGGGGCTCCATAACCCGCCTAACGTTGGAGCTCCCTATAACTAATAGGCCCGCCCTCTGTGACTGTCGGGACCTTGCCGGAGAATCGGCCACTGGCCCAACAGGCGAGGCATCCTGTGGTGGCTCGGAAACGATGTCATCACCACTAGGAAGCACCCCGTACCTGTTGGAAAGGGGTAAGGCAGCTGCCACGCGGCCAGATCCCACCTTCGCCTTTCGGCCAGGCACGCGCGAGCCCACCACTGTCCGCCATTCACCCTGGAGTGATGGCTGACCGGTAAGATGCTCACTGACGGAAGACGCAGCGACATCAGGGGTTCCATGTGATTCCAAGGCCACCGAAGTAGGCATAGGTCTCACCACAGTTGCCCCAACGCCACTACGAGCCGACGCCTGCGCCTCGAGCTCGATGAGCCTAACAGACAAAGCCTCCACCTGCCCCCGAAGAGTGGCCAATTCTCCTTGCGTCCGCTCACAACAACCACAGTCCCTACACATGACTATGACTATCACAAGCAGGGGTATTAAGTCGGTCGTTGGAACGAAGTATTATTTGATGTGTCTGTGTGAAGAAAAGTTGTCAGTACACAGATTCAATAACTGTGTTGATGAGTTTGGAAAATCAGCAAGAAACCTTTCACAGAGCGCCTTTCACCTCGACAGATAGCGTAATTGTGAAGGTAAACTTCCTAAGGCTATTCGAATAACAGTTGTTGATGTTGGAATAATGTGTTCTTAATGGTAATCACGTACACTACATGGTTTCTCACATTCAAAAATACATCTTCGAATTGCAACGCACTTAGACAAAGTTAAGGACAAAGCATAGAACTCTGTTACTAAGGGACGCAGCGTTAAGTTTCATAATGCTGAAGTATACTCACACAAGTTGTTTATAGTGAGAGATTGTTGAAACAGAGGTATGAAGGAAATCCTTCGACTGCATGCAATCGGCCATGTACGTATGTATGCCAGATGTGTTCCGCGTTTTACACATTGCACGAGAAACGGTTGCGTAAAATGAATAAATTATTAAACTCATTACTTAGGACCAGAAACGTCACGTCATAAACGTGCGAATATAATAAAGGACACCGAATAGTTATAAACTACTAACAGCGTGTATCAAGTTTTGAGTTAAATGTTGTAGTACCAAGCAATTGCATAATTGGCAATATCAGGGAACACATAATTTAAAGATAAAATGAAAAATTCTCACCAATTGCATTTTAGGTTTCTGAGCTGTGTTATACTGTACATAACCGATTTCTAGCCCAGCAGCCCAAAAAGAATGTTCGCTCACGGTTCTGTCGTCTACAAGAAAGTGTCGTCGTTGGGCTATGGTAAGGCAATGCAGAAAGATTTAGACAACATTTCCACTAGGTGTAAGGAACGGCAGACCTCTTTAAACGTGAGAAAATGCCTATATCAAAGAGAAAGCAGCCGATACTATCATATTGCAAGATTAGATTATATCATATCATTTTAACATTTACAGATAATAGACGCGATATGAGATTTGTCGAACACGTAGAATCAGTGTCAGGGAAGGTGAACAGAAGACTTAGATATGTTGGAAACGTTCTGAGGAAGAGTAGTGCCTTCGTAAAGAATATCACATAGAAGATGCTACTGTGGCAAAATCTAGAGCATTGCTTCAAGGTCTCTAGCTAGTCTCGGTCCAGCAAACAGTTTTAATCTGCTAGGAAGCTTCATTCCTCCAGACTTGAGAAAACTATCAAGTAAGTATGAGAGAAGACAATGAACGAATTCAGAGCCGCGCTACTAGGGTCGCAACGAGTCGGTGTAGTCCATACTGTAATTGTAACAGAAATGTACAAGTTCCTTATATGGGAATCGCTGGAAGAAAACCGATATCGTTCTCGCGAATCCCACTTGGACAAAATTTAGAAAAACGATATTTGAGGAAGACGGTGCGGCAGTTGTTCTGCCAGTATCGTATACCACTCTCAGAGGTTATGATAATAACTCAAGGAATATTGGGTCACGATGAGAGCCGTGTAGACAACAGAAAATCTCTAATATTGTTACCAAGTACCCTCTCCCACGCAGCCTATAGTGGCTTGAGCAGTAGATGTAGGCGTACTCCTTATAAGGCGGACGATGAACACTCAACCATGAGAACCAGGTTTTTACGAGGAACGCTAAGGAAATTCTACAAGTGGCCTGCACGAGATGACGCTTAAGTCAGCAGGCGAGATGAGATAAGATGAAGGGCTCGTGGTGTAGCCTAAGAGTAATTTATGCCGCGGAAGGTAGGACACGTAAATATGCCAAAAGAACGCGCCTGCTGCGTTGTCTGCTGATCATCCTGCTCGGGCCTCAGTGAGACGACAGCAGGCCGCGTCCGTGGCACCGATTAGCGCTCCTGGAAGGGAACTGTGTCTGCTTCATACTGGATTGTCTTCGACTCGAGCATCAATGGTGTGATGCGTATCACCTTGGGACTGTCTCTCTATGCTGAGAAACTATTCAAATTCTATTCGAAAACTGCTGAGTTGAGTATAAAACTGTTCAAATTCAGTCTCCAGATCGCTTTCCTTTATTTCCGTATGACCGGTTTCGGGAATGCCCATTTTCAGGTCTGTTGCGAAAACCTTTAACTATAATTGGTTTGAACTACAACTGGTTTAGGATGTATGTTTACTAAGGTTCAAAAGTCTTACGAAATTAGTTGCAATAAGAGGAATATGTCTAGTTTTGATAAAGTAGTAATATTGTAGGATCTCGGCACAACCTTAACAGTTGTATACGTCACCTGTGGAAAGAAGGAGACAGAAGGTTGTCCTCCAGTGCAAACAACTAGGGAAGAGATATGAATCTTACTGGAGTAATGTGTGTGTGTGTGTGTGTGGGGGGGGGGGGCGGTTGCAGGTGGTTCTGTTTTCGTTCCGTTGCTTTTCTTGATATTGCTAAACATGATGAATGATTCAAAAAATTCTTCTCTTAGCGGATGACACAAGTGCTGTGAAAGACGTAGAACGTACAATAAATGCTGTGGCTATTAGCGTAACATCAACAAGTAGCTTTCAGGTAACGGGTTAGCTTGTAACTGTAACAAAACACAATGCATGCAGTTTCTAACATGGAAGTGTTATAAAAGCTGAATTATATCGTCCCGACGTGGTCGGTTAGTCTGTGAAGTCTACAATTGTAAATGATAAGGATTGACGTTTTCTTGGAAGTATCGCGTTCAAGATCTTGTGCAAAAACTGAATGCCGCTGTCTTCACTGTTGGAATAATCTCCACTGCCTCTGACACTGGAACGGGAAAGCTAATTTACTTTCTCTGTTTCTCTTCTAAGGCATCATGCTTTGGGACAATTGTGTCGACTTCTCAGTATTAGTTTTACCCAGGAAAGAGAAGTCAGGCAGATTTACCTTTTGTCAGTGTAGGTCGTGGTTCATGTGTGTTGGAATCCACCGAGCGAGGTGGCGTAATGGTGATCACACTCAACTTGCATTCCGGAGGACGACGGCTCAGACCAGTGTCCGGCCATCCAGAGCCAGATTTAGATCTTCCGTGATTTCCCTAAATTGTTCCAGGCAAATTTCGGGATAGTCCTTCACGAGGGCACGACCGATTTCTTACCCCCAGCCTTAAATCATTCTGAGCTTGTGCTCTCTCTCAAATGCCCGTAATTTTCCTTCCTTCCTTTCTTGGAATCCTAACTCCTATCCCTGTTCATGTACTCCACCGGTGGATTTGTTGTTGACAATATTGGCTCCTTCAGAATAAGCAACGACATTCATTCAGTGAACATATGACGGAAAAATATTCGCACTTGGATAACACTTTCTTAACCATTGCACAGAAATGTGTGCACTGTTCAGCAGGTTTCATATCCAGTAACATTTCGAAATAACTGGAAACATTGAGTTACAAGTCCTAAGTCTTCAAATCCAAGTTGAAAGATTTCCTTATGGCAAACTTATTCAGTACAGATGTTGGATGCAGTAGTTCGGACATTTTTCTTTGATGTGTTATTTATTCATATATTCTTTCTCAACTTTTTGGGTTTCATTAATTCTTTAGTTTATTTTGTTTATAAATTTGTAACAGACATTTTGTGCACTGCGCATTGACTCGTTCCTTGGACAACTGACTTTCGCATCTATGGTCCTTCGGAACGAGTAAAAAAAACCACCACTTTCATGTTTATACTCTTAAAATATTTAAGTTGAATATCCATGCCTTGAGGTGGTATTGAGATCTTTAAGCAAGCGCGAGGAAAAGCGAAGCACTGCTGATGTATCGGACAACATTGAATGCGCATGACCAGGACAGCATCCAGAAAGATACACTTGGTTGTTGGACTCAGGTGGAGGAGGTAACGAGCATCCTGGTGCTCTTGCAACTAGGAAGTGTTTGCTGACGATGTTAACTTCGAATCGTTCGTTGAATAGACAGTTTATACTGAGAATAATTACTTTCCAATGGAGATAGTGATAATTTAAGGGAGAGTAAGCTAATGCGCTGCAAGTTAAATAACTTCAATTAGCAACAGTTAAACTGCTAACCTGACATAGATGTTAGCGAAATTTCGTGAAGAGTCAAATTACATTTAGAGCAATTATTAAATTTCATCCCTCTATTGCTAAAATTCTACGTGTGATAGTTTATTTTCTCGCAGTGTCCTTACGTGCGCGAAATTAAACAATGATTCACCGTCACGTTTAATTGATTTAGTACAGGGATTATTGGCTTTGTGTATGGTACAAAAATAAAAAAAACCCCTAATATTTAAGCCGGCGGGATTAGCCGAGGGGTCTAGGGCGCTGCAGTCATGGACTGTGTGACTGGTCCCGGCGGAGGTTCGAGTCCACCGTCGGGCGTGGGTGTGTGTGTTTGTCCTTAGGATAATTTAGGTTAAGTAATGTGTAAGCTTAGGGACTGATGACCTCAGCATTTAAGTCCCATAAGATTTCACACACATTTGAACCTAATATTTAAAACAATTTCCTTATCGAATTTATTTCACTAGCTTAATGTTGATAGCTGTATTGAAGCTAAGTAACAATATGGGTGTGAGCATTAACATCAAGAGACTTGGTATTAGTTAGTCAAAATATAGCCTGATGTGCCTTAAGCAGAAAGGCGCTTCGTAACTTACATAAACCAAACATAATAACTGTCCTTAAATGCAGTACGTAGGTTACAACTGTTTGTATGGTGCAAAAATTGGCAATTGACCCTACATAAGGAAAAGTGTGAGGTCATCCACATGACTGCTAAAAAGGAATCCGTTAAACCTCGGTTACACCATAAATCAGTCAAATCTAAAGGCTGTAAATTCAACTAAATACCTAGGAGTTACAACTACGAACAACTTAAATTGGAACATACAGAAAATGTTCTGGGGAAGGTTTACCGAATACTGCGTTAAATTGGCAGGATACTTAGAACATGTAACAGATCTGCTAAAGAGACTGCCTACACTACGCTTGTCGTCCGTCCTCTTTTAGAATACCGCTGCGCGGTGTGGGATCCTTACTAGATAGGATTACATCGAAAAAGTTCAAAAAAGAGCAGCACCTTTTGTATTATCGCAAAATAGGGGAGAGGGTGTCACTGAAATGATACAGGATTTGGGGTGGACATAATTAAAACAAAGGCATTTTTCGTTACGGAGGATTCTTTACACGAAATTTCAGTCACCAAATTTTTCCTCCGAGTGCGAAAATAATTTGTTGACGCCGACCTACATAAGGAAAAACGATCATAATAATAAAATGAGAGAAATCAGAGCTCATTCGGAAAGATACAGGTGTTCGTTTTATCGCGCGCTGTACGAGATTGGAATAATGGAGAACTATTGTGAAGGTGGTTCGATGAATCCACTGCCAGGCACTTAAATGTGATTTGCAGAGTATCGATGTAGATGTAGATGTAGGTGTTATAAGTTTGCTTTGAAGCAGTCCGTTTCACACGGAAGAACGTAGCTAATGAGGGCGAATCTGCGTCACACCATACCCCTCGCCTCGCTATACCTTTCCTTTTTCTTTCTTCTTTTATTTATATAGTTATCTGGAAAACATCCCGAAGGAAGAACGGAGGATTATGAAGAAAATGCTTAGCCTTAGATCTATTGAGATGGACCAAACTGAAATCCTGTAAAACAACAGGCAAGTTGTCTAACCTAACCGAAGATATTATAAAATGCAGATCGAAATTTCTATGAATCGTTCAAAGACTACTAACGACGAAATGTACACACAACATCTAGAGAAGACCCACGCAAAATAAGTAGAAGTAATAAACAGGAACTTTTTCAGTCAGTAGGTAGACTGTTTGTTAGTACAGTCGGAAAATTAAGTTTCAAAGAGACAGGAACGAATAGAGTGAATAAAGAGAAATAGCCAGTGCAGGGAAAATGTGTCATGTGTCATGTGGAAGATCCGACAGACGACTCATAAAATTAGTGTGTGATACAATATGAGCAAATGGCAACTACCAATGACGACAACAACAATATAAACAATGAACATAGTCTAACATAAAATTACGGACACAATGCACATACGTAAAGTTTTACGTTACGACCACACATGAAGCATGTACGATTCCAAATGGACGAAACTTACTTTCAACACATCAGATAGAAACAAGTATACCCTGGTACGTGAATGTCAAAAAAGACGCGAATAAATGAGTATGCAGGCAATAGACACGAAATCTAAACATGTTTGCGAAAACTGGTACCAAATAGTCAGATGACCGCCGTGCTAAACACAGTGTGTTGATGAACTGCAATGGAAAAAAAATATGGCCTACATCTGTTTTGAAGGCAGTATGTACCCTTGATTTGATAAGGTAAACTTTGAGCTTTGGGCGCGACTGCAGACTGCGTCAGCATCGAGCTCGTTTTCACTGGCAGATAAAACATTGGAGTTTCAAGCTTTCTAGTCTCGTTCGCCGTTTTGTGTTTCCATTCTGGCTGCGGAAAGATCAGGTGCGTACAACACATCTTCTTCCTTGTAACAGTATGTGAAAGAAGACTCCAGCAGTATATTTTGCACAAAAAATCTTTTATCGAAACGAATCGCCGATATGGCGTCAAATCGCAAGGCTTACACCGTTGTGTGACCACCACGACATTATTATTATCATCATCGTCATCTAAATTTTATCAATTTAATATATTTCCGCTATGTTTTTGTTACCTGAGGCTAGTAAGATGTTGAGGAATAAGAGTACGAAACGGTAGACTTTGTCCACATCACATTTTCCGACTGCATGTAGGGCTATTCAGAATAAAGAAATAACAACGCTGAAAGCTAACAAAACGTTAGGTGTACTAAGATTAACTACTCCAGACTTTGTACAATAAAGTAAGGAAAGGGAAAATGCAGTAACTGCAGTAAAAAGAAACAAAAGAATATTAAAAAATTGTGTTCTTGCAAGAAGACCGCCCCCTCTTTAATTGATTATTAAAAAGAAAAGACTGTTAACAAATGACATAAAATCATAATTAGAAATGAAAAAGGTTTATAGAAAACAAGTGCCGACAGTGTGTGTGGGAACAGAGCTTGCTAATTATTGCATCGGCATGCAAAATAATTTCTTCGACCTTTACGAAATGTCAAAGCAAATGACTTTCCGACTGACTATAAGGACCCGTTTCCCTTATTTGGTTTCTAAAGTAAACGACAGTGCTGACTGGAAATAGTTGGCTTTAGTTTTGTAGAAGGATCCAAATTTTTGTCAGAGCCTTTCAAGAGCTAGGGTCTAAAGGTACATTGAAGAAAACGCAAATTCACTTTCTCAGTCTAAAAAACTGATTTATAAGAAAATAAAGTACAATCAGAACAGACTGTTTACCGATTGTTTTCAACAAAACTATTAGAACAGCTGTGTGTTAGTCTTCAAATCCAGTTAACGTTATATAACCTTGATTTTGTAACTGATATGTTTCTCGAACTGGCAACTTCTATAACAGATGGCGCAAATGCGATCAGTTATTTGGAAAATTCCTATCTTCAATTTTTTTAAAGTCGTTTGAATAATTTCACACAGAAAACTGAAGCAGAATAGATATTTTACCAGCCTCTGAGTTTCCCGCTTTATCTGAATACACATGAGGGGAAAATAAAAAGCAGTTAGGATGTGCGATATTTGGGACACTCATCCGAAGTTTAACGGTGTATAGAAATAGGTTGCAGTGGCATTCATGCCGGCTATTGTCGAAATAAATGAAAAGATTTTGACGAATCCAGAATAAAATTCTGAGCCGAAAGCTTCACCGCAGTCAACTTGCGAAGTGTAATCGCGGTAATTTTAGGATGTAGCCTGGAACAAAAGGCGCTACAGTTACTGTTCGCGACAATTTATCGTTGCAAAGGGTATGGCGGAAAAAAAAGTGAACGCGTTCCCTCTTCTGGATGAAGTGCGTACATGACCATTTGCTGGGAAGCCTCACCTTCTTGCTCACGTAACAGGCGAGACCTGTGCGTGGACCATTAAACAGTAGCCTGAGAAGTCTCGCGTGGTTCTCTGTACTGACACGGCACACACTATTTTGATTCTTACACACAACTTTAGTCATCTAAGTGTAGAGACAGGACCGCTCGACATGCTTCCTCATTACATTATCCAGGAGTACAGACAAACCGATTAGAGATCAACGTTCCACAAGGAGGCGCAGTAAGCTCCTCCCACGATCAGCTTGCTTCTTATCGAACCTAGGTTGCGCAGTGGTCGAGATTCTGGAGTCAAATTCGGAAGGAAAGAGACGCCGATCCAGCCATCCAGATTTAGGTTTTCCCTAAATCGCTTAAGCTGGTGCCAGGATGATTCCTTTGCATAGGGTAAGGCTGATTTCCATCCCATTATTTTCTATTTCGAGTTAGTGTTACGTCTGTAATACCCTTATCGCCGATGGGACGCTACACTTGTCTTCCCTCCCTGATTTCTGGCCTGTTTTCTTAAAGATAACCTAAAACTGGAGATACCTATAGAAAACAGTCTAGCATACAAAAAAAAACTACGGGACAGCCTAAGATTATTGTTGGGATCGCCGATAAGCTTGCAAATAAAAATCATCGGTGTAATTAACAGCAAGTTTTTCGTTATACAGGGTGGAGCAAATAAAAGTGGCTCGGACTTTGGCACGTTACATTGCCAACAGTTTGAAACCAATTGTGAAAGCATTAACTGAGGAAGAAAAGACGGACAGTTACTTCCAACAGAATGGAGCAACTGTCCATACAGCCGGCCGAACCGTGGAGCTAATTTGCATAATCTTCACGTTTGACAGAGTTGTTAGCATAGTCACCTGATCTGTCAGTGTGCGATTGCTTTCTGTGGGGAGTATCACAACCACCTTCGTAGTCTTAAATAACTACGGCAGAACGTTTCGAATGAGACTGCAGCAATTCCAGCAGTTCAGCTTCGATCGACCTTCAGCAACTTGCTGACCACGGCCCAAAAGTGCCGAGAGATTAATGGTGGTCGTTTTCAACATCTGGTATAGTCAGGTTAATACTGTATTTCCTTTCCTCTGCCGTGTTTCCTTGTACCCTGGCACTCTGTTCTTCGGGATACTTTTATTTGCCCCACCCGTACTTGCATTAAGAAAGAGTATGTAGGAGAAATTCTGAACTGGTCGTGCTATATAACAGCCGACATACAAGAGCCTTCGTAATATGCCGCATAGTTTCAGTTTACAAATATTTTGGATGAATTCTGGAAGTGTTTTATTTATCATAATTATAATATATTAATTTGTCTTTTTCCTATAGAAACTGTGTCTGCTTTTTTTCGTCAGGGAGACAACTGTAATGTGGAAAAATAAGCAGGTCCGTGGATAAAAATCCATTGGAAGCAAAACCACAGAAATTTTATAGGACCATGTTCTTTTCCTACTTTATTGTATGGATGTGAGTTATAGATCACATATAAACAATAAGAGACCAGAACTGAGGCAGCAGAAATGAGTTTCTGTGAACTGTAGAAGTATGTACGAGAGTAGACAGAATTAATAATGATCACATTAGGAATGAATTGAATATGTATAAATTAGGAAATATATTCCATGAAAACAGAATAAAATGGAATGAATGAGATGAGTAGCCAAAGACCTCATCTCCAAATTATAAAACACAAACCTAAAGGAAGAGGAAATCGAGGAGGACCGGGGGAACGATGTGTACCGCAAGAGGCAATCGCCCAATACTTCAAGTGTAGGAGGAGGAGAAGACTGTGATGGCTACATATACTAAAATAATTTCATTTCTTGACAGATTCACATTTATGTTTTTATATTAACAGTTTCATCCGTGTCAAACTGCCGTCTTACGATCAGTGTGCATTACTGTAATTTTGTTGACGACTGGCATGCCTTAGTTGAGGACTATGCGTTGTCACAAACTGTACAATGTCTGCTTTCGCACACTGTGAAATAAAAAGAGAAAACTGGAACAAATTATACATTTAGAAAAGGAGCCTCGAGCTCTTTCATTTTTCATTGAACTTTGGAACGAGACCTCAAATGGAAAACCGCACTACTATTTGTAAAAATTACATTAAGTGATGATCAAAACTCAATAATATACAGTCCAAATACTATATAGCCATACGAAAAAGAATCATAGAAGTTAGAGAGCTATATAGCAGTGTATCGTGACGAGAAGTGAAAACTCTATCCGCTTCACTAACACCATCTAAATTCTGAAGAATATAGTCATAATGGCTTGGAATATGTCCCTGAATATTACCTTGTCAGACAGTTTCTTTCCGAACCGCGAAAAGAAGTCTTGAACACTGCTCGAATGTGGGCAAGTAGTTCCTTGTAGAAACAGATCCTCAGAAATGTACAGAATAGGGAAACATTTCTGGAGTGAACACACGTGCTAATGTACGTGATCGCTTTAAAAATTCGGCCACGCTGTGCAATGGGCTCCAGGCTGCAAGTTGGGCTCAAATCGGGATGGAATGTGTCTCTGATTCTGGTATACTCGGCCATGCTATAGCTGAAACAAGAATCTGCTGATAACGGTTTTATCGCTTTATACAGTGACGAGCATACTGTATTAGGACACGTCTTGTGTTTTGAGGAACGGTGTCCTACGTAAAATAACTGCCATACACAGTACACTGTGCTAGCTAGTGCTGGAAGCAGACAATGACTGACCTGTCGTAACGCTCCAACACATCATCTACTGTTCCAGTCTGCTGTAAGGGTATAGTGGAAAACATCCTGTTGCCCTCAGCCCATATCACTGTAGTAGCATTACACATCTTGTATGCGGTAATTACAGAAAATTACAAACCACGTTCATGGAGTTCAACCATTCACCTAAGATTTTACTCCGTAACTAAAAGGATTGCTTCTTTTCAGTTTTGAAGCAGCGTAGTAACCTGTCGCGCTACGCATACGTCCGTCGGCGGCCCTTTCTACATAGTAAGGGGCAGTAATCACCAGATGTCTATACTGTCGTTCTGTAATTTACCTTTATAGCTACTTTCTGTTTCTGTAAGTGCATTTCTTCGTGGTATTCCAATACTTGTGAGGTGATGACTGTATAGTCTAATTAAATGAAAGTCAGATGCTATAAGATCATTGTAGGTGCACATGAATCACTGTGTTCGTCTTGCATGGGAAATTGTGTCATTCAGAGTTTAATTGCCGACTAAAAGAGAAGGCGTTAGAAACTGGAAGTAGCTCCTTTGTTACAAGCGTGGCGGCGCCCTCTGTTCGAATGAACTGGAAGCATGAACCAAGGCGAATTCACCTGCAATTCGTGTCGTTTCCGCAAATGAGAATTTACCTGTTCCTAGTTTTATTTTTTTAATATTTTCGATGGTAGGGGGTGGCACATAATGCTTATTACATCTCTCTTGACGTATTCAGTATAGCCTGTATAGAATGTGTTCTGCCACGATACTGAAATTTCATTGTTGCAATTGTCGGTCTTTGGCGTAGATGGCTTAAATAATTTACTGCGATTCTGGTGAATTATATCTTCCAGAGAAGCAGAATATTGTAATGTACGGAGCCGTAATCAACGGTTGTTGCCAGATAAGGTCCCAAACTATTATTTACTTTAATTATCTTAGAACGTTTCCTGATGGTATTCGGAAACGTTGTGGTAGCTAACAAACACCGTGTGTAATATCACCTCTTTATCGTTGCGATTTTAAGGACTATATCTTCACTGTATACCACATCATAAGCTGTTTGTACAAATATTTACTAGCAATGGATACAAAAGCAAAGTCGGTATTTTTATCATAGTTGTTATCCTTACATCACGAAATATATGGAATGAAATCCAAAACAGGCGTAAACGACAGAGAGAAAGGAAAAAAAGCAACAAAAGTTGCTACATTTTATGGCAATGCTTCACGTGGTTACTCAGGAATCTTTTCAATCCATAAAGCATACAACTTTGTTAGTACTGATCTGGTTTCATCCTTTTTTTACCTTTTGCTAATAAACACGGAATAAGATCCTTAACCCTTTTCTGGTGGTTATACCTCACTCAGGAATGTTATTCAGGTGCTGTATCTAGATTATAAGTGGGCGCGCACAGTGGTCTACCGTTGAAAGAACTATTGTCCATTTAAGAAATTATTTTTAAAGATTTCTCATATTTTACTCAACATATACGTAGAAACGCTGAAAATCGAATAACGCTATCCTACTTGAGGGATGCACATCACATGTCTTCGTCAGGGCAGTCTTCGTTCGACGCGACGTGTGCTGCCACCTGGTTAGGCGGCCAGAAGCTCAAGGGGATCGAAGGCGAGGGAGCGGCCGGAAACAGCCGACCAACCCCGACGCGCCATTTTTGACATGAAATATTCGCCGTACACACGAGCTTCGCAATACTCTTCGTTATAACGCAGAGTTAAAACCGCTCGTCTTCTTCCGGAAACCGGCTTTTCGATGCTTTTTTTTGATGTTCTGCTAGCGTTTGAGTATTTTCGCACTTATCCGACTTTTTTTGGTAATTATCTTGCATTATTTTCATTATCTGTGGAGTTACAGTGTAGCGTAATTGGACTGAATTATAAGGTGCACATACTTGGCGATATATTTTTTACGAGGATCGCTGCCAATGGTGTAACTGTTTGGAGAAACGTTGCATTCATAGTCGACGTATGCGCTATCTCGGTTAGACATGTAGTTGCTTGTCTAGCACTGTCTCGGTATTTTCACACTCTGAAATAACGGCTTGATTCCAAAACAAATTGTCAGGGTTTTTAAAAAATTTCGTGTCTTTTGTGAAGTACTGACCTGCTTGCTTTCGATGATTTTGAGCTGGTACACCTATATAGCCACATATCGTGAAATTTAGCAGCGATACAAAATTTCTTTATAATCCATACTCTGACGTATGTATTTCCTATTCGCACAAACTACTGAATGTATTTTAAGTTTTATTCAGTCATCGGAAGATAAATTTATTCATACGCTTCCACAATGGTCATAAACTTCCATGAAAACTGACCTTTTTCTCCTACGTGGAATAACTGTACCGTGAATCAGCCTATCGTGATGTTTCCTGCAATATTTTACTAGAAAGCGCCCCACTGGGAAATAATTTTACATGTATAAATGATGACTTTTCGTTGTACTGTTTTCAGCTGCAGCAGACATTTCCAGTTTCAGCGTCCATCTGAGGTTTCGTGTGTATGCGCAAAACGTAGGAGGTGGACGGTTTTGTATGTCAGTTGTATTTACCTACCTGCCGGGTGTATAGAGGAGAAGTTCTATGATGGTCTGTAAATGAATTTTTCAAGTAGTGTAAATTTTTCGTTTGTACATAATTGAGACGACACTCTACAGCATTTTTAGCCCATAGTATTCACATAACGTGAAAAATGCAATTTATTGTAGAATACTACCAGAGCAGAGTTTTAAAAATGATAGGAGAGACTGTGAGCCTGGAGTTTGCAGCAGTGAACCAGCATTTCCACTATGTGAGAGGGTATTTGTGACAGTGGAGTGCTTGTAAATCCTTCGCGATTACAAAAGTAGAACATTAGAACATCGCTGTAGTTGAATGAAAGTAAATGTGAACATCGATAATGAAACTCAGGGCCCAGGCTTTTTAGAAGATAAAAGTACCATTGTATAAAAAGCGCCCCAGCATTCCAGAATTGTCATGGACGCCTTGGTATGTGTAAGAAACATAAAATCCACGAGGACGGTGGCGCAATGATTGAGACACTAAACTCATATTCTGGAGGACGGCGGTTCAACGCCCCGTCCGGCTATCCGAATGTAGGGTTTCCCCGATTTCTCTAATTCAGCAGGGATGGTGGCTTTGAACTGCACGCGGTCAGTTAGTTTTACCATTTTTCCCGACCAGAGCTTGTGTTCCGTGTCTAATCCTATGTTGCTTCATAACAATAAACAAATAACATGTTTTCCTGTACAACAGTAAAAAACTACGTAAACTGCGACGTGTTCCCTTCTTAAGCACTATTATGACATACTGTCAATTAGAGAAACAGTGACAATTGAATTTCTTTCATTACAACGATGTAAGGTCAAAGCACTTTGTATAGGTATGCGGCCATTTTTTGTTCAGCATTTAATAATAAGTAGGAAAGTCTTGTTCCCATCTTTTATTTCAATTTCTTTAATCTCCAACTTCCACGTCATAGTAAAACTAACAACCGTACATCTCACACAGCTGCAACAAATCGCAGATTTTTTATTAGTTTTCTCCCTTATCTTTCCTTAACCTACACGACTGGCCATTAAAATTGCTACACCAAGAAGAAATGCAGATGATGAACGGGTATTCATTGGACAAATATATTATACTAGAACAGACATGTGATTACATTTTCACGCAATTTGGGTGCATAGATCCTGAGAAATCAGTACCCAGAACAACCACCTCTGGCCGTAATAACGCCCTTGATACACCTCGCCATTGAGTCAAACAGAGCTTGGATGGCGTGTACAGGTACAGCTGCCCATGCAGCTTCAACATGATACCACAGTTCATCAAGAGTAGTGACTGGTGTATTGTGACGAGCGAGTTGCTCGGCCACCATTGACCGGATGTTTTCAATTGGTGGGAGATCTGGAGAATGTGCTGGCCAGGGCAGCAGTCGAACATTTTCTGTATGCAGAAAGGCCCGTACAGGACCTGCAACATGCGGTCGTGAGTTATCCTGCTGAAATGTAGGGTTTCGCGGGGATCGAATGAAGGGTAGAGCCACGGGTCGTAGCACATTTGAAATGTAACGTTCACTGTTCAAAGTGCCGTCAGTGCGAACAAGAGGTGACCGAGACATGTAACCAATGGCACCCCATACCATCACGCTGGGTGATACGTCAGTACGGCGATGACAATTACACGCTTCCAATGTGCGTTCACCGCGATGTCGCCAAACACGGATGCGACCATCATTATGCTATAAACAGTACCTGGATTCACACGAGAAAATTACGTTTTGCCATTCGTGCACCCAGGTTCGTCATTGAGTACACCATCGCAGGCGTTCATTTCTGTGATGCAGCGTCAACGGTTACCGCAGCCATAGTCTCCGAGCTGATAGTCCATGCTGCTGCAAACGTCGTCGAACTGTTCGTGCAGATGGTTGATGTCTTGCAAACGTCCCCATCTGTTGACTCAGAGATCGAGAAGTGGCTGCACGATCCGTTACAGCTATGCGGATAATACGGCTGCCATCTCGACTGCTAGTGATACGAGGCCGTTGGGATCCAGCACGGCGTTGCGTATTACCCTCCTGAACCCACCGATTCCATATTCTGCTAACAGTCACTGGATCTCGACCAACGCGAGCAGCAGTGTCGCGATATGATAAACCGCAATCGCGATAGGCTGCAATCCGACCTTTATCAAAGTCGGAAACGTGATGGTACGCATTTCTCCTCCTTACGCGAGGCATCACAACAACGTTTCATCAGGCAACGCCGGTCAACTGCTGTTTGTGTATGAGAAATCGGTTGGAGACTTTCCTCATGTCAGCACGTTGTAGGTGTCGCCACCGACGCCAACCTTGTGTGAATGCTCTGAAAAGCTAATCATTTGCATATTACAGAATCTTGTCCCTGTCGGTTAAATTTCGCGTCTGTAGCACGTCATCTTCGTGGTGTAGCAATTTTAAGGGCCAGTAGTGTAGAATGTCTTGAAGCGATGCTGAATTCCAAATAAACATAATATATTGCGAGGTAATCACTTAATCGTACTGTTTATTTAAAATAACACGATGGTGCACGAAATCCATTTTCCAGCAATCAAACAAATACCAGCTATTACAACTACAAAAAGCCGTTCGACGCATGGAGAAAGAGTAGACATCTGGAGATGACAGGCTTTCAGTATAAATGATTTAAACTGGAGGAAAAATTATACGAAAAGAACATGTGAAATTATTTGCAGCATGTCTGTGGAGTTAGAAAATCCCCCAATACTTTAGCAATCCTGTACCTATTCTACTTCACAATGAAGGAGACGCGTAAGAGGTAAAAAAATGTAGTTCTATTAGCTCCGTCTCCGTAGCGTATAAGATATTTATTAAACTCATCACCAAATGCAAAGAAAGGAAACATCAGAGAAGGGAAAAGCTTATTTAGAAGTAGATATAGCACTGTGGACCATTTGCAAGTTAAGAACAAAATCATAGGTCGGGGCAATGAGTATGAATTACCAACTTGTCCAGTATTCATAGATCTTGAGAAAGATTTTGAATTAATTTCGGTTCAGTCTCTAGCAATACCTCTAGAAACACGAAGCACTGATACAAGAATATACTGAAGAATGTATGTGTCAAGGTTATAGCTTCCATTAGACTCTCAACATGGTAACAAAAATTTGAACTAAAAGATGAGCCATTGAAGAAGATATCGCATTACGAAAGGTGTTCTCAAGAGTTGTAGAGAAAGTTTCAGATCTTTAAACTTGGAATACGAAGGAGAAATACTTGTTAACACATCCCACTGGAACCGCATTCGTTTCACTGATGGCACTATACTCTACTCCATGTAGCAAGTTTGAAAATGGACTTAGGAAGTAATGGTAATAACACAAAAACGATGTTTATGTTACATATCGAGGACTAAATAGCTGAAATTAACGATGAATTCGTAGAAAAAACGACGAATTGTTCGGTTTAGAGTAGTTGATAACTGCAGGATACAAAACAGGAGTAAAAACATCCTGCAGTCCTTTTGATAAGCCGGCCGGTGTGGCCGTGCGGTTCTAGGCGCTTCAGTTTGGAACCGCGTGACCGCTACGGTCGCAAGTTCGAATCCTGCCTCGGGCATGGATGTGTGTGATGTCCTTAGGTTAGTTAGGTTTAAGTAGTTCTAAGTTCTTGGGGACTGATGACCACAGATGTTAAGTCCCATAGTGCTCAGAACAAACCGTCTTCAGTCACGAATCGTGATATTTATATCAATAACGATGTATTTAGAGCCCTAGGGCTCATCTTCAAGAGATTGATCAGAATTCATAATTTTTCAAGCTCAGGTTACTATTGATTCTGTTAAGAGTGCGTAGGTGTATTACAAAGCGTCTCATTGTGACTAAAAATTTTACAAAAGTAAAAATTTACTTACTGTTTCCAGTAGTGGTTACAAAGTTTTTAAGTACGTTATGTATTCGGCTCATAGCACATTTGCAAACAAAATTCAAACAACTCAAAGAATATCCGAATGTAAAGCGTTACATTTCTGCACAGGTGTTGTTATTTCAAGATGACAGAAAGATGCAACCTTATTATTTATACATAGATGTCATTATGAAACAGTTATTTGTGCAGATATCAGATATGACGTTATGTTATGAAAAGTTGCAACTATCAAATACTTGTTTCTTTAGAAAAAATAAACTTTTGAAATTACTGAAAAATAGGCTGTTAAACATTGTTTATTCATTCAGCATGCTTTCGGACTACATTTCTTTGTGTAACAGTATTCCTAATCGTTCTACCAGATCAAGTTGTCTTCGATTATATTGTGTGTGGAGCACAGCTACACTATTGTGGATGCCACCATTAGTTTATTTGTAACGCGTATGGGAAGTTCTTCCTGTTTTGTCTACGTAGAACATAGTAAAACTTTAAATATTCCACTGTGTTCTGTTAATGGGGTGTTTATGTGAAGATGTGTGTTGTCAGTTGTTTTCCATGTAGTACTTCTTTTAAGTGAACTCGTTATTCTTTAAAGCCGGCCGGTGTGGCCGAGCGGTTCTAGGCTCTTCAGTCTGGAACCGCGCGACCGCTACGGGTGCACGTTCGAATCCTGCCTCGGGCATGGATTCGTGTGATGTACTTAGGTAAGTTAGTTTAAGTAGTTCTAAGTTCTAGGGGACTGATGACCTCAGATGTTAAGTCCCATAGTGCTCAGAGCCATTTGAACCATTTTTATTCTTTAAAAAGTAATCACCATAACTGTTAATACATTTATTCCACTGTGAGACAAGGCAGTCATTGCCTTCATGGAAAAATGTTTGCGGTTTATCTGTGGAACCGTGATTGTACCCAGGCAAGTACCTCTTCGTCCTGGGACCGATGACCATGCAGTTTGGTCCCTTCCCTTTCAACCTTAAACCCCCCACCACCCCTCTTTGTGCAAAGCAAATCGACGACCACGAATGTCTTCGTTCAGGGCTCCAAAAATCTGGAAATCGCATGAGAGAGATCGGGACTGTATGGATGATGTGTAAGTACTTCCCAGCGAAACTTCTGCAGCGTAGTCGAAACAACGGACACGCCAGCTCCGAGACAGGCATATGACCTGTTGTTTGCCTGCAAGGGCCCACTGCTCACTGAATTTCTGGAACACGGCGCCACAATTAAAGCACAATGGTACGTGGACACTTAGGAGACATTGAAGCATGCGATCAAGTCCAAACGCCCAGAAATGTTGACAGACGGCATAATTCTGTTGCAGGATAATGTCCGCCCACATTTTGCCAACATTGTTTCGACTACGCTGCAGAACTTTTTCTCGGAACCTCTTACACATCCTTCATACAGTCTCTATCCCTTTCCATTCGATTTCCGTATTTTTGGAGCCCTAAAGAATGACACGCCAGATTTGCCACAGATATCCACCCATCCTACTTTATGCAGTAGGCGAGCTTTCGAGTTCCACATTCTGCCATGAGAGGTGGACGTCCAACATGTTGTCGCCTATTCGTGGTTTCCCTTCAGCCAGTTTCCATAGATGCTCACGACATTAGAGCGATTCCTCATTCATCTTCTCTCCACGCATGTACCGAAACACCAAGTAGTGATCACATTAATGGGACGGAACCGTGTGTAGGGGCACACCACCAGTTGGACCGCACCTAATTGAGCACTGTTCTCTTCAAACCAGTCTTGGGGTTGGTAGGCAGCTCTAACTTTGCATTACTTGACGTCTGGGGTTCGAAACTTCTTAAACGTCACGGCTAATGAAATGTGGGTAGATGACACTGACACGCTGAACATTACGTAGTTTAAGATGCTTGATTCACTCGTTATTCACAGACTGAGAAAAAATGTCTGTTTCTGTGGTTTCTAATCTTTCTTCACTTACACTGGACTATGTAGGGTAATGCTGAATACGATTAAAATACTTTTCCACAGTTACTCGTCAACGGTTCCTGCCTTCCTTCACACAGTCCGCACATAAGGTCTTCAATCATCTCCGAAACACTCCCGTGCTGACTAATCACGGAGTTTACTTGTCTACCAGCACGCCTCCAAATAACTAAGATCGCCTCTTTGAACCCTACCCGCGAGTGAGCACACGAGCGTTAGTCAAGAACAGATCACACTCGGAGTTTTGTAAGTGATCTCGTTTACAGATAACGATAGTGAAGAAGAGGACTGGGTTGCTCGGGGGAACGAGTATATGGCGGTGCGTGTGTCTGCTGTCGGGTCTGGGGCCCTGCAGACGTCCGACGAGGGGCAGAACTGGACACTTCCGTGAAGCCGGAGTCGACATCTTAGCGATCCGAAAAATAAAAGTCGACTCGCATGTCTGGAGCCGGCGTCACGCGAGCCCTCGTGTGTATCAACTTGTGCGCAGCCTCCCCTCCCATTGTCTGTGCCATCATTTCCGTAAATGATCCGCTCGTTTTCTTCGCGGAAACCTTTTCGGATCTGCCAGTACTGTCTGAGAGACGGTCAGCTTATATGTTCACCTACTACAGCTACTATGCCTCACGCAGTGCAACTGATCACGCGCAGAAAAAGAAATTGAGCTCGAGTCCCGCTGCCACTAGGAAGTCATCCTAAAATCTTAAGTGGTTTACATAATGAGTGCTGCACTCAGCATCGTTGTATAAGCTGTTCTTAAACATCCTGCCAGACTAAAAATGTGTGTCAGATTAGGACTCGAGGCAGCATCTAAACTTTCGGGGGCAATTTCGTATCAGCAAAAATATCTGGGCACCATTCAGGAAATTTGGAAATTTGTGGTAAGGTCTTATGGGACCAAACTGCTGAGTTCATTGGTCCCTAAGCCAATCTAACGTACACTAACTTACACTATGGACAACACACCCACCCATGCCCGAGGGAGGCCTCGAGCCTCCGACGGGGACAGCCACGCGGACCGTGACAAGCGCCCTAGACCGCGCGGCGGCACCATTCAGGGCCTTAATTTCTGCTACCTTCAAAACTTCACAGTTATGTAGTTAAGAAGTATTTTCAACGTGGCATCTGTGTGTATACAACTTAAACGCTGCACATTTTCACGTCTCACAGTTAAAAATGGATTTACTCCGAAACATGTTCTGGTGTTGATAGATGAAGTATTGTGGGAGCTATGTGGTGTTCATGACATTTATGTAATTCGGGAAATTTTTATTAGAAGCTAGACACGCTGTTCATAAAACATTAGTTCTTATCATTTCATTGCAAATAACAATTCGTCAGATGGAAATAAGACAGTAATTTCGTCACACAGTTTTTAAAAAGGGCCTTTCAGGCCAAAAATAAACAGGCGCTAGACGATCCCAAAGTGAATATTTTGAGATAGAAACTAATGATCGGAAATGAATATTTCAGGCTACAATGTCTCGAATGAATAATTTGTGTGAAGCACGTGCTTGTAAACTGCTGCATCAAGGATATTACTAGCGCTACCTTAAAAACGGTACTGTGTCGTCTGTGGTATTGTCACGGTCGAGTTTACAGCTTGTTTCTTTCTTGTCTATACGGACACACAGTGCGCCACAGAAGTATGTCTTCCAGTAATGACAAAAGAATTAAACCATGAAACGCGTATTTTCCCCCCTTTTGTGGTTATAGGATGTATGGCACCCGTTATGTTTTTCTGTGAGTCAAAAACCCGAACACGAACAAAGACCATATTATCTCGATAAATAAGTATTCCAACAAAATTTGGAGCTGGAGGTTAGGCAGAGTTTTCATTTTGTTTATTTATTTAAACATGTTCCATTACATTATTTGTAATACTTGTAACGACACAAGTATACGTCACACAGTGTAGGAATTGTTCCATTTCATTTTTTAGAAGTTATTTCGTTATTCTTTGTCATAACTAAAAAAATACGATCAGTAGCAGGGAAGTTGCAAAAACCTGTATAAAGCTAGCAGTGCGCTGAGTGCGCATATGCAGTGGGATAAAAAGACAGCTCGCTGCTCTAACGTACTACCACCAGCCTGCGAAGCACGCAACTAGTAATCTGTAACTGTGTTGTAAATGTATAGCTGTCAAGAATGGTTTTTTGTATTAATATCTATATATTGTTAAGTAGATCTTAGTTTTAAAAGTACACTCCTGGAAATGGAAAAAAGAACACATTGACACCGGTGTGTCAGACCCACCATACTTGCTCCGGACACTGCTAGAGGGCTGTACAAGCAATGATCACACGCACGGCACAGCGGACACACCAGGAACCGCGGTGTTGGCCGTCGAATGGCGCTAGCTGCGCAGCATTTGTGCACCGCCGCCGTCAGTGTCAGCCAGTTTGCCGTGGCATACGGAGCTCCATCGCAGTCTTTAACACTGGTAGCATGCCGCGACAGCGTGGACGTGAACCGTATGTGCAGTTGACGGACTTTGAGCGAGGGCGTATAGTGGGCATGCGGGAGGCCGGGTGGACGTACCGCCGAATTGATCAACACGTGGGGCGTGAGGTCTCCACAGTACATCGATGTTGTCGCCAGTGGTCGGCGGAAGGTGCATGTGCCCGTCGACCTGGTACCGGACCGCAGCGACGCACGGATGCACGCCAAGACCGTAGGATCCTACGCAGTGCCGTAGGGGACCGCACCGCCACTTCCCAGCAAATTAGGGACACTGTTGCTCCTGGGGTATCGGCGAGGGCCATTCGCAACCGTCTCCATGAAGCTGGGCTACGGTCCCGCACACCGTTAGGCCGTCTTCCGCTCACGCCCCAACATCGTGCAGCCCACCTCCAGTGGTGTCGCGACAGGCGTGAATGGAGGGACGAATGGAGACGTGTCGTCTTCAGCGATGAGAGTCGCTTCTGCCTTGGTGCCAATGATGGTCGTATGCGTGTTTGGCGCCGTGCAGGTGAGCGCCACAATCAGGACTGCATACGACCGAGGCACACAGGGCCAACACCCGGCATCATGGTGTGGGGAGCGATCTCCTACACTGGCCGTACACCACTGGTGATCGTCGAGGGGACACTGAATAGTGCACAGTACATCCAAACCGTCATCGAACCCATCGTTCTACCATTCCTAGACCGGCAAGGGAACTTGCTGTTCCAACAGGACAATGCACGTCCGCATGTATCCCGTGCCACCCAACGTGCTCTAGAAGGTGTAAGTCAACTACCCTGGCCAGCAAGATCTCCGGATCTGTCCCCCATTGAGCATGTTTGGGACTGGATGAAGCATCGTCTCATGCGGTCTGCACGTCCAGCACGAACGCTGGTCCAACTGAGGCGCCAGGTGGAAATGGCATGGCAAGCCGTTCCACAGGACTACATCCAGCATCTCTACGATCGTCTCCATGGGAGAATAGCAGCCTGCATTGCTGCGAAAGGTGGATATACACTGTACTAGTGCCGACATTGTGCATGCTCTGTTGCCTGTGTCTATGTGCCTGTGGTTCTGTCAGTGTGATCATGTGATGTATCTGACCCCAGGAATGTGTCAATAAAGTTTCCCCTTCCTGGGACAATGAATTCACGGTGTTCTTATTTCAATTTCCAGGAGTGTATTATGAACCCTTATACTTAAAGCTGTAACGAGTCATGGCTATAGGCTGAAGTTAAAATGTAAAGGAACATCCCTGCGGAAGGGTAAGGCGGGAGAAACATTGCGACAGAAAGTTCCAGAACAGTTCTCTTTGTGAGGGTTGTGAAGAAGTGTGTGGTGCGATGCCCACGTACTGTACTGTGTGGTGGTTAAAATGAGCACAATAATTGTTAAACGGTGTCGGATGGTCGGGAAATTATTGCTACACATTATTTGACAGTATGAAGAAGCTGTTTGTCAACCAAGCAGAAGTGGCAATGTTATTACGAGGACCAATGGGAAGTAGTTTGCTGTGAAGGAGGCATACATTATGTTGCAGCATTACCCACTGCACTGGCCAAATATTACGATGGGAATTACGACTCGGAACGACCCGGAAGCCGCTGTGTACAAGTTGCTAAACCATCCATCGGTACCAAAATCAAATGAGTGGCTGCAATACGTTGCTCAACACCACAAAAGGACTGAAGTGTTTATTGCTATAGTGAAGTTAAGTATATTTTGTTTTTCATAGTGACGGACATATTGTAAACGTCGTGATTCGCCGTCCTTGTGCACAAGTTAAGTACTCAAAATTAAGTGTTTAAAAGCAACAAGTTTTATGGCAGTGTTGTTATTTCAGTAGATACTTAGTGTGTCCTTTTCACATGCTGTGATATTTAATCAGCAACATTTTCAGGTCATAAGCTGGTTATATTTAGGCCTATATCAAGTGCTTAAAATTATTATTGCCCTATTCAGCAAAGCATCAGATTGTGTACGAAGTACTATTTTATTACACTGACAAGGATAATAAAAGCAGTTGCAGAAAAAGACAACAAAAGGTGTTGTGCACATTTTCATTACTACAAAAAAGATTATTACTATGGTGTTCAGAACATACGATTTAATTCATTGCGCCTGACGAACTAAATTTTTGTTTCAAAAAAAGTGCAGGAAAGTGTTATTGTCACATTTCATTGAAGTACTATCAGTTCAAAAATTCTTCACGTTGAAAATTATCAGGAAACATCAGTGTAAAAACTCATTTTCAGTCAGTGGTCAATTCTGTGTAAAGATAAGGTTAGAGAAAGATGTTTATTATTATAAAAATTACAAATAACACTACCACGGTAGCTACGCAACTTCAATGTTTAGCAGGATATTTCACTCAACATTTCAGTGTTATTTTACACAAAGGTGTCTCAAGTTTAAAATAGATTTATTCTGTGCTGATGAAAGTGTCTTTTGCTGCCGTAGTGAAAGTAATACATGTGTAGGATCCATATTGTCCAAATGCAATGTATGTCGCTATTTCAAAGTGGTTATGACTTCTATTATGTACTCTCCTCCCTCTTGACTGCTCGTCGAGTTACTATATCGGTTCTCATTATTCAAAATTAAATATTGTGGGGTAGGAGCTTAGCTTAGAGCGATTAGTGAAATCAACACTGAGGTCTTACTGCATGGAAGCGTCCGAGAATTACAGTTACGAGTCCGGTCGCCAACCACGATCATTTATAAGCGAAAACTGACCCTTAGAACTACTACATACTACATGTGTGTGTGTGTGTGTGTGTGTGTGTGTGTGTGTGTGTGTGTGTGTGTGTGCGTGTGTGCGTTTCTGTGTGTAAAAAATGATTGTGCTGGATGATGATGATAACGACGACGATGAGAAGGGAGAGGGTGAAACTTTGTGCCGGCACATAGCCTACTTCTCGCGAATAGCACCAAGGAGGCCGCCAAGTCTAACGTCCCCACCCGACGGAGGAATCACCAACAGTGTCACATGCCCTCACTTCACGAGACATTGCGGAGAGGTTCAGCACTGTATTTAAACCAGGAAATTGGCGTGAAGTCTGGTGATCAGGAACTTTACACCATCTCTCTTGCTGGCCGCGGTGACCGTGCGGTTCTAGGCGCTGCAAACCGGAACCGCGGGACTGCTACGGCCGCAGGTTCGAATCGTGCCTCGGGCATGGATGTGTGTGCTGTCCTTAGGTTAGCTAGGTTTAAGTAGTTCTAAGTTCTAAGGGACTGATGACCTAAGATGTTAAGTCCCATAGTGCTCAGAGCCATTTGAACCAACCATCTCTCTTCCCCTTACCGGCTAAATACTGGTAGCGAAAATTTCTTCCACTACCAGGATTCGAACCATCTTGCCCCCAGGTCGAGCGCCACCGGACAAGTGTGCGTTATCGACCTCAACCAAACATTTAATAAACGACTAAAACATCAACACATTTATTTACAGGTCGAGCGCCACCGGACAAGTGTGCGTTATCGACCTCAACCAAACATTTAATAAACGACTAAAACATCAACACATTTATTTACAGTATGTGCATCACAGTAAAATTATACGTATCTTCATTATCACTGTTTGTCTGTTCTACAGCGCTTCAAAAATAGTTGTGTATCATTGTTGAATGTTAATAACGTCGTCCAAAGTTCGTAGCTGTATTCTCACTGCTAGTATTCCTAGATGGGGGCGGCACGAGGCGGTCCACATAGACACCATCGATCATGCACATTTCTCCTCTAGCCATTTTTTCATACCAATATTGCGCTTTCTCTCAGTCTCATTTTTTAGATGTCTGTATTCCCTTCTTTTATCTCATTATACATTCTTTCAATCTTGTCATCATCTGTGGAGCTAGATGGCATATAAACTTGGACCTCTGTGATGGGTGTTGCCGTCATGTGGCTACCGTAAGGCGTTCAGTATATTGTTCATTGTTGCTCACGCGCATTCTTATTTTCATATTCATTAGGAGTAAATGAATAGGAACCTGCAGCAAGAAAGCATCTAATGAAAAATATAAGTCTACGGACACCTATGATCGCATCTGTAATCTATTGGTAGGCCTAGGTGAAATTGCTTTCTGTTCGTGGAAGGTAAGGTTAGGCGCAGTTATCGTTGGGCAGCGCACGTTAGAAGTTTCCGGGCAATTCATTTCCTTCTGTTCGACAGTAAACACTGTTGTTCTTACCGTGAGCGCAAGTAAGCACAGAACTCCGGACAGGTTTTTGACTTGTGAGTATGTGTCAAGACCTGAGCCAGCCGATGTGACCTAGCGGTTCTAGGCGCTTCAGTCCGGAACCGTGCTGCTGCTATGGTCGCAGGTTCGAATCCTGCCTCGGGTATGGATGTGTGTGATGTACTTAGGTTGGTTAGGTTTAAATGGTTCTAAGTCTATGGGACTGATGACCTCAGATGTTAAGTCCCATAGTGCTTAGAGCCATTTGAACCACTTTTTTTTTTTTTTGTCAAGTCCTGAACTTCTGCGACGAGACGGCGATGTGGAACAGTTCACGCGAATGGATTGAGTGTTTAGAAAACACTTGGACAGATCTGGATGACAAAGAAATGACAAGACATCCAACTACATCCTCCGAAGAAGGAGTTAAATTGGCCGTTGTCATCAACGAACAGTACAGAATAAATAAGCGCTTATATGTCAGCTCTTTCTGGGCTCGGTTCCTGCGAAGGAAGAGGCATTATCGAGAATAACTTGAAGTATCTACGTCTAGCAGCAAATCGGTTTTCAGAAAAATGAAGGCCGTAATTGTAATGGTATTCACTGAGGGAGGCGTTTTACAATGGACAGCTATAACATCACATTGATCATAATAAATATTGCACAGTAGCTATAATGATGTTAAAAGTAATGATTTCCGAGTCGGCGAAAGGTTTGGGTGCAGATATCAGAAATAGAATTGTCTCCCTGCTATTTCCTTTTTCCTAGATAATTTTGGAGTTGCTGCTGATCTGAAAGGTAAAGTATCCTTGATGACCGCTGTAATTATGGACGGAAGAAAAAAAAAAAACATTTGCGAACGCAAAGGAAGGAAGATAGGGTTTAACGTCCCGAATATGAGACGGAGGACATGCTAGGACTGGGGCAGATTGAAGAAAGCAACTACCCATATTTTGTTTTTAATGGAACCATCTCGCCATTCGCCTTAAGCGATTTATGTTAACCACGAGAAACCTAGATATGGCTGGCCGAAGCTGGAATACGCAAGAAAATTTTGTCGTTGCTTACTTCAGACTCGCCTTACAGTTCTCGTCGTGTGACATATATTAACTAAAGCTTTTACAGTCGGATATATCTGCATAGCTTTGACGGTTCTCTATAGCCAAATATGAGGAACAGAATGCGCATTTGTTGGTAAGCCATTATTTGCTCAATTTTGTTAAGTTTTCGGAAGGAATGTACAAAAAAATAATCCGGGTTCTAAAAACATCGTTGCAGGTTTAAGTTTCCCATTTGTTATTTTTAGTTTTGATGCCATTGCGACAGAATAATAACTGAACTTACGACGTCAAATAAGCGATAGTCTTAAACCTTTTGTGACCGATCTTCGGTTAAGACTCAGCTACCTGAGTCATTGAAACTTTGGCCTGTCCTCCGGTACAAATATTTCGTGTATGTCACAATGTCATTATATGGGTACTTTTAGATAACGTGTTATTGACGAAGAATATCTTAAATTGCCAAAGCTTGGACGATTATTCGCTGCAGGGAAGCGAATAGCGGATTATGGAGCCGTGATTGTATCAAAAATTCTTCAGGAAACACGTACAGTTCGATTCACCTTTCTGGATTTAAGCTGTTTTTTTTCTCGTTAACGGTTAGTGCATTTGGAGGTCTTCGAGAATTACTGAATAAAAAAGGGTCAGCTTCCTATGAAAAAATCTCACATAATATTCCGTCAATGTTGCACTGTAGGAGAAGTGCTGATAAACTGATGCTGAAAGATCCTTGAGTTCTGTTAGTTAGATAATTTAATTTTACTTGCCAGCTCTCCAGATATAGTTAGTGAAGATGAGACTTTACCTTCCGAAATGTTCGACAATACTGAAAGAAAAAAAGTAAATTTCCCTGATATCTGCGCTGTTACTGCCACTCTAAATACAGTTTTTATTTTGTGGTATTCATCCCAAATACTGGTTTGACTCTAGCCTATCCTGGATAAGATCTCGTCGTCTCTGCATATCTGATAACTACTCCAACCTACATCCATTCGAACGTATTTGCTGTAGTCAAGTTACCTCCATTACTACACCTTTCTCACGATTAGATTGAGCATCTCTTCGTTAGCTATTCGATTTACTAGTCTAATCTTCAGCACTCAGTACCGTTATTCTTACATTTAATATTATCAACAGCGTTGTTGCTAATATGTTGTTTTTCATGTCTTTGATGACTATTAAAGTACATTTGTTGTTCATCATTTCTTTCAGTATTAAAGAGACGCAATCATTTCGATTTAAATCAAAACCTGATGTTAAACGTTAGGCAAAAATTATCCCCACATGCTTACCGTCCCTGTACTGTATTTGTCTACTACCCCGGTGCTATTTTCTACAGGGTGTCCCAAACCTTTAGGATCAAAATTATACAGCCGGTAGAGGATCCTAAACGAAATACTTTCAGATAACAACCCAATAATGAGAAATGAATATTTCAGGCAGTTCAACTTCTTGAATAAGCATACCGTGTGTGCAGCATGTTTGTAAGCTTTTATGTTTATGCGTCGATGATGGTGGCTGTACCTTGAAAGACAATACTCCACGGTGTACACTTTGTATGATGTTGCATGTCGTGGGCTTATGAACGCTCAGCATATAAAGAACAGGAAAGTGTTCGTTGGGTCCCAGCTTTATGCCTTATTGTAAAGAAGATGGCAGGCGTATTTCAGAGAGTGTGCAAAAATATTATGCGTTATTGTAATGTGTGCATTGCGAATGGCGGCAATCGCGGTGAACAGTTGCTTAGATTCTAAATTGTTACTGTACGGTTTATGTTCTTTGTGCTGGTAACAAACAAAATACTATATTCCTAACAATAGTTCTCGATCTCAAAGTACTCAGTTTAGGGACCTCTACTACGCGTAGAATTTTGAAGCATCCTGTATGTTCTCGCACCCATCTATCTGTGTTCCTCTCATATGTTCCTACGCTGCATCTTTTTTTTTTTCGGACAGAATGAGTTTTATTTGAGAGTACTGCAAAACGGGGCCTTGTCAACCCACAGTGTGTTCAGTCTTTTTTGGGACTTGAGTGTGTAATGGGTGATTACACCTATGGCATTTTCACAACTAATATTAATATCTCTCTTGTCACTGCTTCAGTCAGTTCTTTAGTAAAATTTTCCACACTGGCTTAATTCATTGTAGTTTCCATAGATGATCACTCAGTCAACCTCGGAAATGATTACACTTAGCAAGAAAGCATTCGCATAGCCTAAAGTACATTTGTGAATCACTGTGTGACCGGTATCAGAGCGTAATGATACATATTCCCCTTCGTTTTATTTCTCGTTTTGTGTTTAACTGTGTCGGAAGAAACTGTCATAGACTGTCCCTCGTTTGTAAAATTTGGAATGATCGCTTATTTGTAATCAGGTACGATAAAAAAATCACGAAAGTCAACGGGCACTGAGAGGATCAAACAGTTTTCCCTTTGCTGTAACGGGTCACGTAATAAACTATATCAACAATTCACTGGCACGGACACCAAGGCAGTAGAGGCGGCGACGGAAGGGATGTTGGTAAAGACATAGAGAGAATCCGAGTACCGCCTAGACGTTCCGGAACATTTTTCCACACAAACGAACATTTTATTTGGCACCCTTTCCGCCTTCGTACATTTGCTGCCGTTCTTTGGGCTCCTGCTAAGGCTTTTAAAAATAAATCTAAAGTAATTCATCCTAGAAATAGGTTATTTCTGTTACTAGTTACGATACTCTGTGTACAAATTTGGCACTTGGGTCGTCTCTGGCATCCCCAGGCGGCTGCTAGTATTACGTTCCACGTGCAACGAACGGGGAAGTGTATCTGCTGTATCTAGCATAATCCATTAGAAATTAATTTTTGTAATCAGGGATAGACTTTGTCCTCGTCTTGCAATGCCACGACTAAGAAACTTTGAAAAAATCACCATTTCAAAAAGATAAGCAAATTTAAAATTTAATCCCAACCAAATTATTGTAACTATAGTGTGGCATTACTGACTGCGATAGTCAATGCGATATCAGCTGTCCAAACCGGAAGATGGTTTCTTATTCGAACGCACTTGGTATCCCTCCATCCAGCTATGTGAATTTCGTGTCTTAAGAGTAACCGTTTCGTATGGGTAGTTGTGGTAAGTGCATGTTTGTGATATCGTTGTGTTGTTGATAATGATATGAGGTAAATATGTGGAGAGAGAGAGAGAGAGAGAGAGAGAGAGAGAGAGGGAGAGAGAGAAGGGCGTATGAGAAACAGCCTAAGGGGCCGCCGAACTTGGCATTCATGCAGAAGGGGTATGCCATCAGTGTTGCCGTATGCTCGTATGCCGTGGCCTGAAGTGAAACTAAAAAAAAGAAAGATAATGAGAAATTTAACTGGAAACACATTCTGAAGTGTCATTGCGACCAATTTCTATCTTTACAGGAGTGAAGTGCGGCAAAAACAAACAGCATTTTACTCCAAAATTCGCCTCTGTCTGTAAAACATTGGATGTTTACTAAAACAGCAATAATACCGCAACGGAATATGGGGATAATCGGGATACTATACGACATTCTTTGTTGAGACTGACGAAAAATGAAACCAATAGCAAAAGAGCATTTTTTTCGACATGGAAATGTCTTGAAAGCTGAAATTTCGATGGCGAGTAACTCAAATAGTATAATCAACGATACGTTTCAAAGTTTTGACATCGTTATGTCGAAGATTATAAAGAGTGAGTTGCTACTTTCGGAGTTTGGCTAAAAGTTGACTCCTCTTCTGCTGATTGAACAAAAATGTTCGTTGGAAGATATGAAAGATGATGATCTTCGAGTCCAAACGTTAAATGTTGAATAGATGAATTAACTTCAGTAAATGACTTGTGAAACGTGAGAGTAACTGCGCAAAGCCCCAATTAGAGAGAAGGAAAGGCAGGCAGTGGCGAATAAGAGGTAAAGTATAGCTTTACATATTCCGTGGATCGTAACGGTGAACATAATGTGGAATGTGTGCGGAAAATATTGAATAAACAAATGCCACACGCCTGTTTTGACCTGTGTCTTCATTAAAATGGCGGAAACAAGCAACTCGTGGACTTCGAATATGCGTGAAATACATGCCATAACAAGAATTTTAATTATTCCCATCGCTTCACGTTGCTGGTATCGTCAGCTCAGCCCAGGCTATTGAACTTGTGCTAACATAGATCTGGGCTACGTTAGATATCACTATGTCAACACAATGAAGATTCCGCATTCACATCCGTATGCTTCAGCATCTGACAATCAAACTGTGATCTTACAACCTAACCTATGCTTCAGCTTACACTACTTACATCACAAGCTACATCCCAAAAAGATAACACCACCGCCGTTCTGGCGACGGATAGTCGATCGGGGCAACCGATCGACGTGTCATCCAGTAGCCAATGGCGTCATGCAGATGCGATATGGAGGGTACAGAACAATCCCGAACGTTGTCGGGTGAGCAGACGACACTGAATGCACCCTGCTCCATTCCTCCGACCAACGGAAAATAGATGGGAGTACCGGGAATCGAACTCGGGTCCTTCGCATGTCAGTCAGCCACACTGACCACTCAGCTGAACTCATAAAAAGCAAGTTAAACATTATTAATGTTCTTACCCATCTCTTTTATCACACGTATCACGCTCCAACACATTACTTTACGGGTCCAAGCTAACGTCCGGTATTGGCAGTTCAACCGACCTGTATCAGTTAATTTACAAATGTAATAACCCTTCAATGAAAAATATAGCAATATGCTGACAATGTACATGATCTTCTTTTACATCAGTCTTAAATTAACGTTAATTAACCTGTACCAGTTAATTTACAAATGTAATAACCCTTCAATGAAAAATATAGCAATATGCTGACAATGTACATGATCTTCTTTTACATCAGTCTTAAACTAACGTTAAATCTTTCTAAGTGCTTCTAACGATCTCTCTCTCTCTCTCTCTCTCTCTCTCTCATACCACACACACACACACACACACACACACACACACACACGAATTGTCAAGTAAATAGGTTTCTGTCATTGTTAGAAGTTAATTTCATTACCTATTAGGTTCTTCACACCACCGAGTAAGTGTTGACGATACTTACGGCCTAGTGATTCAGATAAGGACTGCGTGATGGAAACAGTAAGCCACTTTTGCTACTAGTATTTTATTTATATCGAAGGAGGAGAAGCTGGCGAGGGAAACTGCAAGACGGAGTGGGGCCATCCGATGCTGAGCCCGCAGGATCCCACAAACGGGAGAGCAGGCGGAAAGATCAGGAGAAGGTGCGGATGAGACGCGGCGCGTTTGTTTAGCACCTTTCGCAATTAGCTTTTATCTGCCGGCGGGGTTGTTACGTAAGGTGTGCAGGCATTAATTTTTGCCGCATGTGTGCATGTCATCAGCGCGCGATGCAACACGGAATGGAGACATTAGCGGCCGTAAGAAGGTTCGCGTGTGGCTGGGGCGGCAAAAACGGCTCCGCGGGAGAGCGCAGAGCGCGGCTGGCGCCGGGAACACATCATTAAGCGCCGCCGCAAAAACAAATAAAATATCTCCACAGGAAGGAACAGCTTAGGCCCCACTCCCAGTGAAAGAAGCCAGTTTTCTCATTATTACAGATATTCCGCAGCTGCAATTCTGGTCACTGGCTTCGATAGCGTACGGAAGTGAAGGAGGCGGCGCCTCCTGTCGCGTCGCCGTTTTTGGACGCGCTCCAGCTTTTTGCCAGGCTTTTTTTACCGCTCTTCTTTCGACGCCGATAACTTACTTCTCCTCGTTCGACGTACGTCGATGCCCTGTCCCTTTCTCTGGCAGTGCCGTCGCCCGGCCTTCCCTTCCGAGATAAATGTTTCGTGTTTCCTGTACTGGCCTTATTGAGCTGTTAACAAATCGCGAGGTCATACGTCAACTATTTTACTCTCTACATAATCTGGTCGTACTTTTTGTGATCATCCGAACTGACTCGCAGGTTCATTCCGGTTGAAAAAAAGGCTTAAGTGGGCCACTCAGAACTCACTGATAGCCATTTCCAACGCTAGATTACCGACCACAATGATAAGTGACGTGTTTACATTACTTCACCAGAATTCTGTGCAAGCCAAATAAACGATTTAGTGAAGTATCACGTAGTTGTTATCTTTCCGTGCATATTGTCTACGTTTATTAAAAACTGACATAAAGTGAGAATAGGAGGGTGATGACTTCGTAGTCCTTAGCCCCAATGATTAAAATTTTAATTTTTGCGACGTATTATGTTACAGAATTTAATTTTTGAATTTAATGTCGATTTTTAGTCTATGTATGGCGGAAGCAGCATAGTATATCAGTGTCCCCCCACCCCTCCACTCCTCCCTAATGTGAAGAAACACTGTCTCCTTTCTGTAGCTTTACCATAGTTGTCATCACGCAAGATTATTACGTTTCTTGTCTGCTCCGGAACGTGAGTCTCTCCGCGCTGCATAACGTTGAACTTGTAGCGTCTCCCACAGAATTGTTTTGAACTTACCTGTGACACTCGTACGCTAACTACTAGTAAACAAATCCACGACAATTCCTGCAAATGCTATTTGAATCTTTCCTATCGTACCAGTTTGGTAAGGTCTGCCGTTTTCATCCCTGATCATACAAATTCAGTACGGCAACTTCAGTAATTCACTGCTATGTATATGGTTGCCTACAGAACATCAAAACACGATTAGAAGAAGGGCAAGTGAATAACACATCTAGCTGCTAGTGATCGAAGAAAGTGGGCCGTAAGGGTGTTCTATGACAATGAAAAACGACCTTGTTCTAAAGAACATTAATTCTGTTGCAAATCATTAGTACTATTAAAATGAAACTTGAACAGCTTATAATTTTGTCATTATTACATGACCCAACATAAGGTCGTTGAACACCTCATAGTTCAGGGTAAATACACATATGTAAAAGTGCTCTTTGTGTAAGACGATTTTTCCTAAGTATTTAAATTTTGTGACAATGGTCCTTGTGGACCAAATAATGTTACTTTGAAAGATAGAACGAACAAAGCTTTGAGACTGTGGGACAAGGGAAGAAGTTACCTCGTCATCCGTACTCCTTGAAATTTGCTCTTAACGCTTTTGCTTCGTCGCCATTTTCGGATTGCTTTCACCTTCTTCCTCCCTCCCGCAGTGGTCGACACGGCAGCACATTGAAGTGGGTATAAAGTGCCTCGGTTCCACTCCTATGCTTGTCTACGCATTACACTAAATTACGTTTCTACTGATCCATGAAACGGCTCCATTACATGGGTACAGAGTATTCAGTTTTACAGAAACACTCTAAGGAATACTGCCCCAAAGACACTGTTTGCACTTTTATAACAGTGTTCGAGTTTTCCATGCAAACATTGTTCTAAAAATTCAGCCTCGTAAAGATTTTTGAACCCAGCTTGAGTTTTCCCAGTATATAAACGCTCAAAACGTCTTCGATTGCAAGAGCCTCCTTTTATCTCACGCGTATTGTACTATTTACACGGTCTGTCTGTATCGGTTGGGCAATTGTTATATTCGGAGTTGGTCTCGGTTGAAAAACATCAACACTGACGTTCGACTTTCTGCTAAACTTCACGAGTTTAGCATAATGTCAGGATCGTTAGATATTTGCAGCTTTCCTATGGCTTTCTATGATAATCTGTGCGCTCCTGCAATTGGTTTCACATCGCGTAACCGTTTATCCCAATTTAAATTTAAAATGTTTCGAATAAAATCATATTCTCCTTTTGATGTAACTAGTTCGGATATATTTTTGTACTGGACCACCATATCGTTTCAATTCCTCAAAAAGTTGAGTGGTCGATAACTGTCTAGCGCTTTCCAATGTCATCCGAGACACCTGTAACAACACCGTTCAGAGCTGAATGCCCTGTAATCAATAGTTACATCTCTGATTTCAGATTCTCCATTTTAATCAACAACTTCCTCCATAGAATGTTTCACGTTTTCACAGCGAATATTCTTCAGAACACAGGTTTTTATTGTGGTTCACCTTACATTCAGTGCGCATTGTTTGTGTGAATCTACAGACGTCTCTTTGACACATAGTGCCCTTTTACGCGGAAGAATCCCATCTGATTTACGATGCATTCGAGTTCCACCACCAGAAAATGTGTATCACATGTTGTGATACCATGTTCATATTTATGATTTCATTTACGCTGTTGTCACCACATTTATATTTGAAAGCTTTATGTTATACTCAATACAATGTACTCGTGAGTTCTTGTTTAGATACGTACAGTGGCTTGTCAGTAGTATCAAAACTGGAATGAACTTTTTTTCTATTCAGCAACAGTCCTGATCGGGTTCAAATGGCTCTGAGCACTATGGGACTTAACTTCTGAGATCATCAGTCCCCTAGAACTTAGAACTACTTAAACCTAACTAACCCAAGGATGTCATACACATCCATGCCCGAGGCAGGATTCGAACCTGCGACCGTAGCGGTCGCGCGGTTCCAGACTGAAGCGCGTAGAACCGCTGGGCCACTCTGGCCGGCTCCTGGTCTGGACAACGATTCAGTCTGCAAATCTGGAGCTTTTTGAGTACTACGTATCTGTTTCTGGCTTTATTTCTCGCAAAAAATACTTCGGTTATGTATTTACACAAGCTACTAAATATTGACGTTATTTAAACATACGCGAAGTATTTATCAAATTTGATTTTTTGAAACCTTTATTTTTGTATACTTTATAGATCAGGTCCTTGTCCGATATAAGGGGCCACAAAAAAGTTTCCGTTCTAAGGCCATATAGTCCATATTTGGAATGCCAGCGCAAACACAAAACCGAATGATTATCAGGACTTTTTCTCAGAGAAATATGTGTCATCATATACATGGATCCTTGTACACCACATTTTCATGCTTTATCTGTGTGCCACAAAATTGGTTGTTCAAGAAAGCACAAGTGAGTAACGCGACCAGAAAAATTAGTGGAGGATTACAAAACCTCAAAGGCAAAATTCTGTTCGTTAAATTCATGTTGGAAACACCAACATCTGCTAAGATGGAACACGCACAGAAATGATCATCTCAGCACCCCAGCGCGAAAACAGTTTTAACATCGAAAGTCACCATTCTGTGACGAATATAATGGCAAACAGGCTATCAAGTAATCAAACATAAGCTAAGGTAACGACAGTAATGTAATTAATTCCCACTTCATTTAGAAGAGACTGCATACACCGAAAATTCACATCAGCGACAAGTAACTGTTTTCTTGGAAAAGAAAAATGAAAAGTAGCCAACGGTGCCGTTATTTGAAAAATATTTTATTCCAGTCAATTGAAAAATTTCACAGTGCTACACACAGCAAGTTCTAACAAAACGTTTCCGAGAAGGGCTTTTCCCATAATGAACACGTTTTTGTAAAGTTTCATTTTTTCCTCACTTTTGAATTTTTAACTTTCCCAATTTACTTTGTAATGATTAAAATCCTTCCATTTATTACGAATATCGATAGAACATACGTTGTAGTGAACTAATGTCTTGATTGAATTTTCGAGTTACTTCTGCCGATGAGTCTGGCGACGAGAAGTAGGATCCAGTTACAATGCCTAGTCAACAGTTCACAGTAATTTTATAAAAGCTTATCTGCGTGCCCATACTCCGCAGCAAGCACAGAAATACTTGTTTTGTAAATAAAACAGCCTTATCTTGCTTCAACTTAATTTACTTTTCCCAGACGCGTTTACTCTTTGGTTCAAATGGCTCTGAGCACTGTGGGACTTAACATCTGAGGTCATCAGTCCCCTAGAACCTAGAACTACTTAAACCTAGCTAACCTAAGGACATCACACACATCCATGCCCGAGGCAGGATTCGAACCTGCGACCATAGCGGTCACGCGGTTCCAGACTGTGGCGCCTAGAACCGCTCGGCCACCCTGGCAGGCGGTTTAGTCTTTTTCTTGCTGTAAGACATCATCAGTGAGATCTATAACGAAACAGTTTTGTTATCTTTATATTATCAAACAGTTCACGTCGCGATTTTTTTATGTAAGTAAGTAATTAGTTACGGTTTGCTGTGATCTGCGTTTCCTCTCGTCTGGTCTGGAGGTCGCACTACCACTTTATTTCCGATACACAAGCACAGTTTAGTATTATGAACTTCATCACCCTGTTCACCACGTTTCTCTTTTTTGTGGTGTACTATTGTTCTCTTTCCACTCCATATACCTATTTCCTCGGACACCATGCTTTTAACAACGTAAATATTGTAGCTTTATTACGTGTTTCCTCCTCTTTGGTTTGTTTACCTACATGTTGCCAACCTAACGAAGTATATGTTCAAAACCAACTTTTACTCATGATGTTCATACAGACAATTCTGTACAAAAATAGACATATACCAGAAAGCAGGTATATATCAACTACAGTGTAATACTCGTGAATGTAGATGCATAGAACAAACAGGTAGAACATTTGATGTGAGATACAAAGAACTCATGAGTGCCTGGAAATATGGGACAAACCACTCCACATTTGCAGAATACCTAAGAGAACATAACCACAAACCAACCACTAGAGAAGAAGACATGAAAATAATTAGAATCAACAAGAAAAAAACACCTCCTAACCATGCAAGAACATTACCACATACAGAAACCAAAGCAAAAAGGAAAACCCTGTCGAATTATCAAGTTAACATGCCAAACAATACATTGTTTACACTAATAGATAAAATAGTAGAATAACGCTTCCAAAGAGGATTAATATAATAATACCGCCCAATATAACAATAATACCACCCGACATCTTTAGACTCACTTATCAATAAACCCTGAACACTGAAACTTAAAGTCAAATCAACTGTCACCAAAGCTTCCATTACGTTCATATTCAGCACTCTACAACTCAAATCACACCAACTCCACCCCCCCCCCCAACCCTCCCCCCCCCCCCCCACACACACACACATACACTCTCTCTCTCTCTCTCTCTCTCTCTCTCTCTCTCTCTCTCTCTCACACACACACACACACACACACACACACACACACAGACACCAAAGAGGAGGAAACACGTAATGAAGTTACAATATTTACGTTGTTAAAAGCACAGTGTCTGAAGAAATAGCTATATCGAGTGTCAAAAGAATAATAGTACACTACAAAAAAGGAGAAACATGGTGTACAGAATGAAAAAGTTTGGAATACAAAATTTTGCTTATGTGTCGGAAATAAAGTGGCTCAAAATGGTTCAAATGGCTCTGAGCACTATGGGACTTAAAAATAAAGTGGTAGTGCGACCTTTGGTAGTGCGTCCTCCAGACCAGATGAGAGGAAACGCAGATCACATAAAACCGTAAGTAATATCTTATTGGCATAAAAAATTGCGATGTGAACTGTTTGATAATCTAAAAATAACAAAACTGTATCGATATAGATCCCACTTTGATGCCTTAGAGCAAGAAAAAGGTGAAACACGTCTGGAAAAAAATAAATTAAGTTGCAGGAAGATAAGGCGGTTTTAGTTACGAAAAAAGTATAAATTTATACAAATGTCACTATCATTTAGGAAAATTGGAACTAGAAACAAAGAGCTAAATGAATCCAAATTTGGAGAGAAAGTAGAACGGTGTAATGCCGGCAGGTAATAAGACTGCAGATAGAACATTGGCGTGGATGTCGAGTAGCTTTTACCCTTCTGTAAAGAATGGTTCTATTACGCCACAGTCAGTCACTGAAGAGATTTTAAATGAAGCTCAGCAGTGGCAAGTGCTAGAGCAGTGGCCGCGCGGGGTAACCGCGCTATCTAGGGCGTCTTGTCACGGCCCGCGCGGCTCCCCCCTTCGGAAGTTCGAGTCCTCCCTCGGGTATGGGTCTGTATGTTGTCCATAGCGTAAGTTAGTTTTAAGTTAGAATAAATAGTGTGTAAGCTTAGGGACCGATGACCTAAGCAGTTTGGTCCCATAAGATCTTACCAGAAGTTTACAAAAATTTTGCTACAGCAATGTGCAAGTAAAACGACAGTGTCATAATGTGTTGACAGCCTGCCACACCACACGCTCCCGTTGTTGTATCCCCTGCTCCCGTGACAACAAATAACGCTGCGGTATTGGGGCTCTATTTCTCATTTTCGTTCGTCTGGAGATATATATATATATATATATATATACACACCTGGAAAGTATCGCTGTGGCTTGTGAACTTTACATTTCTTGTAACAGTCATGTGCTTCTAGCAATAAGTACTAGACTGGAGAAACAGATAGATAGACTATCACGAAATACCAACGCTAAGTATTCTACGCCCAACTGAATATGATGCTAATGACGGGAGTAGCCACTGTGAATCACTCCTGCACATCGGTCCCCCGTTCGTCGTCTCATATGAGCATCACCGTAATATGCCTCGTAGCCTTCAAATGGAGCGTGTAAAATAGTTCAGTTGGGGTAAAACGGTCGTCTCCGGGAAATGTGTTTGCTACACAAAGCCATTTCAGCTTGTGCAGTGCATGTTGCGAAGAAAGTGGCGCATGCGTAGAACCGGTGGACAAATATCTTGCTAGCAGAAGGCATCCCTGGACATTTAGTGTCTCTATAGCGAGAGATGGCCGCATGGCAACAACAGACCTTACGGATTCGTGTTGAGTGTTGCTCGACGCTGGAGTAATCCAACAGGCTATCTGCGTAGATTGTTGGACGGCGTCGTATGTGGGTTGGAGTTCTGCCACGCGCGCCAGTGCATCGGTTTCCATTGCACAGACCGTGTGAGGTGGTGCAGTGGTTAAAACACTGGTATAACATTCGGTAGCAACAGGAATCAAGTCTCCTTACATGCATCGTGAGATGGGTTCTCCATGTTTTCACTTAACCCATTACATCTTATGGTGTAAAGGACGCGGCTAATTTCCTTTCCTATCCTTCTCCTGTCCGAGCCTGTAATAACTTCGTCATCGATGGGACTTCAAATCTGAACCTTCATTGTACTCCATTCTCAAGAAACCTGAAGTGCGTCAGATTACGTTGGAAGCGTGAATGTCATTTCTGGCGTGCTGAGTGGAAAGGTGTCCTACAACGATGGTTGCATACTTGTTAGACGCTACTACGTTGACAATAATCAGACATCCGGCATTGGTGACCGTCATAGCTGACAAGATACATATGTTACGGTTTGAGACACAACAGGATACAATGTGTGATACTGATTCGGTCGTATTGAGCGAAATCTGAAAAGCAGTCGCCATATCGGAGCTGTTTTAGAGTCCTCCTGTACGGCAGATTACAGTCACACCACAACCTTTTTCTAATAACAATGAGTGCTGCTGCCCTTAGGCCAATATATTCACTTGGTATGTTGTCTGTCGAAAGTGTCTGGGATGCTTCTAGTCCGTGACATGTCTGCCATGGTTTTACAAGAACAATTGGTAAAGCAATGCGGAACAGCGCAATGAAGCTTCCCCAGAAAAGCAAATACTTCCTCTTTGATTCAACGCCACGATCGTTAAAGGCTCCGATTGGAGGACTTGTCATCTGAACTGTGGAAGCTGGAGGTCGATCGTATAATCCAAATCATCCTGTAGGATATCTGCCCAGGTTTGCGCCTGGCCACAAAATCCGTAGCTTTCAGTCACTGAAGTAATATGTGGTGCATCCCAAGGGAGTTCCGGCTCGTGTTATACATTAATGACTCTGCGGATGATAATAGCTACAATCTCAAGATTTTCTCAGTTGATGCAGCTGTCAACGAGAATATTCTATCCCGTAAAAATTGTACTAATATCCAGCTATAACTCGACAAAATATCATCCTAATCCAAATAATGAAAATTAAATATATCTTAATGTAGAGAACTATAATATTTGCACTTCATTAAACGTAAAAATCATGGAGAATTTTGACAACAGGATTACTGAGTCACAAATAGTCAGTGATATCGCATAGATATTAGGAAATGAAATTATGTAGTGATATACAGTGGACGACCATATGGGCTCAGTTGTAGGTAAGCAAATGACAGGTTACGATGCGATTTCGCGGTATGACTGTGGGCAACTGCAGCTTTCCTTCAAAAGCAATTGCATACTTGAATACTGTTCAGGTGTGTGGGACACAGATCAGGTCGGATTTACATGGAACACAGACAAGAGCGGCGGAAACAGCTATAAACCTGCTAAACTAGCGAGAGGACGTAACAGATGTGTACATCTGCCGAGAACTTAATAAATTTGAAGAACGGTCTTTCAGCGCAGGAACTATAAATATTCTTCAGCCCCTATGTATGTTTCTTGCAGAATCGTGCAGATAAAATGAAGCAAACAACAAATCGAGCAGAGGTGGACAAGCACTCATTCTTGCCACACTCCGGAATGAGACGAAATGTGAAGATAGAGTAAAAGAAAAGGAACCTCTGTTACGCACTTTATAGTGAACGGCGCAGTATACACGTAAACGTAAAATTTCTTCGGTGATCGCTTTAAGTACCTTGTCTCTTTGATGGTAACCTGTGCAGTGATTGCGAAGTAAGTATCATTTCTCGTGATTGTAATAAATACTTCGATAGATGAGATCCATAAATCCATCGATATAACCACGCTAATCTGTTCAGGGCGCTGAAGACCTTGCTGTCGTGCGCCCAAAAAAAACCCTCTGCTACTACTACTACTACTACTACTACTACTAATCTTTTCAGTTCATAAACAGCCTGTAATCTTACTCTAACATCAACAGGTACCCATTTCTTTTACCGTAGACTTTTATATTAAAGAGAAAAGAACGAGGTGACTTCAATACAAGAAAAGTTATTATGCATCTTAACAAGATATCAATAACTGTAGGAAAATTTAATGACCGAAAGTATGTTATTTCAGACTTAGTAGTTAATTAAGAAATAGCTGGCGAATAAACGGTGACAAACCTGTCATTTCATATGATGATATGGCAACTATTTCAGAAATATGTAGATGCAAACGTAAGTACTTACTGATGTTCAGATATATGTATATGGTGTTTTAAAAAAGAAAGATTAGGCCAATATAAACTTTCTGAAACATTTGAGAAGGGCAGAAAATATATACATAAGTCTGCAGGCTTTAGTGGCCATTGTAACTGACGTTAAAAATTCTGGGTTGTTAGGCCGCGTCATATTTCTTCTAAACGCTCGCCGTTTCGACCCCTCTGCTGGCATCTTCTTCAGGATCTTGTGGTGTTCACTGTTGATTGAACACTGATGTATGTAACGAATGTAACTTTCGCAAGATATGTTACTGCCAAGTAACATAGGTCGAAACTTTTACCACGTGCAGGAAACCTATTCGGAAAGTAAGTTCGGATAGGTCGAGAGATGGAAGCGTAAGTAAAAATCCTACGAAGATTTGCACAGATATGTTCGGCAGTGTCTCTAGTATCCCTGTCGATCGCGTCACGTTGCTCTTTCCAGTTCTGAGTGCACAGTGAGCACATAAATATGCATAGAACAATAGTTTCTCCCGCCAAGTATGGTTATCGGCCGCGAAGTTTCGGCTGATTTAATGCAGCTCCACATAATATACCAGTCGTGTATTACTTTATTCATGACAATTCTCGGCCACACACTGCAGAGGCAATGTGGACGCTGCTGCAGCGTTTTCGATTGGAAATGTTTGACCACACACCCTACAGTCCGGACTTGGCTCCTTCTGATGTTTGTCTATGCTCACTTGAACCACTATGCTATGCTACGTAGACAACATTTTGGCAAAGACAGCGAACTGCAGGCCAGCGTAAGGAAGTGGTGGAGAGCACAGACGGCTGCCTTCTATAGTGAGGGTATTGGAAAGTTGGTACAACGCTATGACAAATGTCTACGTCGGAGCGGCGACTATAGAGATAGGTACCAGGAAGAAGTTTTAACTGTTCAAAACAAAACATTTCTGATTTTCACTGTGGTTTCCATTTCGGGATCGATCGGACATTTCTTTCTGAGAAGCCCTCGTACAAAGAACAGCTACAGTATAGTATAGAATGTAGCTGAAAAATACGCAATGAGACGAATAGAAATGACATTTTATTCAAAGACAAGACCCACAAAAGTCACCGCGATTTATGGTCCGCAACACATTACAAATGGTGGAACATTGTTCCTAATAGGATGTGTGATCACCACGGAAGGCATTACATGGTCTGCAACGTGCTCTCATGTCGGCTACAAGGTTAGTACGGAGTCCTTGTAGTAGCGCGCTCCATTCCTCCACCAGCGCGGTTGACAACTGCTGTGTGTTCGCTGGTGCGTGTGGACGTAACGGAATACGTCTCACCAATATATCCCACACCTACTCGATTAGATGAAGTCGCGGGAACGGGTAGGCCAGTCTATTCGCCGAATAACGTTTCGCTCCACGAGCTCCTCCACCTGCGCTATCCGATGCGATCGCGCATTGTCATCCATAAAAATGGAGTCAGCGCCGAATGGATCCCTGGAAAGACACACGTAGGACAGGAGTACAGTGTCAGATTAGCGTCGACAAGTGAGTGTACCGTGATCAATGATTCTGTGGCCATTACGGACATGCAACGTTATGTCTTCCCACATCATAACTCCTAGACCACCAAAAGGATCATGTTCGACCATGACATTACTTGTTCCCATTTCTCGCCAATGAGAGTTCGTACAGAATCACTACTCAGACTGAATCGGTTTTCATCCGACCCCACTCCTCGTTGGTCCAGTTCCTGTTGTCTTGTCACCATCGCCGATGTGCGGGTGTCAACGGAATACAACGAACTGGTCGTTGGGCAGAGACCACCCCCATGCAGTCGCCGTGTCTCTGTGGAGAATGATATTGTGTGTCTTGCTGTCCTGTTAAATGTTGTTGAAATTGCACCTGCTGTTTGACGTGGGTCCCTTTTTGCCCGTTACGGTCATCTGCTGCGATATTTGACCGTGGTCGATCACCTCCTCTGCTTCGGGCAGCAGTACCTTGGATCCAGAACGCTCGTGAAACAATGCTGTGAACAATACCAAACACCTAGGCTGTAGTCGTCACATCCGCCTTCTTCCAGTTTCCCGATGATTCTTTCCAGTGCGAAATCATCCAAATGTTGTCGCCGGGCTGTGTTTTAATGAAGAACACCACCTCATTGCACCATAATTGCTCGCTGATTGACACACGCGGTCTTTTCCCGTTTCTTCAGCTGTCTCGCGTTGCGGGGTGTAACGGGACATCCTCCTGTAGTATTACTTTTCCTCAGCAGTAGTTGTCGATATTTTGTATGTTATAATCGATAATTACTAGTTCTGAATGTACAGTTAAAGTTTTTTTAGAAACATTTGAAATTACAAGTTATTTGGCACACTTAAAATTTCTGTTATTAATTACGCAGTCTAGTACTGTTTCCTATGTTCACGTCTTGATTCATTTATTAAATAATAATCGAAACTGATAGAAATTAATTTGTCAAGAAAAATTGTAAACCCTTTGCAATATTGTTATTTCCGGTGAGTGAGACAGTAGTAAGCATGCCTCTGATGTGATCAGACGTAGTTTTGTATTTTATGTGAACAATGTAAGTTCGGCTTTGTTAATGTGAAAAATCAAAAGACTATGATATGCTAAAATGTGACAAAATATGTTAACGTAACAACAAAAATTCTGCACCAAAAGACTTCAAATTAATTTAGGACCTAAAATGTGTGAATTTCAGCGTCAAGAATCAGACCACTAGACGAGAAGAACTGAAGCCAACTCTACGTGAAAAGATAAGTTAACTAGAAAGTTTATTGTAATCTTCGCTCCTCTCAAATCTTCATAAAAGACTAATGTGAATAGTAGCTGCAAGTGGTAAGGTGGGGACAGATTACGGGGCCAGCCACATTTGGCGCTATAGTCACGCTGACCGCACGCCATGTAACCCCTACCTTTCTGTGCACGACTGGAAGACCTCGAGAAAATATTCTGCGCTTTCATTAATTTTCACCGAGTTGTTAACATGTTACGTTACTTTATATGTCTGCGCGGCCCCTCCCGCCGGAGGTTCGAGTCCTCCCTCGGGCATGGATGTGTGTGTTGTTCTTAGCATAAGTTAGTTTAAGTAGTGTGTAGGTGTAGGGACCGAAGACTTTAGCAGTTTAGTCCATTAGGAATTCACTCACTTTGTATGTCTCGTCCTTAAGTTTTGCCGAGCCGACCACACTGATGAGCCAAAACGCTCTGCCCACTGCCCACCACGAGGTTGAAAACCTCCTGGGGGTGTTGAGGGCACGTGACGCAGTAAGGGAAGAATATAAGCGGAAGAGAGACGAATGGGCAGACATTATAGCGAAGATACGGGCCGCAGATGCGGAAATCGACTGATAGACGCGGTATTGACAAGGGGCACATTATATGTCAATTGAAGGCTGCGGGGTAGAAAGGAAAGGAAAGGGAAGGCGCTACTGATGCTAGCTGCATCGGGACTCTTCGCAGAATCAGCGAAGACGAGTGAAAATGTAATACGGACCTGGATTCGAACCCGGGATCTCTTGCTTACTAGGCAGTTGCGTTAACCACCGTACCACCCGGAGACAGCGTTTATCGTAATTGAGTCCACTATCTCGGTAGGCCTCTCGGCCGACGCACATTCCCACCTAGCGCCACTTATCTGCAGTCCCTGTCCACGTCCCCCATGCTCGCTGCTTAAGATTCCCGCAGGACGTCAGACGTAATCGTGTATCCCTGCACTGAAGAAGACGGAATCGTTGCCCATCGCGGCGAATCAGTTATATGAATGCGTAGTGTCTGATTTTTCGGAAACGTACGAAAGAACAGACACCACGCATTTCGACAAGGGGAACATTGCTGTGGCTCTGAAACGGCCAAACTGGTCGGCTGTTGCGTACTACTATCGTGAACACCTGTGGAACGTGACTGAAGGATGGGGGAATAACACGTAGGCTGTTGATACTGGACGTATACGTCACAAAACGTAGACGTCGGGGATTACCCACTGTGTAATCCAGGATAGGCAGCGATCTGTGGCAGATCGTACGACAGAGAACAATGCTCGTGCAGCAACAAATGATTCAGAGCACACCGTTCAAAGGTCGTTGTTGAACATGGAGCTCCACATCACACGCCCCCCACGTGTTCCAGTGTTGACCCAACAGCATCGTCTGTGATAGCAGAGAGCACAGCATCACTGAGTTTTCACCGTGGATCAATACAATCGCATTTCTTTTTACACCAGGCCGGTGGTTGGATCCCTATTCGTCGTCATCCAGGCGAATGGCTGCTTGAAATGCGCACCGCGACACAGATACAGGCTGGTGAGAGCAGAATCTTGCTATGGGGTGCATTGGGTTGGACTTGTGGAAACTATGGTAGTACTCAAAGACACCGTGACAGCAGCGAACTAGGTGAACATCATTGCGGACCACTTGGCATCCCTTCGTGGTTGAAGTCTTCTCTGATGGCGATGGCATCTTCCAGCAGAGTACCTCTCTGAGACACGAAGCCAGAGTCGTACTACAGTGATTCGAGGAGCACGATAGTGTACTTACATTGATGTCTTAGACAGCAAATGCACCTCATTTGTACCCACTGGAATACGTATCGAGCACCAGCTGCGTACCCAAAAACCACCGCCCCGTAATTTGCGGGAATTTAGTGACCTGTGAGTGGACATCTGGTGCCAAATATTTCTGGAAACCTATGAACGACTTGCAGAGTCCATGCCAAGCAGCATCGCTGCTGCAGTGTGTTTGAGAAGTGGACCAACACGCTATCAAACAGGTAGCCATAATGTTTTGGCTCGTCGGTGTATATACTGTAAGCATTAATAATCCACGGTGACAGATCGCAAGAAAATAATTTTATATTCTACAAGTGGGTGAAAAAGATATCATTTGTTGAAAGGATGTGTCTGGAAGTCTGGAAATATAAGAAGAAACTTCTAAGGACGGTTACATTTCAACTACTGGCGTATGTGAAATGCGTAGGAGATTTTCTGCTACGTTCTTAACGGGTTTCGCAATTACGAATAGCCAGCGTCAAGAACAAGAATGGTGTCCTAAGAACGTACGTAGCGTGGCGTGCAAAGACTTTCTTGGAAGGTGCTCCCTCTTTTCATTTCTCCCGAATCGAGAGTTTTTGTACCCTCGTCTTGGGCTTCTTTCCAGGAAAGCGGGATCTGTTAGGAGAGGCTCCCCGCCAGCTGCTTCGGCACTGCAAATGTCTCTAGCTTTTCACATTAGTATACAGTTAATTTTTATCTAGGGGGAGTATACCCCCAAGAGCCTTGACTTCATACGTGCGGGAAAATAACATTGCACGTTCATTCCATTCAAAATCTCTGAACACCACCAGGACTTTGCATTGTTTTTGACAATTCCTTCCATATACTTCCATTGGTTACCTACCACTAATACAGTTTTAGAAACTAACGTTAGATGCTTTGCCATCATTTCCGTTCACAACGAAAACTATAATCGTAGCTGAAGTTGCTGGAGTATGCTTGTGTAGTGGTTTTCGAGTCGGAGCTAGCGCTAGATTCTTTGTGGTAAAATAAATGATCACCCTTAGTACAGCCGCGTGGGATTAGCCGAGCGGTCTAAGGCGCTGCAGTCATGGACTGTGCGGCTGGTCCCGGCGGAGGTTCGAGTCCTCCCTCGGGCATGTGTGTGTGTGTGTTTGTCCTTAGGATAATTTAGGTTAAGTAGTGTGTAAGCTTAGGGACTGATGACCTTAGCAGTTAAGTCCCATAAGATTTCACACACATTTGAACAACCCTTAGTACTTCGCTGGGAGTGGAAGGAGAGACTGTGGCTTTATGTTTCATACCTCCAGACTTGGTCCTGGATTATATTTCAAACAGCTCTGCTGTATCTCATGGAATGAAGGTATGAGACACTTGTTGGTGGTCCGTCCGTCGGGTTGGGACATTGTGCCCAGTGGCACCACTGGTGCTATTACAGAAGAATAGGCTACGTGACTTCCTACTGTTAACTTCGTAAACAACGCTAAAACTCCAAGGATTCTCATCACAGTCATCTACATTTAACAGGTACACTTAGGACAAATTGGTACATTTCGCGAAGGAAAAGGGCCAGTTTGTTCGAAGGCAGAAAAGTTTGATATTAGGCAGCCATACGTCTCGTTCTCTTTCAACGGAAACTTTAATCGCTCTGAAGGATCTATAAATTCATCTCTCGTGACTGGGTAACATTCTGTCTTCTGTATCTGATTGAGTTTCCTTTTCTTCTCTACTGCTACAGTCAGCATAAGTGATTTTCTTAGCTATATTTACAAAATCTACTCAAACATTCTTTTCAAAAATGGTTCAAATGGCTCAGAGCACTGTGGGACTTAACAGCTGAGGTCATCAGTCCCCTAGAACTTAGAACTTCTTAAACCTAACTAACCTAAGGACATTACATACATCCATGCCCGAGGCAGGATTCGAACCTGCGACCGTAGTATTCGCGCGGTTCCGGACTGAAGCGCCTAGAACCGCTCGGCCACCACGGCCGGCAAACATTCTGTCGTGGATCTGTTGGCATATTGCTAACATGTTTTCTTAGTAACCAAAATATACTCTGATCATAAAAGGTTCTTCATCTAATAGCACCTGCAACGACTTTTGCTCTCAACATCCTCAAAAACATAGAAGCTTGGATTTAATTTCAGATGGATGTCGTACGAAAGCTACTGGCAGTTCCATCGTGTCGAAAGTGAATCTTTTGAAGAAAAGTTCGGTTACGATTTTGTCCAATAAGGAAGCGTAAACAGCCGTCTGAAAATTTTGTTTTGAAAAACTTTGCAGTGCCTAAAGCACAATGTTTTTCTTCTTTTCGTTATTTATCATTACATGTTTCATCGCCTATATGTCATATTCTGTGGATATCTTTTTTATTTATGTATATTTATATAATATACAAACTTCTGTTGATTTTCTATTTTAGGCCTAAAACTATAACATGTGCATTTATTTTATTGCGACTGCTCACTCGAAGTTTGATTGTAAATGAAGGCATACTTTTATTCTTTTCATGCTTTGACAGGATTTTATCTGCTAGCCGGCCGCGGTGGCCTAGTGGTTCTAGGCGCTTCAGTCCGGAACCGCGCGACTGCTACGGTCGCAGGTTCGAATCCTGCCTCGGGCATGGATGTGTGTGATGTCCTTAGGTTAGTTAGGTTTAAGTAGTTCTAAGTTCTAGGGGACTGATGACCTCAGATGTTAAGTCCCATAGTGCTCAGAGCCATTTGAACCATTTTTTATCTGCTAAGGAGTCGGAAAAAAGTGTGTTGCCTTACTCAGAAAGTAACTGTTTTTGTATACATCTTCCTGTGGTAACAATAGTGGATGTTAGATAGATACGTTTTTTATCATATTGTGCATCTTCGGTGAGTTTTGAAGAGTGTAACTGTAAACGCCGTTTTCCACATTTTTTTCGCTTCATTGCTACCTGGTATCGCGGAGTGTCAGTCTCAAAACGAATTTAGAGTAACCCACGGCGCGACATTCATCGAGGAGTTATGTTGCTGCAGTTGGTAGCTTGTTAATGTCGTTGTTTTTGTCCAAAATGGAGAAACATGTATTCCTAAATAATAAGATAAAATAGAAACCCTTCGTTTTGCAAAAGGTGGAGTTTTTAAAACCTAATTTAGTATGTAAACACGGAGAATTGGCAAAAGAGCTTTTAACATCAGTAAGCCTTGCTGAAGCGGGCACTTTGCGATAGGCATGACGGACGCCGCATCATGTTGTACTGGTTTACAGTGTGATTGGCCATAAAGTAAACAAACAAACCTCGCTAGAACGCCTGAGCCTGCAGCTCCGATTATAGTAAAAGCTAGCGAGATCACATATTACACCCACACACGCTATAAACGACCCTTGCGATAAAATGCTGGTCTTTCTACTAAATAACTTTCTTCGTTCTACTACTATTGATAAAATATGGCTTTCATTATTGTGTAGCATAAACACTTCAGACTATCATGAATCATATGCAGATCACCTTTAATAGGTTTTGCCAGTCGTCTGTAACAAGAGCTCACTTCACTTATCCCACAGTTTTAAAATGCTCTGCGTGCCCGTCAGTTTGACAAATCGCAGTTGCAAAATAGTGACAACAGTTATTTACAGGAGAAAGGGAAAACTAGTAGAAGCCGAGGGAGTTCTGGAAAAGTTTAGAGACACACGAGGCAGTACTGATACCATGACTTATCTCTGAAGATATAATGAAGGAAGGAAAACCCATGCTGCAATACGGACCCCTCGACATATCTTTGGAGGTAGAATGAGGAAAGACAAACCTATGCTTAAAGCATTTGTAGATCTCGAGGAAGATTTTGAAAATATTGTCTGGAATACGTTATTTGAAATTCTGAAGATACCACAGATAAAATACAGGGAGCGAAAGATTATGAACAACTTTGTCATCGGTCCATATTTCATTCACCACACAAACGTTCGTGTTTTTTGTAATGCAGTGCTTTCCGGATGTGTGTGATTGTATCGCTGATTTAAATTTGGTTTTCACATTTCTTTGTGACAGTGCTGCTTCGTGCTGTGAGATAATTTAAGTGGAAGCTCCACTTACTGTGAGCTGATGTAAATTCGTTTCATTAAATGTAATCTGACATTCCTGTACATCTAAAACGACACCTTCTTTAGCTTATGCAATACGGATATAACGCTGAAGGTCTAGAATTACGTCATTGGTTCGTTGCAATCAAACACATTTTCTTCGTAGCCTTGAGATACGTTTCTGACTCCAGTTTTCTAATGATTTTTTCAAGATCTAAATTTTAGTAGATATATTTTCGTATGTGATGACGTCTACTTCACTGGAGCAAATACCTTTATTCCTTAAGAAATGCAGGAACCGAATTAACCCACAACTCGTACACGCAACGAAAATATTTTTACTTGCAAAAAAGAAAATGTTGCTATTTTGTACAAATTAATTAATGTGGATCGGCATTTACCTTGTGTTAAATGTGTGAAACAAACTGAAAATTAGTATCAATATCTGAGAAAAGAAATCTGACAAGTACGAGTAGGAATGATGCTCCGAGATTCCCGTACAAACTTAATTTTGTACATAGACAGCTCATTTATAGGTTTTGATGTGTAGGTTTGAGAGTATCAAAATATTAGACATAAATGGCCGTAGCTTTTGACTGCATTGACTTCCTGTCTTAATTTTTTCACATCGCCAAGTTTATTTGACATAAATTTGAACTTGATACCTCCACCCTCTCCTGAGAAAAAGGAAGACAGACACACGGACAGACCGACAGACGGACAACAAGTAAATCGCATAAGTCGACCGGCCTAAGGCCCATCACAGCTAAATGACAAAGGCATCGTTTTTACAGCGACAGGAGACTTCTATTCATTGTAGTTTTGCGAATTAGCACGAAATATTTATAAATTGTATACACAACCCCTCCTCGTGAATCGCTCTACATGTTAATGAAAACTAGATCAAAATCTCTATTGTAGTTCCTCAGATTCTTGATGGTTTACAAATGAAATGTAAGTTTGTGATGCCAAAAAAAAAAAAGTTTTTTTATGTGCTATAATTATAAATTAACAATTTTAGGACTTTTTCCTTATCGTGTACTGTGAAACCTTCCTTCTAGACAAAGTTCAAGATTTATTTAAACAGAAAGTATCCCACGGGTTTTAATGAATGAGTACAGCGAAGTGACGCCATAATGGTCTCTTTTTTACCAATTGAAGTACGGGACCTTAAAAGTGTGGATTCTTTTCACAGAAATGAAGTAATAATGGCAGGCAATTTATCATTGTCATGTGAGGCATCAAATAACTGTAATAAATTGGCTACTGAATGTCTAGATCGAAACACAGGTCACAGATACTGTGCAGCCGGCGTAAGTTTTGCTCAGGGCCGTTACTACCCCTCAGCGGTTTCAGTCCTCAAAACCCAAACAGCAAATAACTTTTCGATATCACGTCAAGTCTGCAAAATCTAGTAGCATGTAAAAAGTTCCAGGGACCTAAAGTTTACTATCACCTAATGACTCAATGATTTGTCGGCTTCCTGCACATAGCAGAAAAGGAATAACACTCTGAATTTCAGCTTTCTTAAGTAACTTAAAATTACCCCACGAATAAGGCCGTACGGCACAATAACTGTTCTCTACAATTCTTCCAGAACGGAAACTGCATAGCAGCTATTGCTATTGTTTGTGTTCCCAAGAAACTTATTCTTGCAAGTGTAAATTGGACACGAATGAGCCTCGAGCTACACTGCGGCCAAATAATTCCAAATAAATGATTTTTTGTTGGCTATCCTTTGTTCAATAAGATCACTTAACATGTGTTACACGTACTTCTATTATTATTACAGATGACAAAAATTTACGCAGCATCCTTGAATATAATTGACAAGTAAGTGACTACACGCACGTCAGCTCCCAATAAAATGTTTCCTCCAGAAGAATAACTAATTACAACAATAAAACTACGAGTACGGATAATAATTTCTCAGAACGTAATGAAAAACTAAATAATAATAAAAGTGTAGCGTTTACTTTCAGTCCTGTTTTGAGGATCGTTAGAATTTTGATTCAAACGTAAACCAAGGGTGGAGTGAATAAATGTGTGCAGTTATATTTGTCATTCGACTTTATACTGAATATCTTTCAGGCACAATTGTAGTTATGTTAATTATCCACGAGATGTGTGTTTCTGTTTTTTCAAAAATATTTTTTGCAATATGGAATTGGAAATTTGTGGTAAGGTCGTATAGGACCAAACTGTTGAGGTCATCGGTCCCTAAGCCTACACACTACTTAATTTAACTTAAACTAACTTTCGTTATGGACAACACACACACACCCATATCCGAGGGAGGACTTAAACCTCCGACGGGGGGAGGCACACGGACCATGACAAGGCGCCTGAGACCGAGTGGAAAACCCGTGCGGCTGCAATATGGGAATGAAGTTCTTCATAGCTGGACAACATTACTGCCACTGCAAAACTCTCAAGCGGGTATATTCTTTCATAGTAATTCGAAATGATCTGACACATACATTTCTGTTAGTCGTTATAAACAAAGATAAATCACACAGTTTTAATACATATTCTACTTTCACAAACTTGCTTTTCCAGTCTTCTGCATTTTTTAATTTTATCTAATTACGTGTGATCAACTCGCTTGGGGTTATGAGAAACCATATAAGACGCAATGATATAAACTGGTGGTTTACTACAACTGTGGTTTCCATTTCTTTTACCCTCGCTTCTGAAGAGCCATTTTTGTACTCACATGGCCGCTTCTTCACAAAATTACTATTATGATGTTTCATTCATCTTTATTCTTGTTGAGATTAGGGGTAATGTATTTATATTGTTTTACGATCTATTAAACAATGTTAGCGTTAATTCTAAGTCTGGTTATTCTCACTTGGTATTGGCTTACGATAATATCTGTATACACTACGTCACCTGCTCTCAGACGAGAAAATATAATAAGTGGTGTTCTGTCCGTACCTGTTCAGTGCAAATTGTCCTATATTACTCGATGCTTTGAGGCACTTTCACACCATCTATGATTTGCTTGAGCCTCGCTAGCGTGCTCTTAATGCCCAGCCCTTGAAAGCCACGCTCAGTTGTTGCCTAAATCATATTTAACGCATGCGCTTTGCACAAATCATGAGGCTTTGACCTCGTACCTCGTAGGAATGCGATCAGACTTTGAACAAAGTGTTTCTGTCGATTTAGCTCTGATGGCTGTCATTTGTGGCTCTTCTGTGCCGGTTAAAAGTGTAACAACAAGAGCAAAATAAAAGATACCTTTTCTTCTCCTTTATAATTTCAAGCGCCAGTCGTTTTAAGTAGTATAATAACGGGATAGGGATGTTTCAGCATCATTTTTGGATGTACCTCCTACTGCTAAGATGTCTTTATTTTACTGGCACGAATGTTTTGTGCTTATCACATAAGACAATTTGTCAAAGATCGTCAGACCAATTTTGAAGCATGAACAATGTATGCATAACATCGTACTATTTTCTGTTATATGGTATATGAGTCAATATACCTAACAGGCGCACTAAATTGAAGGCCATAACGAAATTGAATCAATCATTTTAATTGTGATTTGCGGTCTCCAGGAGTAATTAATCACACTATACTAAAGAGGGCTCTTAAGGCTGCTAATTTTATGAGAGGATGACAAAATTTTTTTCATTCATTTTGGAAAGGCCCCTATTCCTGTTGATGAAGCAATTTAACAGAGAACCGTCATTGTTAACATACTAAGAATAACAAATGTACGATCCGCATCGTAAATCCTGCGGCAATTTTAGATTTTAAGGGGTGGTGGTCGAACTTCTGCAAGAGGGGACGACTTTCCATGGAATCTCGAGGAAGGAAAGTGGGACGCTCTGTTTCTATTTGTTCAGAGCTGACACAGTCATCACTTTTATATTAATTGGTGGGCTTGTAAAACATACTTTAGTCTCAAGTTTGCCAATAACAAAACGTGTTATTATTCCTGGTCGGTCAATGTACGACAGAAGCGTTCGAATGAAGCGTACGAAAATTCAAGGCATCGAGAAGGTTATGAAACAGATACCGTCTAAAAATATGCCGTATTATGAAGATATATTAAGAGTACTTTTAGAAAAGGTCCAGCGTCATAGACTTAAACATTACTAGAGGCAAAATCCATCCTAGTTCCAGCTGTGTATGCTGCTTCTGTAATCATTGCACAGTAAATAAATCAAAAGTCACAAGCGGCTATACCTGCTTTTACAGAGATATAACCTTAAAAATTCGATGCCGATTTCTGAAACTGCTAAATGGCACTTCTTTCACAAAATTTGGAAGCTTATAGCTCAGAAAAGTTCAAATAAAATAATTATCTGTGTCAATATTCCTTTTTATTTCATTCCACGACGCGTTTCGAGAGTTTACACTTCTATCTGCAGCTGGAACAGTGATATTGTTTTATATATTTGCTATCTGTATGCAGCCAGTTGTCTGTTGTGGTTTCATTTTGAAACTGTTTCAGCGCACAGAACCCTGCGGATCGTCATAAATATACATTTTTAACTTAATTTTTCACAAAACACGAACCAATAACATAAACAAACCAAAGAAAGAGTCCAACATGGACAAAATTAGTTTATACTTTCTTCCTTCTGAAGGCAATAAAAATGAATTTAGTTGCTTTAGAATAAACTCTTTCATGTTCACTACTGACGTGAAAACTAGTTGCTCTGGGACCAACTGCTTGATTTTAAAACACATGTTTGTGTTTTTCTAGACGCTAGCCTTTGTGGGTGACGGACCTTTTCCGAGGCCGATCCTATGACTTAAAAACTCTACTTAACAACACATATCTAGGGGACACTTTGTGGTTTATTCACTCAAATTCAAATTTTCTGCTTATTCCATAGGAAACTAAAAAAAAAGACTCCATAAACGCGCTACTGAATACTGAATAAGAACAACACTTTAGTAATAGCACGTATCAGGGCACATTGTCTTTCACTGAAAATCAACGATAAACGTGCAAATAGTTGTATGGATAGATACAGGTGAGTGAGAAGGCCAAACATACGCTTACTGGTGGCAGCGGGCGAAGCGGTGAGGTATGTCGCGCCAGGCGACCGGTCTGGAATTGCGATGGGAATTTCCGAACTCGCTATGTAATGCAGTTGATTGATTTCCACCAGCTTCCTGTGCAACACTTCCCGCTGCGGCCGGTAATCAATTCTGCTCTCTTACGCGTACCGCCTGTAGCTCTGTGTAATGGCTCTTTGATTTATACTCTCTGGGCAGAAAAATCTTTTGTTCTTTCTGCGTCAACCAGTAATAACGGTCTTTTGCGCACCGTGTTTGCAGACTAATGATATAACAGTGCTCCCGGCACTATTCGTCAGCATCACGATGAATATATGCCGAAGGAAACGAAACCTTCCGGCTCTGTCACTGTATCGCTTAGAATAAGCTAAACACCATCAGTTGCCGTTAATGCTGCTACCTAAGATCAGTAATAGAAGAAAATGGGGAAGAAACGGTAACTGAAAATCGTATCTACTATACAAGAATACTGTCGTATTTCGTGGAAAATATAAATTTTGTTACACAGCGAGATGGCTGACAAGGAAAGACCTCAGACACGGCCAACCGATTCGGCTCATATTTGGCAGGTCGCTTGTGTAAGACATAAAATGAAAGACTCCAAGATATTTAGGGTCATCAAACCCTCGTTTTTGAGAAAATTACACGTAAAGTTCATGACGGGCAATCGACTCATAATCGACGGGCTCGATAGCTAAGTGAAACAAAAATGGCTCTGAGCACTATGGGACTTAACATCTTAGGTCATCAGTCCCCTAGAACTTAGAACTACTTAAACCTAACTAACCTAAGGACATCACACAACACCCAGCCATCACGGGCTAAGTGAAACCTGAGCAATCTTCGTGACATGTATGGGATCCGCAAACTCATGTTTTCCTAGAAATCGAGCAAAGAAACTTTTTCGACTGCCACTTATGCACCCGTAAGGTACGCGCCGTTCAACGCTGGCGTAGCGACCGAGACATCGGCCTGCGGAGCTATGAACCTGTGTGCGATTCCCAGTTCCATTTTGCATTTTTTTTATTTGTACTTCTTTCCCTTTCGAAACTGGAAGGCGTAGGAGTGTTAATAAGTTATGTAAAGCAGTGTGAAATAATATCAAGGTAGGCAAATAAATTTCTCAATGGACTTGGATTAGTAAGGAATTAAAAATTTAATCGTGGTCGCTTAACAATGAGTTTTTCATTCACAACTAGATGGATATAAGCATTCGAAATAAATATACTCGCGACATGAAGAACGTCAAACGAATGCATCTTTGTACAACTACATCGATTCTTTGGAAGATTCGAAGGAAAACAAACTTAGTTTACTTTTAAAAATATTTCTTTTTCGGGAATTAATTTTGAGCATACTACTTACACGATAACAGTATCTGAAAAATCGGTGTTGAAAGTTGATCCTTTCAATTGTTATTGCATCCTCTAGGTTGTGCTATTCCCTCGTGGTTTCCAGATGCAGACTGTAATTTTGAAGCTTCAAAATAAAGTTTTTCACTTGGTGGTAAAAATAAGGATCACATGGATAGCACACAGGTGTTCAATTTGGCGGTGTTACTTCCACCGTGCGTATCGGTTGACCCTCGTCATTTATGAGCATGCTGTCATTCGTGATGGATTAGTTTATCCACTCCAGGAATCCAATATCAGACAAAACGTGTTATCAGCAACGTATGGTTTTAAAATGTTCTAAAGATATATTTTGTGAATTGAATTGATCTATTTACCGGATTTGGAGCAAGTCAAGTAAAAATTTTTAACCAGTCGATTAGACGCTTGACCTCTTACGTATCCCGAGGCCCAAATTCATAATTAGTTTCTTACAACTAGGGATAAACTGTGGGAAACAAATTTTTAGGCAGTATGATGGAATACTGCGCGGTGTACGAATGCGTTATTTTATATGCACTACCAACTACGACGACGGTTAGTTTTCCTACCTTATGCCATAACGTTCGCCGGATGCTTGTCTTCTTAGCAATCTTATTCGCTATTATTAGCATACAACAGGGATTAAAATTTTAATTCGTAACTAATCCAAGTCGTTTGAGAAATTGATTTACCTACTTTCTTATTGTTTCTTACTGATTCACTTATCTTATTAAAGCCTCATATTCCTACAATTTTCGATGCGGAAAAATGCAAAAGAAAAAGAAACTACAGACTGCAACTGGTAATTGGACACAGGTCCTCTCCACAGGTTCAGTTGCCTCGGTCGCTATGCCATCGGCGCTTACGTTTCACAGCGCCTATCTTTTCGTTACGTAAGTGGCAGTCAAAAAAGTTTCTTTCCTCGATTTGTACGAAAATATGTGGCTGCTGACCCCTTATATTACGTTGAAACAAAAAAATTCAGTTTCCAATTATCTGACGATTCCGTAAATTAAGAGCCGATTGCGCGTCTTGAACTTTAGGGCAATTTTCTAGAAAAAGGGGGGTGGCAGGGTTGTTGGCCAAAATGCCTTAGACTCTATCATTTTAGGTTGTACAAAAGCGACTTTCCAAATACGGGACGAATAGGTTGGCCGTTTCTGAGGACTTCACTTTGTCTGTGGTGAAGACATCGAACTCGGATTCGAGAACAGAGAGTTACAAATTTCCGTAAGCCATTCAGTTTCTTCATGATTTCCCTCAATCTATACACGTGAACGACGGGTTGATTTTTTCACTAAGACCACGACCGAATTCGTTCTTCATTCTTGTCGAATTGAGCTTGTGTTACGTCCCTAATAATATCGATGTCTGCGGGACATTAAATTCTAATATTTCTTTTTATATTCACTGGAAAATGGTCCAAAGAAGGAAGAAATATCAAGTTTCCATGTCTTGTCAACTACGAGGTCATCAGAGACGGAGTAAAAGCTCGCCAGTGGAACAGCGGCCTTTAGTGACCTCAGGAAAGCACGCAAAATCTAAACCTAGAATTGGACTAGCGTTCTCCCGAATGATAATCTGGTGTCTTCCACTGCACCACCTCGCCAAGGGAAATGATTTCTTTTTCAGACTGCTAGCCCGTTGACATCCAGCGTTAGAAGATAAGGATGGGCTAGTCAGGACCCAAAACATTTGTAAGACCATTGCTACAGTCGGAAGTCATTGATACACCGATTAAAATAACTGTTATGCCTAGTATATAACGTCTTAGAGTAATAACAGACGAAAGTCTCCTTCCACTTATGTGCTAGAGAAGCACAGGTGTGCAAAGGGTGGCCCAAGACCAAAAATGTAAATAGCTCTTGCGAAACCAGCTTTCAGTACAAAAGAGGGTATATCGTCAGGTTAGAGATCACACAGTATCATAAACATAATAGTACAGAGATATGTTCATTTATTTAATCGTCAGTGGCAATCAAAATTATTACCTATCGAGGTGGCACAATGGTTAAGGCGCTCAATTCGCAGTGGGAGGCCTGCGGTTCAAATTCCCTTTCCATTATCACAATCTACTTCCCCTAAATCAAGAGTTAGTCCTTCGAAAAGAAGAAGTTATGCTCCTTCTGTAATGGCCTCGCCCTCGACGGGAAGTAAACAGTAATCATCCTGTATTCCTTCATAATTATTGTTACTGGTGTGTTTACCAGAAACAACGAAAAAAAAAAAACTTTCTAAAGATTGCAATTCACGACGTGGTGGTAAATGGTAAGAATGGTGGAAACTGTAATTGTCATGCTGCCAGGTGACTTGGGTAACAAATAATGGTTCTTATGGAGAGTGATAAGTAGCTTGGGCTACCGTTTCACGTGCCAGATCTTTTTTTCTTTTGGTCACAGTTTGTGTGATACTAGTCGCTCTGCGCTGGATGAAGTTCATCTTCTTCTCTTTCGAAGTCGTGGTTAATTACACGAATAGGGCTGTTAACATAAGTCTTATCAAAAGAAGATAAAGTTCCTTGAAAGTGAATCTGAGGCCACGAATCGCTATGGCTCTTAGGGGGCAACATGGTGGTCACCTTAGGACTACATAGCGTTGTGAACTGACTGGACCACGGACGGAGAACTAGAACGTGTGTGTCTTGACGATCATCGTCTTTGATACTTATTGTTATTCTTCTTCATATTTAAATTTCTCACCGTTTCAGCGATTGCTGCTGAGGTTCGTTGTTGTTGGCCTGTTATCTCCATGTCGTCGCGTTAAACATCAAGTCGCCTCCAAGGTGAATCCTGACGTTGAATGTAGCACCGCGGACTGCTTGAAGATTACAAGATGGCGGAAATTCTGGTCTTTCATAGCCAGTGCAGTTTTGAGTAAACATGATGACATTCAACAATGTTGTTAGTTTATTTGCTGCGAGGATTTAAAAAAAATTGTCTCGCGTAATTAGATGTGGTGTTCAAACCATAATTAGTTCTTAGTTTGTGAAAGGAAAGAAAGAAGGACATGACGTTCTGAGTTAGATTTACAAGCAATTTCGTAATAACTGCGAAAGTTCGAAGACATTGTCAAAAGGAAATCATATCAGAAAAGCAATCATCAGCTAACACAACAGTGTCAGGTGGCATGCTTGAGCTACTCCGCGATGTCTCTACACACCCAGTAGATACGTTGACTGCGAGATGCGAACTGTTTAACAGATGTCACTGTGTCTCAACGGCGTAGAAAACCCGCTTCTGTATCAGGGCTGACCAACGCACGCTTTTAGGGTGCCTCGAGGTGTAACAGCATGATACACTGTTGATGGTGACCTATCCGTGGGATTGGGATGTTAAGCTCGGCAGCCCCATTCTTGCTATTCGAAAACATTAGGCTATGCCCCTGCATCAAATTACACCATTTCCTTTCTTTCTCATCGTCATCAGCAAGACAAACCTGATATTAAGTGCTATTCGCACAGAAAAAGACACTGGACAGATTCACCTAAGACGTAACACTCACACTTCGGAATGTAGAGATGAAGAATGGAAAACATGTTGGCGGCTGAGCCTGTCCCTTGGGGTTCCCAATCAACAATGCCATACGAATTTACTTTACTTTATTGGTGTAGTGTGTGTCCGAAGGAAAAACCGCGCCGTGATTCCTATTATAGACCTGTGAGCGTTGCCCAACAGCGGGAGAAGACAGTAAGATATTTCTTCCGCGTTATTGGCTGTTTTAAAGACTGCGTACAAGTGCATCTTTTAATGGGGCCCCTTTGTTTCTCGAGTATCGATATTTCTTATTACAATGAGCACATCGTTGTATGCAATACATTTAGTTTGAGAACTATTTTTTTCATGTTAGGCTACGTCATTTTTTTCAAGTTTCTGATGGGTTGGTCAACACTGTTCTTACCATCGACGCTCTCAGACGCTACAAGTAGTTAGTAAACTCGGTCACCAATCTACATCGTTCCCTCAGCTCGCTTCTGGTATTCCAGTTGAACAATAGAACGCTCGATCACGTGTTGTCCCCTCTGCAGTCTCAAAGTCTTTGTAGAAGCACGAAAGATACAGCGTCTTGCCTTGCCAGACGTTTTGCTAGACGTGGATCTGAATGAGCACATGCCCTCATTTCGGGAGACACTGCGGAGGTGTTAGGAATTTAATCGAGGTCATTGGCTGAAAGACTGGTGATAGGAACTTGACGCCCCCACATCTCCTCCCCTTTCCAGCCAAATACTGACAGAATTTCAGCCACCATCAGGGTGAGAAACGGCTTACAACCGAGTCGAGCCCCAGTGCACAGGCGCGTGATACCGACTGAGGCAACTGAACGCAAAGATGCAGTCGTCGACTGTACAAGGATTCGTGCTTATTTGCAATTACTTTTTGGGAGACTTGTTGGGAAACAATAGCATTCGGTAATGACAAAGAGCTGTCTTGCTAATTGTTATTGATTTTATACTGTTGCCGAATTGCCCGGAAGGAAAGCATTTATTACGAGTGAAAAATATTTTTGTTTACTTGTTTAGTGCTGTGATTGCCTATAACATATATAGACAAAGCCACAGATATGATTGCAAGTTCACTCATTTTTATACTGTTCTGTAAATAGTGTATGACATCCTCAGCTTGAAATACAATAATCTGTACATAATACTAAATTAAAGTCTCCCACCGTATATTCCTGTCTGTATGTCAGGAAGTACTTAAGGGATGTTGATATGGTTTCCACTTTATTCGTGAGGAAGATTTGTGTCTATAGTCTGCTGCCGTTAGGCCAGATAAATCATCCTGCCGTAGGTACTCGGTGTCAGCCGTGCGAAGGCGAGTCGGGTATCTAGTACACTCTAAAAACATTAAATATTGGCGCCCTAGAAAGTGTCCCCGTTCCTTCCTCCCACTTTCTTAATGTAAGATTCGTTAAAAATTAAAAACAAAAAGGCTAGATCGTCATGAAGTTTTATTTTCTGACTTGAAAATTTTTATTTGAATAAATATCGTACTGCAGTCTGAGATGAAATGCACAGTTGTTCTTATTCGTTCAATGTGGGGTCATAGCAAACATTCCCTTAGCGTTTTGTACGAATTTCTTGGTTTTGTAAAAAGTTATAGCAAATGGCATTATCAAATGCTGTAGGAAATTATTCAGTTGAGAAGATTGTAAACTTTACTAATGGAACACATCATCGCATAGGTACGTAAGGCTAGGTGAGTTCCATTTCAACTGAACTAAATGTTTTTATGCACCATGACATAGATTTTCAACAAGTGTAACAGAGACGCCGTCGTCTCCGTTTCACGGAGTAGGCATAAATTCCTGTTCCATCTTTATGTATCTTCCATATCTTACAATCTTTCTAAATATGATCCATTGCTGCTTCTTTCTGTCGAACCGTATGATTATAAATATTTCGCGTACCTTTGATTATCCATTCGTTGCAGATACGATTTCCATTTCCTACCTTTTTTCCGGAATTTATCATTTATGTTGAAAATATTTTTTTATCTTTCCGTTAGGATTTTTTGCGCTTATTTCACACTGCAATTCAGCGGGCTCTACTCAGAAACTTCATCTCTGTTTTCTGGCTCATCCTTGTATCTGTTTTGGTAAACACCGAATGTTTCCTGTCGTACGTAAACATCGTGGAAGGCACGTTAGGTTTAACTTTGAATTTGTTTCTCATGTCACTTCTTTTCAAAATGTTCCTTCTACTGCTCCACTAATGTACTTATATGTGGACAGTTTAGTAAGTCTATCTCCGTCCGGGTCAAGTGATTTCACTCCCAGGTACCAAACGTCTTACTCTAGTTCTACCCCTGAATAATCTAAACCGATCTTAATCCTAAAAGTTTCTGTTCTTCTGAAAGCCTTGGCCTTCATATGTGACTTGTTAAGGCGGAGAACAACGCCGTGCGGTTTTCTTAACAATCAAGTTTATTGCGGGCAAATGCGGCGTAAAATAATGCTGCGGCTACAGCGATTTCGACTTTTTCCTTATTTTGACAGGCCATGGAATGGGTCTCGGCCTAGAGTTCGTCGTAATATATTGAGCGTCACCAGCAAACTCTACAGCATAGATATAGATGTATTTACGAAGGCAGGCGTTCCTATAAAAAGGAACTGAGATTAGACTTCACTTCCTTCCGACGAAGAAGACACAGTGCAGTTTGGGTCTGAGGTCAAACGGGGAAAGAAATCGGCCACTCTTTTTCCAAGTAGACCATCCTGGCAGTCATCTTAAGTGATGAAGTGAAACCGTGGAAAACCTAAATCTAGATTATCACGTAGAGATGTAAACCCCGTTCCTCGCCAGCAGTCTTGACTTCCTTCAGTGCTGTATTCTTGGCGTACCTAACATGGATGAGGAGTTCTGATTGTCTGCACAACTCCGCGGATGGATTGGCACCCTCTAGGCGCTCAGTCTGGAACCGCGCGACTGCTACGGTCCCAGGTTCGAATCCTGCCTCGGGCATGGATGTGTGTGATGTCCTTAGGTTAGTTAGGTTTAAGTAGTTCTAAGTTCTAGGGGACTGATGACCGCTAATGTTAGGTCCCATAGTGCTCAGAGCCATTTGAGCCATTTTGATTGGCATCCAACGTTGCACCACCTGCAAACTTTGTTTACTGACTCATCTTCTCACTAATTGCACCTCATGAGTAGCTTTTTTCATTACATAAACAGCTGAGGCAACTGTGTGTATTCCAAACCCTTCGATACGTATTGATATAATGATGGATACACTTGATCTAAAATACTCAAAAATGGCTCAAATGGCGCTAAGCACTCTGGGACTTAACATCTGAGGTCATCAGTCCCCTAGACTTAGAACTACTTAAACCTAACTAACCTAAGGACATCACACACATCCATGCCCGAGGCAGGATTCGAACCTGCGACCGTAGCAGCCGCGAAGTTCCAGAGTGAAGCGCCTAGAACCGCTCGGCCACAGCGGCCGGCCTAAAATACTCGAGGCCTTTATCCTGACACGGTTCTACTTTGGTTAAATTTTATTTTAAATTTTGTTGGAACTACCATAATTCTAAAAGAAATTTGAAGTTCCATATACAGCCCCATTTTTATAATTTTATATGGGTTGACTCTTACACAGAAAATTACAGCAACCAGCCACTTTTTATAATGCTATTTATTTATTTATTTAAACAGCGCCGTTACCGTTTTCGAACCGCCAGGTTCATCTTCAGACGGCTAGTTCACGTTACATTAGATTTCGCCTTTTGTTTCTCCACCTGACGTTGCTTGGGGTGGTGGTGCCGATGAAGAATCCGCGCCGTTATGTTCCACTGGAGATTGCTCATCATCATGCAGCGGCGAAAACTACATAATGCACTTTTTGTTCATATATATGCACATAATGTTGTATACAATGATACCTCCATGTGACGAAACTTCTTAGTGTGGGAGTGGTGCCTTATATTATGTGCATAAATGTACACAAAAAAGTGCATTATACAGCTTTCGCTGCTGCAAGATGATGAGCAACCTGCTGTGGAACATAATTCTTCATCGGTACCACCACCCCTAGGAATTTTCAAAAATGGTTCAAATGGCTCTGAGGACTATGGGACTTAACTGCTGTGGTCATCAGTCCCCTAGAACTTAGAACTACTTAAACCTAACTAAACTAAGGACATCACACACATCCATGCCCGATGCAGGATTCGAACCTACGACCATAGCGGTCGCGCGGTTCCAGACTGTAGCGCCTAGAACCGCTAGGCCACTCCGGCTGGCTAGGAATTTTCGTCACATGGGGAAGCAAAAGACGAAATGTAATGTTTAACGTGAACTAGTCGTCTGAAGATGAACCTGGTGGTTCGAAACCGGTAATGGCGCTGTTTAAATCAATAAATAACACTGTAAAAAGTGGCTGGTTGCTGTAATCTTCTGTGTAAGAGTCAAACCATATTCTATACATAGCCACGGGCGCAAAATTTCAGTTTTTGACAAAATAGGGTTACAATGTTAGTATTACTGTGTTTATGAAAAAGGCAAATCGCGGTCAAGGTGTGCTTTTGTTATTCCTAACATTCCATGTGAAATATCTGAACTCTGAAATTTTGTGATAGTCGCACTTTGTTCACTGTAAATAAGAAATGTACCGATAAAACAACATGCTCGTATAAAATAACGCACAGAGCGCTAGTTGGCGAGACGCGGAGGTAGACCAGACTCGAATGGAGCCGTGTGCCGACTGGGTCGGTTTTAAGGCAGTTTCATATAGTTATCAGGGCAAAAGATGAACTGTCTCTCGTTCAAACAACATTAAAACATACTGAATAAGATTTTCGTTATTCCCTGACAGGTGGCATTTACGACTTACACTCCCATCCTAAGTTACAGTGCAGTCGTGATGGCATTATTAGGATGCGGTCACAAAAATATCATAATCTAAAATACAGGAGGGATGAAGCTCTACGACGCACGAACCACGAAAATGCGTATCAAAGTGAAATAGAGAGAGAGAGGGAGAGGGAGAGGGAGAGAGAGAGAGAGAGAGAGAGAGAGAGAGTGAGAGACGGTACGAGTTAGTTTTTTTAGGAAGAAATCGTTTAGCGGTCATTAAATGAGTAGACACTAACTTGTTCGTCCCTCATAGTATTCGCGGTTTTATGTTTATAATTGGTAAAGTATTTTTCTGTATACTGTAGTTCTTCTGTTAGCAAGGGCGTTGGCTGATGAACAGAAATAAAACACCTGCTTCCTAAATTTCTTGCATATGGGCAAATGAGTTTTCTTGATAAGTCATTTCCGGACGAGCAGGATTCATTACGAATATTTCCAAAATGTATCGAACACGCCTTATGAAGGAGACAGACGCTTTTAGCCTGTTTTGTATGACATTTTAATCCGTACATGTGTTCAAGTTATTGTTTCTAACACGCGTAACTTCGCATAAACCTCTTTCAAAACGAACAAAACCGTACCAGAATACGTAGTCCACGGATTCCTTGGATTTTAAAAGAACATGAGCAATGTTTTGTATGTAATAAACGATCTGTACATCAACTAAAAGTTACCTGATGTTCGATAAAATCTGGATTATAGCTGCCACACTAATAATGAAATCGGAGACTCCAAAAGAATACAGTAGTCGAAAGGAAGGCTAGTTACATTAAGAAAAGTTACATAATGACTAGTTACATCAGAGGAAGGGAAATACTTATTTAATGATTATGCAGTATGAACAGCATCAACATCCAGAAAGCAGTTTCATTGTCACAAACAGCTGACTTTTATTGTAAACTTTTCACTACGATTTATAATAATCTGACGTTTCCTGTTAACATCTAGAGTTTAACACGAATACAGTGGACTGTTTGTTTACAATACTCAGGGAAAGCGTTGTACGTGCTCAGGACGATCCAGCACTTCTTTCATCAAACTGCAAAATTCGGTAGAGCGCGCTGTGTGAATAATGTAACGTGCGTCTAGCGCCGAGTCTCACATCCGGCGTCGAAATGTAAATTGGCGCATTTTGCGGACCAGCTGTTATCTGTTTACAAGTGCCTTCATAAACATTCCGAGCAAAATTTCTGATTGAACAACCCTCGACTGAGAAAACTGGAGCTAAAATTTTCAGCCTCGCTGGAACAGTATGCTTTCATGCAGGTGAGTAAAATGAAGGCTGTGGCGTATTCGCGAGGGAGAGACGCATTAATATTCACATTGGCCGCAGCCCTGGGAAAGCCACTTACGATTACGGCGGCGCCTCGGAGCACGCAGAAGAAGTGTATGCAAATAACGATAAGAATAATGTGAATCATCAGATGGTCAGCTGCTGGCCAAAATAACAACGGGGAGATCCGCGGCCGGTGCATCTCGTACCGTCCACGGTGTACTCCTTCTGTTAACCTAGTATTCGCATGCTTAATGTCGGGGTTTCCACTTTTTGTCCCTTCGCTGACGTAATACATAGTGCACGGAGCTGCGTAAGTTTGGAGGAAAAACTACCTGCAAACCCCCAAACACGAATGAAGAAGAAGAAGAACTCGTAAAAATTGATTTGCAGTAACGGTTTCTGCGCGCTTCCTTTTTCTATCCAGTTTCTTTACCACGCAGAGCAATGGAATGCAAATCGCGAAACCTCGGAGCACCTCGACCCTTGTTCATCTGCAGTCTACTGGGAAAGAGGAAGAACTTATGTCGTTGTTGAACAAACACGAGGCATTAGTCTTAAAAAGCTCGCGCAACAAATTATCACTACAGACGTTCATAGTTGAAGCAGGCTCCAAGGGTTACGACTAATTTCAGAAGTTTGCTAACATACTTGATCTTCGTACGTATGGAGGCTTTTGTGGAACTACTCAGACTACATGAAACCTTTCGATAGTCATTTTTAACATTCCGCATCTACGATTATACTTCCCAAACCATCTTACGGTGTGTGACGGAGGGCTTCGTTTGCGTCCAACCATTTCCTCGTTTCCTTTCCATTCATCAATGCCGCAGGGAATAACAGCTGTCGGTATAACTGTCCGTTTGAATTTCGCTGATTTTTCCATAAAGATCATTTCGTGAGAAGTATCAACAATGAAGCAATAAGTTACTTAACTCTTTTCGTTCAAAATCTACTGAAAAATCTTGAACATTAGGATAACAGTTCTAGCTGAGACACCTCTTTAGGATGAAAGTGGATTTAGAAAAGTAACAGTATTGTTGCAATAAAATGACTCCCAGAAAAACAAACAGATTTTAATCTTGAAACCCACATCGCTTTTATAGATTTTGAGAAATCTTTCGATCGAATCAATAAAAATAAATTCTCACTCTCGGTAGAGATAGAGAAAGTGTAGGTGCAGTACATCGCCTTACAGAATAACGTACAGAATAAAGTCTTAAAATTTCAACACATAAGACGAAATCTACGGTAAATACACGATAGAATAGGAGACAGTAACCAACAACGAGAAATTTGAACATTTTAAATATCTCTGATGCAACAGCGATTATGAAAGTGGTAGTGACGTAGTTCAAACCCTGCACACATTTCAAGCAGTATATGGAACAACAACAGAAAATTTAAGCATAAAACTCGAGAAGATAGCCAAATCTTATTTCATAGAACCCTGGCAACGCTATTATTGTGTTTTTTATGCGAGAGCTGGATAAATAAAAAAGAAAGATGAATGCAAGCAGCTGAGATGAGATTTTTCAAGAGAGTAAAGGGCAAAGCTGTGCAAAAAGAAATCTAAATATAAACGGTAACGTTCGAAATGATTTGAATGTACTTGTTCCTGCTGTTGATGAGGAAACCACTATATACAGAGACAAATGGAAAGATCGTGTGAATACAATAAGAGATGAAAGACTAAGCATGAAAATCCCGAAAGGAAGGAGAGGCAAAGGAAAGATGGCCGTTTCCCTGAACGTAGCTCCATGACGACGACGACTTCTGAGTAATGCACAAAGCCTCTTTCGTAGCGTCTCTCTCTGGAGATGGGTGAAAATCTCCATGACGCTCTCGTAAAGTAACGTGCTGCTCCTCTCCCTCTGTCATTAATGATAGGCCCATACTGACGGTCAGTACTCAAGCACCAGCGCTACGATGTTACATCCTTCGTGGTGGATAGCTTTTCGTTAGGATTCTTCTTACGAATCTCAGCCTGGTATATGCCTTTACTACAAGTTTAATGCGCTTGTTCCACTTTGGATCAGTCCTGACGAGTAAGTCTTGATAATGTCGATTGTCTGTCTCTAGTAATTGTTTACCAGTAAGGCAATCCACATTCACATTTAACTTCTTTACATTGAGGATCAGCTTCAAATTCCTGCACTAAGCGTCTATTTTTAGTGTTACTGAATTTCGGTACAAATTTCTGGCGTTACGACTTCCATAAAAACAGCAGAATCTCCCACAAGTGTCCCGGCGGAGGTTCGAGTCCTCCCTCGGGCATGGGTGTGTGTGTTTGTCCTTAGGATAATTTAGGTGAAGTAGGGTGTACGCTTAGGGACTGATGACATTAGCAGTTAAGTCCCATAAGATTTCACACACATATGAACATTTTTTTTTCTTCCGCAAGTAACATTACAGAGTTTCAGATGTTATGTTTCACACCACTTACACACATCCTGAACAGCGTTGGACCTATGTTACTGTCTTCGGGTACGGCCCAATCCTTTTTCATCTCACGTTATGGGCGAGGAGTGTTCAGTTACATTAGACGCACATTGCTGAAGATTACAGCAACGCTATCGAAATACTGAGTAGAAGTCATCTGAAACATTGCTACCAACTGAGAAGATTGTAGGCTGTATTTGTGAACTTGTTTGATATGGTGGTCATAATCATCAACATAATGTACCGGTTAAAACACTTCTCTGAGGCACATATACGATCGTTCAGAAAGTAATATAATTCATGTTTGTATTCTGTTTATGCCGAAATAGTTACACTGAGAAAACGAATTCACAAAGAGATTTAGGGAAAAGTAGATACCGAAAAAACTTAATTTCGAGCCAATTAATTTGTTTTCGTATGGTTTGGTCAGAAGCAATGGTTACTGTCGAGTTGTAAGTTACATAGTTAGCTGTTCCATGGGCTACCTTGCACGATATAGCGTAATGACGTGCAACGATTCAGCTTTCAGATTATCATTTTAATTGCTATTTAAATATTGTTGAATGCTGACCATTTGCGGATGAGTTCACAAACAGAAAACTCATTTACTTTAATTACAGACATAAATATGTAACACTTTTGTACTATGTGTGTATGAGTTCTTAAAGGGACCAAACTGCAGAGGTCATCGGTCCCTAGACTTACACACTACTTAAACTAACTGAAACTAACCTATGCTAAGAACAACACACACACACCCATGCCCGAGGGAGGACTCGAACCTCCGGCGGGAGCGGCCGCCCATTCAGTGACATGGCGCCTCTAACCGCGTGGCCACTCCGCGCGGCACTTTTGTACTAAATAAACTACAAGTTTCTAAATAAAAATTCTGTTGTCGAGTAGAGGAAGTTGCCCAGAAGGAACTTTTTCAGCAGATGGTAAAGACAACAGTGTATTGAGACCAACGAACGTTGTTTTACGCGTCTGCCCCTCTCTCTCCCTCAATCGCCATGCTAATTCACATGAGAAATGCTAATGCTTTCTAAATTTGACTGCCTACAGAAGTAAAGTAAAAAAAAACTTAATTTTTTAAACTTTTAGGTGTTATTCATTATTGTGAGAAAAATTTGGAATTTATGACGTTTGTTGCACATTCCTTCTATAGAATGCATGAAGCAGAACCCTGCGAACGTTTACGGTGGTAGTTAAAACGATTTCTCATCCCTAGCGGGTACTGTCCGATCGTATTTCAACATGCAGCTCCATCTATAGCTCTGAAACTGACGGAGAAGAGGTAGAGATTTTCCTTTGAGCCCATAAAGTAAGGAGGCACGTTAATTTGTATCAGACTGTACCGTTCCAATCCAGTGTCAGTTGATCGAAACATTATCTGCCGTTTTTGAAATATTCCTTTGTCGATTATAACTACAGGAAAAATAACTTGCAGCCAACTTGGTTCACTAATTTTCGTTGCACGGAAAGATTAGAAAGTTTCTTTTGTTCGTAATTTTGAGCAAATGCTCGAGTGGAGCCCTCAGGCTGTTAAGACGTCGGTATTCTTCTTTCACACCTAAATTATAACACTACTTTTAATATTCGCAGGCACCGTGAAATAAATTACTTGCTTAGAAACCATTGGTTCCTTCCCTCTACGACAGCATTCTGATTTTATTACTCTTCCATACCCCACGCAATAAGAAACCAGGGGAACTCGTAAAAAGTGGAATATAAGCTTTCAAAAATGTTTTTATCTTTGAAGCACACTTAGTTACTGAAAGAGCCCATTTTGTCGAAGAAGACCACAATCTTCAATTGTTGTTATCCCATTACCGGTTTCGAACCGCCCAGCGATTCATCATCAGATGATATGTATTTATTGATTGTTTGCAGCAGTGTGTGGGAGTCGTGTAGCTGTGGCAAAATGTTTATACACTGCTACAAACAGTCAATGCCTATATACCATCTGATCATGAATCGCTAGGTGGTTCGAAAATGGAAATGGGATAGTAAAAATTGAAGAGCAAAATAAAAAGCGGCTGGTTGCAGTAATTTCAAGTAACCTTTATTCATCACAGTCGCAGTGATCCTCATTCATAATGGTTAAAATTTTAGATCACAATCCGATTTTCAATTGTATCAGTACGCGTTACTTCTCTGCTTTTGCTGTGGAATATTAAAACTTATATTTCTTTCTCACGCTAGTTTTTGGACCTCGATATATGTCGTGAAAACAATGAACACTAGTTGCGTGGAATGTATAAATGGAAAGACGATATCACAACTTTGCTATATCATGCCTGTGTGTTATCAGAGTATCTAAACACCCTCATTTCCACACGTAATGAGTGATTTTGGTATCTCCTTTTGTTTTTTTAATTTCAGTGCTTTGCGTGATGCAATAAGAGTCAAAATTTTATAGTCTGTAATACAGTGGCCTCGGAAGTTACGTCTTATAGAGGGAAAATATACTCTGAACAGGCATGTTCCAATAGGGGCATGCCCGATAACGTACTGTGATGTTCAAACAAAATACCGCGGTAATGTGCGCTGTACTCTTTACGTCTAGAAAAAGCTGCAACAATCTGGAAAAGCACCTCCTGGTTCTTCAAATAGCTTTCTAAATGGGGCTTGATTCTTGTGGTAAAGCAAGTTAACATAAATGAATCACGTTTACATCCTTAAGCCGCAAATCGAATTTTCTTCGGCGCCGCGTACGTTAATAAAAATGCGGTAAACACAATAAGCTGCTGAGCGACTTTTAACTTGTAATCTAATAATATAATTCCAGTGCCTAAAAATGGAGCAACAAACAAAACCTTTATCGATGAACGGAAAGCTCTGATAGTGTAGAAAAACTTAACTTCTGCGAAATATGGATTGTAAGGGTAGAGATATCGATCCTAAATTGGAAGGATCGAATCTACCCTTACGCGCTTTTACTACAGGGCAGCGGCATAGCTGGCAGGGATGCCCCAAAGTTTTAGATGGGAGAGATGGCTTCTGGATATCTTTGGCGCGAAGCAGTGAGTCAGTCGTGCAGGAGCATGCTTAACAGGGTACATCTCGAGTGCCTGCGCTTCTCGCTGTCGCGCATAAAAGTGAAAGACCTTAATGATAGTCGCGCCACGGTTAAAGACGAGTAGAACGCGTATGTGTGTGAACAAAGTTAGAATTTTCAAGTTCAGAAGAATATTTCGTGTCCGGGAGAATTGTTGCGTAATAAAATAGCTGTCGTACGGTAATGAAGCAGCAATGGTGAACTCATACAAGCGCGTGCTAAGTGAATGACTGCAATTGCAATATGGATGAAATCTGAAACAGTAGAGACGTGTTAGTTGAAATTAAAGCAGAATAAAATAACTGTATCGTACAAAAGTGTTCACGTATTAACCAGTTTTCATTATTAATAGAATGTTTTGGAAGGAACAGAATCATAGAACAATGTGGGAACAGAAAGAACATACGTCGTGTGCTAACTGTCACAACTTCAGTTTGCGGCGCAGTATGTTGGGAAGAAGTATGTGCTCTATAACTGCTCCTTATTAATGCCCGATGCCTAATTTTTCTAATCAGCTAGACTATAGCAAGTATTAATTACCTATATTCATAGAGAAAAGAAATAAAATACTAGGACGTGGAGGTGGCTTACAGGATCCAAGAATAAATATTAATATCTCTTCCTTTTCTATCGTTTGTCCCATTCTGTAGTGTTCGCTGTTTTCATGATTTGTCAGACCTATAGTAACTTTGCCGCCACAGTCGAAAGCTCATATAAGGAGGCAAATGGTGGGCGCCATCTGTCTGCGAATCGCGGAAACTTTCTTCTGTGTGTGATCGTACTTTAAGTGTTAACGTACCGTGCTTTGTGAGATGGTGATCGGGAACAGCCCGGTATTTGCAAAACGAGCGTAGAAAATCACGTGAAACCACACTCCGGCTGATCGGTCATTAATGTGCCACATGGACTAGTTACAGGTCTCGCTCACCTCTCTGACACGCAAGCGAGCGAATGCTTCTTAAACTATACAAGAAGCTCCGGCGAATAGATAGTTATCGTAAATACACAAGATTATACAATTACCCATAGAAACGTTGCTACGTTTGTTTTGCACAGTATTTAAAAGTTTTTGAGTCTCTATTCAATAACAGCCTGGAAAACTGAAGGGGGGAGAGGGAGAGAGAGAGAGAGAGAGAAAGAGAGAGAGAGAGAGAGAGAGAATGAACTCCAAAAAATAGGCAGATTGGCGTGCCCTTATCACACGAAAAGTACGTTGTACAAAGTTTTATTTCATTTTATTTTTTGAAACTTCGGCTGATGTCACAGTCACTCTGTAATTTTGAAAGGACATTTTCACCTGGAGGCTTTCTGTGGCGTCTACAGTAACATGACAAGGGGTTTAAAGCTGGAGTATTAGACAGCTTTACACCAGACTAAGCTGAAGTATTTTGTGCAACACGTCCGTGTGGTGAGAAGATTCTGCTACTATAGTTTTAATATTCTTAAGGTCTGAATCTACAAAACTAGTGATGTACATTTTAATCTTTTAGTAGAAGAATTTAGTATAATTATGCGATTCACAACAGCAGCTCATTCTGGGTAATTGTTCTACTTGAGCAAGGAAGGGAAATAAGGTCTGAGTCATTGCCTATGCGAATTGTATGGGACACCTCGTAACTTTTATAGCCATGAAGTATTCTTTAAATGGATTTACAATTATGAGTGCTACACTGCTACGTGTTACTTATAAAAAATCAATCACTTCTAAAAGAGAAACGTCCGTAATAGTTTACGACTATTGTCAGAATGCAGAAATTACCAGATGATTCTCCCCTTCCACTATCGTATTCGACGTGTTAGGTCATAATTATGCGTTCTCTTTGTTTTTAGCGTAACATAATGGCACACAGAGTGGTTTTAGTCCTACGTTTTCAGCCAGGCAGACCTGAAGAGATAAACCACAATAGGTATTACCTCGTTTTCTTATTTAGGTGCTTCTGATGTGAAACAGTGAATCTGTTGCTTTCGTTGTTATAGTTTTGACGTAATTTCGAGTAAGTGTTGCAGTTATCATACAGATAATATAATTAAATAATAAAAGATATATCTAGTTGCTGAGTGTCCTACGGACTGATTCGCTTTAAGACTGTGGGGAGGACATAGTTGGAAACGGAGCCTATAATAACGGGTCACTAAAACTTTGGGACATTTCACTTACTTTTAGTACATTAATAGTACGCAATATAGAGTAAACAAGAGAGCCGCGCGGAGTGGCTGTGCGGTTTAGGGCGTCCTGTCACGGGCTACGCAGCCCCTCTTGCCGGAGGTTCGAGTCCTCCCTCGGGCATGGTTGTGTGTGTTGTTCTTAGCATAAGTTAGTTTAATTTGTGTGTAAGACTATGGACCGATGACCTCAGCAGTTTGGTCCCATAGTACCTTACCACAAATTTTCATCAGAGCAGTCGCAATTAATTTTACTGTATTTTATAGCAAGTATGTGCAAATGGTCTCACGACTTAAAGACAGGTGTCGGAGAATATATAACTATGTTCCATTTTACATGACTGCAATGGAAATTGCGTCTTGTTTCTCGCAAGTGGTTAGATTTAAGAGAATAGCACGTCCTTAGGATGGAGAACAAAGTAACTTACAAAGGAATTTTAATCCAAAGATAGTGACATAAAAATCATGGTGGAAATAATCAGTTCTGACCTTCGACGCCTCTCGAGAAAATAGGAATTGTAAACTAAGCAACGAACAGTTAGTTCAAAACTGTCCGTTGCCCCATTAAATAGGCTACGATTGCGAGACAAATGTCAGTGAACAATGTAATCTATTTGAACAATGACGATAACAAAAAAGTGATCATTATGCACGGTTTTCATGGTTAAGTAAGGAAAACGAGTGATCCATTACGTTATAGCTGTTGTAATTCTTACTTTCGGGACATAATTAGTAAACGTTCATGCGTAATTGACACACCACTCTTTCCAAACCATGTTTTAAGCTGTTGATTTGCTAATGTTAGGTTGTAGGTATTTTTCCAAAGATGCGTCTGGTTAATAGATACGCTATAATGGCACAGAACGAAAGAGTATACGTAGGACATACGGGTTTCTATAAGTTGTGGAATTGCGCCTTAGTTTGGCTGGAACTGTTGAACTGGCGCAGACCTATGCGGAGTAGCAACTTACTCAGCGACGCGGAACACTGGGAGATCTATGTGCCAGTGTGATAGGCCTTGTCTACATTATTTTTGGTGCCTTGTGAAAAGTTATGTGGATACAGCTGCGGTCTATTCTTAAGACAACATTGTTGAAACTGACGTACTGATATACCTTCTCGTGTCCACTTAGTCGACGGGATGAATTAAAGATAGAAACCACATGTAGCTTTTTCGCAGTTAGACAAACGGATGTTGTGTTACTTCCCGATTTACACTTCATGCAATTTTGCTCCAAATACTTACATAGTATCATTCAAAAATGTGCGAGGCTGTTATCAGATCTTTGTCTGACTATTTCACAACAGGGCGACAACAGAATAAAAAAAAAAATTGAAAAATAAATAAAGTTTTTCTGGCACAACAGTTCTCCTTTTGTAAAAACCAGCAAACAAGCTACTACTTTTACTAACGAGGACATTATGAATATTGTGGCCAAGGAAGTGCAACAGGGAGAGTACTATTCTCAATATACATTCTGGATTTATTGAATATGATCAGCAGCAAGTAGTTCATCGGTGATGCTTTCGTCTACAGGAAGCTATCGGCTTTGGACGATCGTGAAGAAATGTAAGAAGAAGCGGCTAAAACTTACACTTGGTGCCCCATAACCTAGTTTACATCTGTTGGAATAATAACACGGAGCAGTATGAAATGCGGTGAATCGATAGTAGTGAAGGCGAATGGAAAACTTTTATTTGCTGAAAGTGTTGTAAGAAAGCTGATTGCATAAGTAAAGGAAACCGCATACAATATGCTAGTGCGACCAGTTCTAGAAAATGAAGATGGTATCTGTTCTTTCGGACATGTGCCGTCCGCGGTGGTCTCGCGGTTCTAGGCGCGCAGTCCGGGACCGCGCGACTGCTACGGTCGCAGGTTCGAATCCTGCCTCGGGCATGGATGTGTGTGATGTCCTTAGGTTAGTTAGGTTTAAGTAGTTCTAAGTTCTAGTGGACTGATGACCACAGCTGTTAAGTCCCATAGTGCTCAGAGCCATAGTGCTCAGAGCCATTTTTTTCTTTCGGACATGTCCAAGAGAACAGATACCATTGGTGATCTTGCAGCTCTCGAAAAATGAAATTACAATGAAATCCAGACCATTAGCTGCTTACAAGCGTTGATAAATAGCAACGGGGACAGTTGAAAATGCGTGCCTCGACCGGGACTCGAACCTGGAATCTCCTACCGACATGGCAGACACACTATCCGACTGAGCCTTCGAGGACACAGTCCGAAAGAACAGATACCATCTTCATATAGATAAGGCTTACCGACGAATGATCTTCTTCAGTGCAGATGCACTCACATTGCCACACACATTGTGTGGACAGTAAGTTGGAAATGAATGCCTCACGGGGAGCATGCCAGAGATAAGTCCCTGCAGTCGCACTATTCTCTGTGGCCTCGATGGCTCAGTCGGATACAGCGTCTGCCATGTAAGCAGGAGATTCCAGGTTCGAGTCCCGGTCGGGGCATACATTTTCAACCGTCCTCGTTGATATTTATAAACGCCTGTAAGCAGCTAATGGTCTGGATTTCATTGTAATTTAATTCTAGAAAACTACGACAGCGTTTGGAGTCCTGGCAGCAGATATCAAATGATTCAGAGAGGCGCTTCTAGGCTCGTAATAGGTGAGTTTAGCGCATACTAAACTGTAACACAGGTAACGATGATGGAGGTGGATAGCGCTAACGCGACCTTCTCTCCACAAAGGCTCAGTAATGTTGAGATCAGGTGATTGGTGGCCAGGGGACATGCGACAACTGATTTTCGTGCTAAGAAGGTGGTCCTGGACGATGCGAGGCCCTGTCGTCTTGAAACACTGCACCAACATTTGAGAACAAACCTTGTATCATGAGATGGAACTGATCAGTCAGAATTCTCACATAATCCTTGGCATTGATGCGATTTTGCAAGGTTCCCATGGGGCCCATGGAATATCACGATAAGACTGCCCAAACTGTTACCCAGCCACCTCTATATTTCTTTCTTTGGAGGGAGACTCGGCCAAAAGCTGTGAAACAAGACTCTTACGACCAAATGACATTCTTCCATTGCTCAATAGCCCAGGTTGTACGTCTAAGCACCACGTTTTCCTATTATGGAAATCTGCACTACTGATGAGTGGTTTTGGAGCTCCAGCTCCAGTTCGCTCTACAAATCGTAGATTATGGAGCTCCCATCGTATTGTTTTGGTACTGACAAGGTTTGCGGGTACGACATTCAGTACCTCAGTAACTTTTGCAACTGTCGTCCTCTTATTTTTTGTCACATTCCTTTTCAACGGTCATCCGTCACGACCACTCGGCACGCACTTTCGTCCGCGTTGTGACTTGGCGGATGAATTTTTTCCGCCTTCCCTGTATGCGGTATAAATCTTTGTCTACCTTGGCTACGGAAGCACCCACCATATGAGCACCATCAACTTGCCCACATTCGAATTCACTAAGCTCTGTCGTAATGCACTCACAACTACACAGAACACTGTTCAAAATTGTTCAAATGGCTCTGAGCACTATGGGACTCAACTGCTGTGGTCATAAGTCCCCTAGAACTTAGAACTACTTAAACCTAACTAACCTAAGGACATCACACACATCCATGCCCGAGGCAGGATTCGAACCTGCGATCGTAGCGGTCGTGCGATTCCAGACTGTAGCGCCTTTAACCGCTCGGCCACTCCGGCCGGCCAGAACACTGTTGTGACCACGACTGATAGTAGTAACGTAGTGTGGACATTGCCGGGTATCATTCGTGATAAAATAGAACAGTGCAACGTGCATGCTTGGCTAGCATCTGCAATTATATTCGAGCATATATTCCTCGTAGAGTTTCCATATTTTTGTCCAACACCTGTATGTAGATGTAGTATTGTACAACAAATCAATACAATTGTTGGCCTTAGGTAGAATATTTTTTATACAGCAACATCGTTATTCCTTTATTCACTGCAGAAAACAGCGGTAGCCACTGTTACAAGTAGTAGATCGTTGAGAAGAATCAGTTGTTTAGAACGATCTAACTTACGAAAGGAAAGATCTCGTACCTATTACAGCTATTAGCTCCAGTCCAAGCTGTTGCAACGTGTGCCCGTACATGAGTCTGCTTTTATCAGTTAATCACTTAATGTAATGTAAAACATCACTAGCAATTACAATTTGCTGTTTATACTACAATAACACTGTTTGTACATACATCGCTCTGAGCAAACTAGTGAAATCCTGTCCATAACTTTCGGCAATTTGTAAACACGGCCTGACAAAAAAGGTGAAACACCAAGAAACGTAGGAGGAAACGAAATAAAGCATCACGAGTTGACAATGTATGTGATGTTTTTTTCAGTGATCACAAAATCGAGTCGAATTTATGAAGAAAGTGGCAGTATAGCGTTGCAATCCCCTCTAGCCTGGGTGCATTCACTGATTCGGTTCGGAAGGGTGTCATAAAGGCGTTGTATCCCATCCTGAGGCAAGTTGGCCCATAACTGTTGTAGCTGGTCCTTTATACTCAGCGTACTGGTACTGGGACGGTCTCGAAGTACGAACTGGTCCTATGCGTGTTCTGTCGGGGACACATCTGGGGGTGTTGCTGGCCGCAAGAGTACCCCACGATCGCGTAGACAGTTCATAGAAACACGTCTCACGTATGGACTAGCGTTGTCCTACTGGTAAATGGCCGTAAGACACTGTTGCATGAGGACACGGAATGTCCGTGATGTCCCGTTGTGCTGACACAGCTCCCTCAATAACTACCATTCGTGACCTCAGGAAATAACGAATGGCTTTCCACAAAATGTAGCCAGGAGTAACAACGCTCTGCCTCTCCAAAAGATTCGAAAAATGGGATCTATCCCCAAGTCGCTACCGTACTCGCTGACGATGATCATACACACTTGCACAGAAATACGATTCATCGCCGAAGACAATGCGACGCCATCCACGATCAATCCGTTCAAAAAAATGGTTCAAATAGCTCTGAGCACTATGGGACTTAACATCTGAGGTCATCAGTCTCCTAGAACTTAGAAATACTTAAACCTAACTAACCTAAGAACATCACACACATCCATGACCGAGGCAGGTTTCGAACCTGCGACCGTAGCAGTCGCGCGGTTCCGGACTGAAACGCCTAGAACCGCTCGGCCACCGCGGCCGGCGAGAAATCAGTGCTTCTCGGTGACGGCACCATTGCAAACGCAGCCGTTTGTACTGTGATGTTGACGACGGCCTAAGCATGTCACCCTAATTCCCTAGTGCAGCTGGTGCTAATCTGGACCAATATTGTGAGACGACGGAGAATGGTGCAGAGACTCCATTACTCATTCTCGAAAGGCTAGCGCAAATCTGAAAGGCATGTTATGTATTTGGTGCTCAACACGGCGATCCTCCCTTGTGCTGAACAGACGTGGTATGCCTGCACTCAGCTTGCCATTCAGTCCAATCCCGCTCTACTGCCACATACAAATACCTCGCGATTCGGCCTGCCGGCCAAACTGAGAGCTACAATGACAGGCCTGTTTACAGCACTAAAATGGTTCAAATGGCTCTAAGCACAATGGGACTTAACATATGTGGTCATCAGTCCCCTAGAACTTAGAACTACTTAAACCTAACTAACCTAAGGACATCACAAACATCCATGCCCGAGGCAGGATTCGAACCTGCGACCGTTGCGGTCACGCGGTTCCAGACTGAAGCGCCTAGAACCGCACGGCCACATCGGCCGGCTTTACAGCACAAAACACTAACAGCAGTAATGCTGTCTGCTGGCCGTTCTACCTGTCGCAGAGAGATGGTGTGTGCGTGTACCACCGTACATTGACATCCGGCCATGTCTTCTGGGTGTTTGTTTTTTCGTCAGGCAGTGTAGTTTCTCATATGTTTGGCACTGCTTTGTATATGCGAGAAATCTTATGTTGAACTATGGAACGGAATGCATGTTGAACTGTACATCTACTTATAACTGACTGCATACATCAATAGACAGTCCAGAAGGAGATGAGGACATACGATTTCCAAAAGGAACATACACAGTAAAGCACCAACCAAAGAGAGTCCTTTACCTATTAAGGAAGAATACAGAACTTTGTAGTTCTAGGCGTCTCCCTACACAAAAGTGTTCAGATAGTTTTTGATTAGTGAGTCAAGTATGCATTTCCATAGAAAAAAAATAATAAAAAAATGTTCGAATAGTTTCTGATTAGACAGTAAAGTAGGCAGTAAATTCGCACAAAGGATATAAATTTGCGGTATCATTTATTTTCATATTTGTGTACTTCTCTCGATGTCTGACACTCAGTCGGACAATGGCTTCAGCTTTCCTACATAAGAGGCCTGATCACTGCTGCAGGATGTTTACTGACAAGCCGGCCGGTGTGGCCGTGCGGTTCTAGGCGCTTCAGTCTGGAACCGCGTGACCGCTACGGTCGCAGGTTCGAATCCTGCCTCGGGCATGGATGTGTGTGATGTCCTTAGGTTAGTTAGGTTTAAGTAGTTCTAAGTTCTAGGGGACTGATGACCACAGATGTTAAGTCCCATAGTGTTCAGAGCCATTTGAACCATTTTGTTCACTGACAGAACAAAATTCTCGAATTTTTGAAATTTAATTTTTTCAATTACATCTTCGTGCAGTATATGTGTACTATTCAATGGACTGAATAATCCTGTGGCTTCCTATGTGTAGAATACGGTATGTTGTTCCAAGTTAATAGAGAGCATATGATGTGGGCAGTATCCTGTGACAGACCACCATTTCTTACTCGAACACCAGGATATGTTTCCAGCTTTCGCATTTTACATCCAACGTAATGACCATGGCTGCAAAATTACCCTAATTCAGAGGCACTGGCATTCTTTATTGCCTCGCCAATCTGAAAAGACAATGGGAAGGAAGAAAAATGATTCTCGTATAATGTGTACGCTTCGCAATGCACAATTCGGTTGCTTATAAAGTGTAAATTTGGTATTAATTAAACGGTATGCACTTATGAATACTGATCCGTAGTTTCGGATTGTTTTTGAAAGTAAAATCTACCAGAGAAGTGAAGTTAAAGCTTATAAAATCAATTACGATTGTCCATAAACAATACTGGATGGAAAGTTTTATAAGTTTTCGAACACTACCGTTGTAGTAGTCTACCAAGTAAGATTTTTCATACCGAAGACAAGTCGGAAAAGTCTCTTCGCTCTTTTCTATTCTACAAAAGATCTGCTTTCTGATACAGCATAGACTTAGTAGTACACGCGTCAAACCAGTTGGTTTGATTGTTCACTTGGTCACCCTCTTTGCCTTGCTTTGTCGGTCGTACGTCTGAATTTCACTCGCACATTGTACTCATAGCTGAAATACACAGTATGTACGCTCACTCGCGAGTTTCATGGTGAATGCAGACGTTGGCTGGTGTCAGTGTCGATGAGTCATTGGTGGCAGGCAGCCCGCCGAACAGTACGGCTCGCTTATCGCTGTGCGCCGTCCGTCGAAGCTTAGGCATTCTTACATGGCCAAAGAAATCTTCTTTGCAAAAAGATACCAATATAGCTGTTTGCAGGTAACTCAGCAAGCTTTCTAAAAGCTGTAGTATCCCGCGAACTGACAATTCTTCTGCATATAAAAAAAATTAAAAGTTCGCTGGGGAGTACCTATACTTACAATAAAGAACTTTAAAAGTGCTGTAAATCTGTAAAACCAAAAATAAAAAGAAAATACTCGTCCCTTAACAATGTTTCAGTTTAACGGCGAGAGCAAAATTTTTTGAAACACGAAAGGGGTCTTCCGTTATGATCCGTTGCAAAGTATAGAAAGAAGACAAAGAGAATACGGCGCAAACTATGGCCCTGAACATGGCAAAATTTATCCATTATATTCTGGAATTTTTAACTTATATTTGCAATTACAAGAATGTCTGTATATATATATGTAATATAATCTTCGTCACAACTCAAATGGTATCATTTAGGGACTCGCCAAGTAATTTTTATAGGAATTAGAAGTCTAATTTGTTAACCATTGTACTATCTACATGGTGAGTCGTACGTAATAGCTTCTGAAAGGCGCCACTCCATCCAAAATTGTAGATCCATTACTTTGTTGCCGTTTTGTGCGTTACAAGATCGTTACACAAGTTGACCACTTGTCAAGTCTCTCAAGAAACGGCAACCGCGAGAGAAAATAACTAAAGTAAGTTCAGAGTAGCACGGTTGGAAACTACTTCCATGTCCAACATACCTCATATTTACGGCGAAACGCCTCACAATAATTACCTCATCATTGCCATCCCTGATTTTGATTCAAATCTTCCGTGGTCCAGCTTCCTGTCCAGGTAAGTTTCAAAATGATTTCTAGAGCGAGGCTGCTGCTATAATTCTGCTGTGACTCTCCCTTCGATAGTATTTTCAGTTATAAAGGAAAGTTTATTTTTGTTACGCCTCGCTGAGGTGTTATACTGGCGCTCATCCCATCCATTACAGAACAGAGCAGTAGAAGTCAAAGATATAGAAAAGTGCTTTATTAGCAGACATTGACACATGATCTAGCAAAAGTTTATCGTAGATTTCCGAGCAACCAAACGTCTCATGCGACTTATCACATGATACTCGGTATAGGCGTTCTTTTCAAGCATTGTCAGAAGTAAAAGAAGCGTTCGGCGTGTCACAAAGTGTTAGGATCGTTAATATGCACAATGCATTCACTATACAGGGTGCAAAAGAACTTTCTTTCTTTCTTTCTTTCGCTTACCCGACAGTCCCGCAGCAATCGCAGGGTCGGCGCGGTTAGAACGGATTTGGCAAGGTTAGTTTTAGGCGTCGCCGGATGCCCTTCCTGCCGCCACCCCGTACCCCCAGGGATGGAATCAGTGTACCCCAGCTGTCTGCATCTAGTGTAAATCGTGAAATAGTGCTAACGTGTTTCAAATGTCTGCTACGTGTGTAACTGAGGCGGAACGTGGGGACCAGCCCGGTATTCACCTAGCGGGATGTGGGAAACCGCCTTAAAACCACATCCAGGCTGGCTGGCACACCGGCCCTCATCGTTAATCCGCTTGGCGGATTCGATCCGGGGCCGGCGCGCCCACCCGAGTCCAGGAAGCAGCGCGTTAGCGTTCTAGGCTACCCTGGCGGGTACAGGGTGCAAAAGAACAACGTATGTAAAATTATAGAATTTTTAGAGGCGATGAAAAGAAACACATTTTTTGACAAAAATGCCACAGGTAAACAGTCTCACCGGTAAGGGTCCATGAAGATTGTGGAACTGGTGATGATCAGGAACGGTGTTCAACCTGCAGTGTGAAGGATATTGTTTTAGAGATGTTGCTAAAAATGTCGTCCGCTTACATTAATGCTCAACTGCCATCTGCATGCTAATGATTGCCTAACACGACCGAAACATCCAGTTGAATTTTTCAGCTAAAAAGGCAACCAGCTCTTCTGGAGCATCTATCGGTGTCTCGTATACCAAACCATTCATCTTCCCATGAAAAGTAGTCATATTTGTCCAGGAACATCTCTAAAATAAGATTCATCAGACACCAGTTTGAACACCGTCTCTTATCATTACTAGATCTTCATGGACCAACTGCTAGGAAACAGTGAACCTGAAACATTTCGTCACATTGTCACATACAAGGAGTATTTTTTTTATCTTCTCTAAAAACTCTGAGATTTTGTACGCGTAGTTTTTTACACTCTATATATGCTTACGACACACTTAGATAACGCGAGAACTGATATTTGATGACAAAGTTGTACATATGGAGATCACAACTCTACACAGTTCGTGCGAAGGGCGGAAAGACCAAGAAATGATCAGATAGGCGAAAACTCCGTCATCATTTGACTACACGATCGGTGACCAGTTACAACCGTCAAATGTCTAAGGGTATCCGTATGAAGCGACTGAGGCGTAAGCCAACATAAATCAAGTCTTGAGGAAGGCCGGTAGTAGACTGACTTTTATTGGGAGAATGTAATTGTCCCGCGAAAGGAGTTGCTTAAATCACAAATGGCCGATACGTTGTTCAGTATTGTTCGTAAGTTTGGGCAAAAGCCGTCGGCGATAATTCCAGGGATATTTATACTTGTTTTTCAAAAAAGCAGAAAAGGTGGTACAATGAGAAGAATGAGAGCCCTTTACTTATTAAGGAAGAATACAGAACGTTCTTCTTTCTGAGTATATGTTGGCATGATTGTAGTTCTATGCATCTCCCTAAACAAAAAAGTGTTCAGATAGGTTTTGATTAGTGAGTCAAGTATGCATCTCCAGAGACAAAAGAAAATGTTCGAATAGTTTCTGATTAGACAGTAAAGTAGTCAGTAACTTCACACAAAGGACATAAATTTGCGATGTCATTTACTTTAATATTTGTGTACTTATCTCGATGTCTGACACTCAGGCGGACAATGGCTTCAGCTTTCCTACATAAAAGGCATGATCACTGTTGCAGGAAGTTCACTGACAGAACAAAATTCTCGAATTTTTTAATTTTATTTCTTTTTTCAATTACATCTTCGTGCAGTATATGTGTACTATTCAACTGACTGAACAATCCTGTGGCTTCCGATGTGTAGAATACGGTATGTTGTTCCAGGTTAATAGAGATCACATGATGTGGGCAGTATCCTCTGACAGACCATCATATATTATTCGAATACCAGGATATGTTTTCTACTTAATGTTATTATGACACTTCATTCCTCCACATATTGTTAATAGCAGTTGTTTATATGAGATAGCCAGTTCCGCTTCTCGAAGGCTGCCATATTTTTAACATCGCATTATTTTACTAAAATAGTTTTGTTTTAGGGATAATTTCCATTATTGGCAGAAAACTATAGACTTGTAGGACTAAAAATTCACAGAATTCCACGTTGTTAGTGAATAAGTGAGTAACATTAGTCTCTTAGTCTATCGTACGCTAGGTGACCTCCGTATCAATTGATAACAACTTACTGCATTATGCTTCCCATGAAATCCGCAAAGTTCTCCAACTGTTACGAAATTTCGTTAGTAAAAGATAGTATGCCCCTCAGTGATATAGAGTCCGTGATTTATAGATTATGTTAGTGGCTTAAGACAAACTGAAAGGCAGTACATCCGCGGATCTAGGGAATAATTTACCGTAGGCTCTGCTGTCTTTCTTTTGCGAATTTGTGTAACCTTAGCAGGCTTGCATTGTAGGTCCAAGGTAGTAGTCCCTCCACTACCACGTTACATAGTGTCCAAATTTTTCCGTTTACGACGACGACGACGACGACGACGACGACGAACCGCCTTTGCTGATTGCCTCTGTGCCCCTTGTACAGCCTGAAGTAGAATTGCAAATCGTTGAAACATCACAACCGTTCCAAATCTTAGGTTTAGCCCTAACCGAAAGGAATGTGGGCCAGAGCGCAAAGTCACGAACTGATTAGGAGGTAGGAGCAGAGCTGCAGCAATTAAACAAACTTTAAATGCATGTAACGCTGCTTGTAATTAACTTAAGGCGAGAAAGACAGTAAGCACACGGTGGAGTGTGCCGTTCTCGACACAGCCGATTCGCACTTTCTGTTTACTCAGTGCTGTTTCGTTAGCTAACGTTTCACGAAACAGGGAAAGAAACATTCTTGTGTTGCTCTGGCATGACCACTTTGTGCCAAACCATAAGTAACTAAGAAACTGAGAACAGGAGGGGATTGTGGAAAGGGGTAATTTAACACATTTAGCTGTTTTGGAAGAAATAAAGTCCATCAACGTTTATACGTACATATAACTTTGTTTTGTTCACTGTTGGAGCGAGGAAATATCTCTACACGTAGTCAAGTCTTAACACCGTGAAAATAATGAACGTAAAGCGAAAAGTACACACAAAATAATGTAAGCTTTTACCTGACCGCCCCAGCTAAGCAGTGCGTTATTATGTCGAATCTAAATCCATGTCTTAAATTTAACAGCTCATAACCCATATTTATATGTAAGTATGAAACTATGAAATAGTGAAACTATGGTTTCTCCCTCGGTATGACACATTTCATAACCGTCTCATCTTCGAGGTTTCATTTTTGAGACGTTGCACTGTAAAGAGCACGTTAAGAATACTAAATGTTTCCGACCAGATAAGAGAATCATTTCACATAAAACGGTTGTTTAAGCTGGAATAAGTAGTAAAAGAGCTAAGGAAGCAACGTAAACATTAAAATTTAGTTGACAATGTTTGGGAAGGGCAGAAACATTTTTGTTGCAAGCTGCATATGTTAGCTTTTACTGTCAAAGGTAACTGCAGTATTGATCCTTCTGTCGGTAGAAATTCCGGACGTACCTTTCAGTGAAAATGCTACACTCTCTAGAGTTATTTCTTAACACTCTACCCGTCTTAAAATTTGACTAGAATAAGAGTCTTATGCTTGTCACTCAAGTTCACCATAAAACTGAAAAATGTTTCTAGTCGCAGATCAGTTGCTGTCGCGAATAGTGGATAGGTTTGGTTTTGTGATTTTACTCTCCGTTACAAACGAGCAACACCACTGGTAGAAACTCTGTCGGCTTTAATAAGCAAAGGTCTGTCTCTGGGAACTAGCAGTTTCCTACTATGTCTGTCTATATTCTACTACCATGCAAAGCGACGATCTTAATAGCAGAATATGCTGTTGGAAAGACAAAAATGTATGACAAACTCACGGAAGTATGAAAATGACACGGTATTAAAAAAGAAAAAAATTACCGAGAGAGGCACGTGAGTTTTCACCCTTCGTGTTCCTATCTCCTGCGTACGAGAAAAAAGCCCTTCCCTCGGCCCGCGACTGTGAACGCACGCTGTTCTTAAAACGACATTTCTGCAGTAGCATCATAAGGAAACGACTACTACCGAACAGACAACTACCGCTAACGTGATTTATGTGGCAACAGTGCACACACATTCAGCTGCCGCCTACGCAGCTCGCTTATGATCAACAATGAAGTCGTAGCTGCTACTTCGCTACGGCACTGCAGTCCCAAAGGTCGGCGGGAGCGTGCTGAGGTAAATATGTTGTTGGACCGAAGGCTTCTGATTCTTGCTGATTTCTACGACTGAGGTCTGGAGCAAGGCACGTCATTGGAGGAATCAATGAAAAAACGTGGAGAGGTATATAATTTATTTGCTCTTCCAGCCATCAGTTTTGCTGCTCCCATGTCTCGGTTGATACTTCCTACAGTGTCAATAAAAAAGAATTCAAGAATAAGCCTTCTGTTGAATCACCATGCAAACGAACGTAATAGCAACTTTTTCTTAATTTTCAACTAAACCTCTTTCTATGTATTTCACATTAATAATTTAAGCAATACTAATAGTTTATAAGGCGAAAATAAAATTTGTTGTTTACTACATCTCGTGCTAAAGGAAATGAATAGTAGCTATAATAAACGATAAGACTGAGATTTTGTTTTATATTGAATTTCTTAAGTACTTTATAAAATTTATAATTTATTTACTGCAATGATATGTTCAATTTGTTATGTGCAATATCAGTGTAGTTCATTTACATAGTAATTTCAGTAATGCTTCATTTTCATTAAACCCACTTACAGACTTTAAAAAGGCTAAATCAGCGTAGATAAAACCGCAGAAAAGTATTGTAGTTTTAAGGGAAAGGACTCACAGGTGTATAGTTCAGGTAGGGGCGAAGGATAACCTCGATGCAAGTCTGGTTATGATATTAACTCCATCGAGAAGGGATTAGATCAGAGTCATGAAGCATCGGCCGGGTGTTTGTTGGTTTCAAGTTACTCATCACTACCTCGCTGGGTAGCAAACGCGTATGCCAACCAACAAAGTTTACAAACAACGTTACACTGCTAATTTAACGTGTTAGGCACCAATGAACAGCAAACTCGTTTCGAAAAACGCGATTTCTTTTACCAAAACGTTTGGAACTGAATGAATTGTTTGCTAGTGGTTTCGACCACACAGATCATCATTAGATGTCCAGTATAACAGTCTGCAGAGCACTCGTGTGGCATTAACATCTGTGTTCATTAAATGCATTTAGGTATATACGTACTGAATTTGAATGTTTGACGGCAAATATTAAGATAATCAGTTATATAACGTTTGTTACTTAATATGTAAATTTGCAGCGCTCTGTTTTCTTATTACGTTTCTGGTTTCATTAATGGTCATGGTGTGTAATATCACATAATCCTTTGGGTAAGGATGCGAAATGTGTGTGCACTGTAAGTCGTAAATACCTATACCGCTTGTTGATACATACACATGGTATTACGTCGCATAATGTGTAATGGTTAAGTCTGTTATGATTCTTTTTAGTTTATTCATGAATACGGTTGAATGTCAGTGAGGAGAACAGCTCCTCCATGATCTTTAAGTGTTACGTTTTAACACTGTTCACTGAGTACTGTCATGCATATTTCTTAATTGACTCATCAGAGTAATTCAGCTGTTTCGGGTGATTTCAAATATCCTTACTGCACATATAATGACAAGAGCTGTTGATAGTCAAAAGAACGTGATGTGTATGATAATTTGATTCGTGTTTATTAATGCTACATGTTTTTGATCACATAATGACGGATATAGCGAAATTTTTGTCCACATTTATTTTAGGTTCAAATGGCTCTGAGCACTATGCGACTTCTGAGGTCATCAGTCGCCTAGAACTTGGAACTAATTAAACCTAACTAACCTAAGGACATCACACGCATCCATGCCCGAGGCAGGATTCGAACCTGCGACCGTAGCGGTCACGCGGTTCCAGACTGAAGCGCCTTTAACCGCACGGCCACACCAACCGGCCTTTATTTTAGGGATCAATATAAAAATTTCCCTGTTTTTCAACTGAGATTGTCTTCTAAAAGAACACTGAATGTTATATTTGTTAGTCGGCCATATATTACCTATTTTAAATGTGCTGTATTTTCATTTCATGTTAGTAATTTAGTTTTATTTGTATGTTACTACAAAGCATTTCTTTTTTTATGATAAGGAAGTTACATGTTTTCAAGATGCTGACTATTATCTGTGTGACTGAAATTGGTAGTAAATAAAATTTACTTCAGTCAGCAGCTTATATTGATGAATACGAAGTTATGTCTACATTTACAAGTTGTTTGCACTACCTAAGTAAAAATATACTAGATGGAATGCAGTACTGTGTGTCTTCTGTAATAGAATGTCTGATCCACATGTTTTGCAACCTTGACTTGGGTTAAATCCAAAATTTTTCTGCGTTGTGTCATGGAGTGAGGACATATGACACCGTTGGTGGCGATGAGGATGTGGAGTAGGCCTCTGGCGGCACTAGCTTTCGTCCTTTTCCTTCCCTCAGGATCAACAACACAGACTCTATAGTATGTGTGCGCTTCTCAGAGTCACGTGCAGGAAGTAGTTACGGTTAAGGCACCTGACACGCAAACCACTCTAGTGGCCGCAACAGGGAGTTACGTTATTGGTTCAAATGGCTCTGAGCACTATGGGACTTAAATGCTGTGGTCATCAGTCCCCTAGAGAACTACTTAAACCTAACTAACCTAAGGACATCACACACATCCATGCCCGAGGCAGGATTCGAACCTGCGACCGTAGCAGTCGCGCGGTTCCAGACTGTAGCGCCTAGAACCGCTCGGCCACTCCGGCCGGCTTACGTTATTAATAGAGTCAATAAATTCCTGAAAGAAGTCTGCGATGATTGCACGCCTTTGCGAATAATGCTGCTCAGATCGCGTAATATTTTTTTTAAATTTATTACGTTGTTCAAGAATTGCTACTTCCATCATCAAATCGAAACTTTGACGTACTGGAACAAAGTTCAGTGTCAATCCGTCGCGAAACCTATGCGAATCAGGGCGTGAAGTCTAGGAAGGATTTCAGCAGTCCACGAATGAGGTGAGTCAGTCACAACACAGAATCATCACAGCTCTTCTAGGCTTCCGTGCAGAAGACAGGAGCTCTCTTGTAGTTCGGTAAGTACTTCTGCCTACCCAAGATATTCTAACATATTCAAAATTTAATGGTAAGATGGTATTTTCTTCATAAAATAAGACAATTCCTTTTTCAAATCTTTGGAATTAACGTGACGTGGACAAGAGTCGAGGGGCGAAAGAAGAGGTGTAATAGTCGCCAACTGCTAACGTTGCCCGCTGTATTATAGACTGTCAGTGCTAGATGGTGAGACAATAGGCCACTAGCTGATTTCTGGAGTAGTAGCCGGCGTGCCAGACAGGTGTCTCACAAGACGTGCGCCCACGCTAGTAAAAACGAAACTCCGTATAAATAGCTGCGACTGCTGCACTATCAGGTAGCGCCTTCCTTTTTATATCTCGCAGCTATTAACGACTGCCGAGAGCATCTGCTTATGAAAGTATACCGCATAAGAAACAACAGGACGAACGTGGCAAAACACATGGCGGGAAGCGCCAACGAAATGAACCGCAACTCTGGACGACTAACGATCAGTTTTACAGATGTAAGTGCAGTTTTTATGACAGAATATGCTGAATAAAACAAAACTATTTGTAAGTGGTGTTGCAAGGATGTAGGAAGAGACAAAAAATTTGTTAAAGAAAAATTTTTAGCAAGAAAACTATGAAGAAAACAACACAAACTTACAGGCGCAAGCAAACAGAAAACGATTTAATGACAGAATGCGGACTCCGTTACACTTCTGTTCGCCTTATAAACATCTGTTACCGTAGTTTAACAGGCAACAGTTTTACGGAAATGGCGTACACCCGTAACAAAATGCCTCAGATTACAGTTGTGCAACATTATTGCTTACATGAAACAACGAGATTCATGTACAAATTGGCCTTTAATATTTTTTGTTTGTAATACTCTATTGAACAAGAGGAAAACAGCTATTAATATCTAAGACACACACAAAGGGTTTTGGATGCTAAGCAGACCGGGGTGGCAGAGCGGTTCTAGGCGCTGCAGTCAGGAACTGCGCGACCGCTACGGTCGCAGGTTCGAATCCTGCTTCGGGCATGGATGTGTGTGGTGTCCTTAGGTTAGTTAGGTTTATATGGTTCTAAGTTCTAGGGGACTGATGACCTCAGAAGTTAAGTCCCATAGTGCTCGGAGCCATTTGAACCATATGGACGCTAAATAATGCAATAATATCCATCGAGCTCGCGTAATGAAAATGAAGCCTGTCCGACGAGAGGATGTGGTAGGATAGAACGAAAATTTGGTATGAGATGCAACTGCAAATAATTAAACTATGAAGAAAACAAAAAATAATGTTATTGGGAAACACCACATTTCGTCAATTAAGGTGGAAAAGAGCAGAGTAACCTAAAATGGTTGTATAATTAATTATATGAGAGGGAAACGCAGACAGACCATAAGAAATGTAATGAAATTCCGAAAGTGACGCCATATGCAGTGTACAAAGCATGAAGACAGGAAATCGTGGGGTTTCAGTAGAAATGATGAAAATAATAACAGAAACTCGTAAAACTACTTACAGAATGATTACAAAAAACGGTTCCCCAAAAGTGGAACAACGCTGTAATTATTCTCGCTCACAAGAAAGAGAACAGACAAGAGATAAAGAACTATACATCTATCATCCTTCTCTAGGTAATACAAAGAAATCCACTAATATTATGCAAAAAATGAGGTTAATTAAATAGAAGCACATGGTGGCTTAGAAGTGGATATAGGACAGTCAGCGAGTTGAGAACTACATTATAGGACAGGGCGATAAGTATGAATTATCATTTTGTCTCCGATTACTATGTTTTGAGAAGCGTTTGACTAGATTTCGAAAAATTTTTAATAATCGCCGTTGAGAAGTAAGTCAGGGATTCAATCTATGTCAGAATAATCAAGAACGTATACACCATTGCCACAGCTACCACTAGACAGACATAATAAGACCAATGAGAAACTGAGAACGTAAAGAGGAGCCATGCAGCAAGGCTGAATGTCATAAAAACTAGTCTCATCTGTCCTAGAGGAAGTCTTCAAATGCTGACACTGGGAAAATGAAGAAGCAATGCGTGTTAATGTAACACATCTGAAATACCTTCGTCTTGCGGGCAACATGGTACTATTTGCTACAGGTGCAGATAAAATCCAGTGATGAATGGAAAAACGTAACCGGCAAAAATTTAAGAATGGGCTTCGAAATTATGTTAAGACTACAATAATATGTAAGCAACATATAGAAAAGGAAATAGCGAAAAGTAATCATTAAGTCTTAGAACGAGTGGATGATTTTTTTTTTGTGCTGGGCAGTTGAAGACAGTGACTGGATGGACAAGAAAATAATGAACAGAATAGTGAAAATGGCCTGCAGCACTTCTAGTAGCATAAACAGAGTTTTCTAAACAAAGCTTCTGATAAGTCTGAAAATGAAAGGTCATAAATGTTTTATTCTAGATTTTCTCGGCCAACAATGGTGAATTGCTTGCTGGGAAGTACTCTACAAAGAAAACAGCAAAAGAAGTACACAGAACAGTCCGGACTGGAGACGTAATTATGACTACAGTGAAAATGAAACCGTGGTATGCTGGACCTCTAGCCAGGCGAGTAGATGGCAGATGCACCAACAGAATTTTTTTCGCGGTTACGAGAGACGGAAAGGCCAAGACGGCGGATGGTGGGTAGATGACATTAAAGATGCTTGTAGCTGAAATCCGTAATGCATGGAAAACTGCGTTTGATGTCAAATGGTTGGTGATGGTTGTGATGATGATGGTGGGAATGGTGGGGATGGTGGTTGTGGATGTGGTGGTGGTGATGGTGGTGGTGGTGATGATGACAATCAAATGTGTTTTTGTTATTCGAAACAAAGTGACATGACAGTTTTCATATGTATGTTGATACTAAGAACGGAAGACGATTATGTATGTCTTGAGCTGCATGTGGCGATATACCCTGAAAACCATTGAGTACTACGTAGTATAAGGTGCTTGGTTCTGTCGTTATTGACAGAGTAAGAGGAAAATATCACTGTGTGCGTTCTAATCTCTTTTGACTTGTTCTTATGCTCATTATTAAACGAAACACGTAACAGATGCACTAAAATTACTGTATTGTCTACGCAAAACATTGGTTTGCTACAATTACTCGTGAGCATTTTGGGAAAAAAACATTGACTTTCTTTAAATGTAAATAATTACTATTAAAAACAGTCTTGATCACAATTTATTTTATAAGGTGACCGGTTTCGACCACTGCTGTGGTCATCTTCAGACCATTGAGTGGAAACCCAACAGAAAGGGGTTTCCACTCAATGGTCTGAAGATGACCACAGCAGTGGTCGAAACCGGTCACCTTATAAAATAAATTGTGATCAAGACTGTTTTTAATAGTAATTATTTACAATTTTATTGATCACTGCTGTTCCCTTAATGCATTCAAAAGTAATTTCTTTAAATGGTTTCCATGAAGATCTCCGTATAAACACACTCATCATGAAAAAGTTGGAAGTCACAAATCTAGCAGCCCGGTTCTTAACGCTCTCCGTCTAGTCTTTTATCCTTGTCGGGAGAGGTTCCTAAACGCATGCGTATTATTAAAGAACAGGTCGCACTAATTTCTTGTAATCAATCTCCTTTGTGTCTCCTAGGTAAATGAAGTCATTCGTAGTATTTAGAACGTTACACTAGGGAATGTAATCGATGTGGCTTAGTCCTGTGGTGGACCACCAATGTTGCACGCGATCGTTAACGATTTCTACCTCCTATTCGTGCCCAATATTTTACATTTATTCACATATAACCAAATCCACGCTCATCTGCAGAAAGACATGATTGTCTGAGGCTTTCTGATTTTCATTACAGTTATCAACAGTAATATATTCGTAACAACATCACAAGTAAACAGCCTGAAAGTGCTGCTCACCCGAAGTAAAAGCAAAAACGCTTCCTCGGGGTGCTCCCCGTATACAGTATCGCACTAGCTTCTAATAGTTGAAAATGTTGCAGGCCACTCACGTATTTCAGAAGATAATACCATGCACTCGTACCTTTGTTTTCACTAGAAAGTATGATACGCCTTCCGAGAAACCACGAATACACTATCTGTCTCTTTGTCTGTATCCGTCTCTTTGTCTGTGTCCACAGTTTGCAGGCTATTGCGTTGAGAAAAGCAAGCAGTTTTGTTTATGCAATGTAAATGTCACATGTTTATGCCCTGACATGGTTATGCGTACGTCGTCCTTCTGGTAATGCACTGATGATGACTTTGTTATAGTCGAAATATAGTTCTGCAATAAGTTGCGGATTCGGCGGCTGACTGCTGTCCTTCTTTACATCGAATATTTGACGATCGATGTGTACTACCGGTAGCTAATGGTTTTCAATTTAGTTAAATCAAGCAGTGTTTCAGTGAAACTTGGTTGATTTTCGAAGACAACCTTTTCTTTCCCTACGAATATTCTTACACTAGAACTTGGGTCAACCATTCTTACACGTGGTAGTAACGAATGATTATTTTCTTCTGAAAGAAAATTATTTGAATTGTTGTCTGAGCGATAAATGTAATTTAATATTATGAACTTCGAATGGATATTGTCCATCGTCACATTAGTACTAGTAGCCGTGTGTCATAGTAAATCATCGTACGTTAGCACAGAGAGGATGGCGTCTAGTGATGTGTACGATAAATAATCCTATAGACTGTATGTCTGAGGCAGTCATGTCAAACAGTTCCTATATGAATGTACTGCGAATACATTTCTTTTTCCCCGCAGTGGCTAATCGTATTTTAAAGATATATTTCGATTCTGTAGTTAAAAATCTTATTGCAAACGACGTACGTGTAACGGAAGAAAAACGAACAAAATATACGAGTATGATCTTATGATTGTTTACAAAAGTCCGAAATAATGCAGTTTGCTAGGTATTGCTATAAAGCACCTGAACTGATTGTTTAAAATACGGTTCCGTCATTTATTGAAACTAATAAGTGCACACGTTTGCAAAAAGTAGTAGGAGAAGGAAAAAATCGATGTCGCGAATGCGTGCAGCATGCCTGCAGCTAGTTTTTTAAAAGTTTTATTAGGACCGTGTTCAGAAATTGAAATCTATGCTCAAGTCACAAAAGAGTAAGTTTATTATAGAGTTGCTTCTTTACCTGTTTATGCTTTAGAACTTTGTTTCGATACCGAAATACTTGAATCAGTGGGAATGTTACACTGATCATTAAAACACACCGCCATTTCCTCTCGTATGCACCGAAGCAGTACATAAAACAGAAAGTATCAGTAAAACCTCCTCTGTTTAAGACCTGCTCAATTTTGGTAAATACTTTTTCTTCATACAAGTTGTATAGGAAATATACATCTACTTTGCTAAGCAGGACAAAAAGCGTTGCGTGACTTAACCCTCCCGTTTCCAAGTGTAGCGAGAGATGGCCACGTGTGTTGTCGAACCTTAATTCAGTTCTCTAGAAAATTGCTATTACTGTACAAATATTACATGAACACTACATCGTGTCCGACATGTCTGAAGTCTTTCTCTGTTCAAAGAAATTGCAGAAACAAGAAGGATTTAAGTAACTTCCATTGTACGAGTGTAATCTCTAAGGATGCGAAACAACAAAACAGTATAAAGGGAGAGTTTAAAGCTAGTGAAGCAACCAGAGAAAATATGTACGACAATTACACCTAGAGAGAAGTAAGACAGAGTGTAGAGACAAGAAGGAAATCCGGCAAAGTAAGTGTGAAACCGCAACTCAGTGTCAAAGGCGCATCATGCGATTCCATGGTGGAGTGTCTTAAAGTCACTGTTTGTCTTGGGAATTAAGTTAAGAGTTCTCCAGTGGTAATTGTTACTTGTTTAGAAGACACGTTCATTCCATGAAAACTGTTGTTAATAATGGAGACTATTTCTGAATTTTGTACCAAATTTTCAATAATTATCTTTTATTTTGTAGCGAGAAGCAAAACTTTCCACAGATAATTGCCAGATTTTTAAGAAGTCAAAAGAGTAATTCGTTGTCAGAAAATCACTATGTTCTTTCAGACCAACATTATAGTGCTTTAGATTTTTAGAAAGAGCGAGGCGGAGCTAGGTTTAGCACATTGGACCAGGTTGCGGTAGGTCGGCGATTCAATTCGCCATCGAGCAATCCATATTTAGGTTTCCTTGTTCTCTGTAAATGGCTTAAGGTAAATACCATGATGGTTCCTTTAAAAAGGGCATAGCTGATATTCTTCCCCATCTTTCTCCAATACGACCTTGTACTTCGTTTGTATTGATATTGTCGTCGACGGGACGTTAAACTGTGTTTTCATTCTCTGTCCATTTTCAGTGAATACAATTTACAAAACTATGAGAGAGACAGCTGACTTTTCGTACACAGGTAATTATTCCAATTTGACGTTTATGTGAATACTGTCGCTTACCAAGAGCTGCCGGTTTGAGAAACGGACGCACAGTGAAAGATTCTGTCTCCCGGGTTACACACAGAAACATACCTGTACAAAGAGTTACGTAGCCATATATTTTGAGTGTTTTAGTGTCGTGCTATATAATAGTCCATCATAGTTCAGTCCACCACAGCGATAAATTAAACAGGGTTTAAGGAAATGCTACGCGCTCAGTTGCAGTTATTAAAACATGCGAGGCTAATGTTATTCGCTTGAGGTTCTTAGTGAAATTCATTTGCTATTATCTGATTGTTACAAACCAAAACTGTGTACTTCAACGAATTCATAATGGTTTCGCTTGGTACGGAGAGACAGTAGACAGATATACATTTTTCTGAATAAAAGTTGGCGAACCGTCTTCATTTCGGTTTTTATTTACATTTTTGGCGTACTTGCAAGACCTGTAGTTGGAACTTTCGCTCAGAAAGACGTTTAGGTAAATAAAAAACGGAAATACAGGAAATGTAAAACAACTCTTAAAACATAGCGATATATCAATAATAACTATAAATAATCTAAAAGAAAGTTACAAAAAGTTATATGGTTTACAGGTGTGCTATGTTATTCCCCTTATACACATAAATAAATCTAAGCGATAAGCCGTAAATTCTGAACCATATCGGAGTCACCGAAGCAAGAGCATTAGATACGCACATTTTGAATTTTAGAATTTTTTGCAAAAGTGGCACGTACACGAGGTCTTTCATTTGACCCCATAAAGTAAATCCAGGGGTGTAAGATCCCAAGCACTTCTTCACGGCCGGCTGGAGAGGCCGAGCGGTTCTAGGCGCTACAGTCTGGAACCGCGTAACCGCCACGGTCGCAGGTTCGAATCCTGCCTCGGGCATGGATGTGTGTGATGTCCTTAGGTTAGTTAGGTTTAAGTAGTTCTAAGTTCTAGGGAACTGATGACCACTGCAGTTAAGTCCCATAGTGCTCAGAGCCATTTGAACTTCTTCACGCCCAGCGCGACCGATCCAACGATTTGGAAGATGTTGGTTTAAAAATGTGCGAAATTCCTTACTCTAATGAGGTGGTGCTTCATTTTGCTGAGAGTTGTAATCTGTGAAATTCGGATCAAACTGTGGCAATGGCCATTGTTGATGCATGTGCAAGTAAATGGTTTTAGCTCCATATACGGCGCGAAATGGGTTATCACTTCATATTATTCGTGTAACCTACGAAATGTGTAAAAAAATAACTTTAGTTTGCCTTCTCTGTAATTATTATCGGTGCATACTTGTAATTAAATAGTTATAGCCGTTTATAATCGCTGTATCCATTTTTAATTGCTCTGTACGAAAAGTTGACGTGCCTTAATTCGAAACATGTACCACATCGTGTAGACTCGCTATTATACGGTAGTAACATTTTATTTTCGCTGTAGACATATGATGGAGGCTAGCATATTTCAATACTGCAAAGATATTATATTGTGCGATTCTTGTGTCAATACAAATCGTAGGATCACGCTGCAATCTATTCTTCAGGAAAAAAGAACCCAGATTTCTCCTTAAAGTTAGGGGATGTCATTCTACGCAAACCAATTTGACGAATTTGACTGTTTTTTCGAGGCTTTGTTGTTAATCTTCGCGTGAATCTGAGCAGTATGTTCATAACTCTGAGAGCATCCTAGATTGCTGCACTGCATCGGTGGGAGTCTCACCTGTCATTTAATTGATATATGTTTTTTTTTTTTTTTGGTGCGGTTTTGTCGGTTTCTTCGTCCATTGATGTTTTCGTGCCTTTAAACAGTTTCGAATTTGCTGACTAGTTTATCTAATACATATTAATATACTTCTAGAAATTACATTCAAGAGAATTTTAGCGTGCTTGCACTTATTTCGCATACAGTACTCATTAAAAAAGTAAAGAGCATATGAACTATCGGTTTATTGAGACACTGTCAGCTATCTGCAAAGAGCTTTCCAGTTAGCAACGTTTTATTTAATACTGAAATTCCGTTTTGGGCGTGCCAACTGTACATGTGTTTGAATATAACGCTTTATATATAGGGCATCCACAGTTGAAATTTTCCATGTTGAATAAAAAGAACCACTGCGACTGTTAAAAATCTTTATTCAAAGACATGACCGTTTTGCAAGCTATACTTCCATTATCAGGGGTTTACAACGAATCCATACAAGCGATTTGGTTAAAAGCCGGAAAAAGTCAGAAATTTTAAATACCTTAATGAGAATGTTGGGGAAGGTGCTTATCCGGCTTTTAAACATATCGCTTTTATGGACTGATTATTAATATCTGATGATGCAAATGTAGTTCCCGAAATGTATTTTAATAAAGATGTTTAATAGTCTCAGCGGTCCTTCTTATTCAGCAGTTGTACGGATGATACGAAAATATCTTCACATTTGAGACTAATCTAAGGCAAATAAAGATTTCTGAGTGCATGTGCAGCCGTCATTCGCGTTTTTGCTAATTATAGTCCCAAATTCATCGACAATGTAACAAAGAAATTTCTATCTGATTTTTATTAAACTTTGCTGGGTTGCAAGCCTTGAAGCTACTAAATATTACTTGAACGACGTCCTTTTCACAAACCGCCGTATTCTGTTAGTACCAGAGTATTCCGGGATTAGCAGCAGTCAGATCTTCCATAGAATAAATGCAGTCTTATGAAAACCATGTTTACAGTTTACAGTTGGGATTAAAAACGCACAACTCAAGTGGTAATAACTCACATGAAAATGTGCAGAATTAATATCGTTTACGGTCGGGTATGACTATTTCAGACGATACTAGGTCCCGAATGAGCAACGCATGTGAGGCAGGTCTTTGTCAACTGTTCACCGCATTCCATACACTGACAGACGATACACAGTGGCCTGTAATGTGTCTTTGGTGGACTCTTCTACGGTCCACGAACAGTTGCCGAAGATGGAGAATTATTCGTTACAGAAACATATTTAATGTACCCTTTGGAGTGCAGCAGGGCGTATTGTCTAGAAAGCCGAACGTTCATACATAGAACAATTCTGCAACAAACGTCAATCTAGTGGACAATATGTATATATAGCTTCCCGCTGTGGTTGGAAACAGTGACATATTGGGACGTTGAAGCGACGTAGAGTTGACCGCGGTTATCGATAAAGAATTTTTCCGATACTCGTAGTTGCAGTTACGAAGATCAATCGCGAAGCACTCTACCTCTTCCCGTGAAAAGCACACTTCGTAGGAAACGGCATAGCTGCAAATGCAACCCATCATGAACAAAGTGTGCAAGAATTGGGGCGAAATGGTTTAGATATCAGGCTTCATTTGTGTTGTCACTGTGTTTTAATGCGTGCATTCACACTGGCGGTAGTCACACTGAAAAGTTGCTATGAGTTTACCATGTTGTTAGCAGATGACAGTTACTTATGTCAATAAAAAGCAGATATTCATTTCCCACCATTTAATGCTCATTTCATACTACTCAGTTTAGGATCCTCCACCATTTGTGTCATTTTCCTCTTAAAGATTTGAAACTTTCCGTGTAACAGTTGAGGGCCTTCACTCCGTGTACGAGGCGTACGGAAGGTTGGTGATTTAAGATACTTTGACAAGAGACGATGTGAGAGCGCGGGACGAAGGGAAGTATCAGAGAAACGGAGAAGAAAGGAGGGGAAGAAAAATTAGGGTGTAATATCCCGTCGACGATGTGGTCATTAGAGACAGAGCACAAGCTCATATCGTGGAAGTGTAACGATCTCGGTCGTGTCTTTTTTAAAGGAACCATCCTGACATTTGCCTTAAGCGATTTCGGGAAACCACGAAAAGTTAAATCTGAACAGCCAGATAGCGGGATTTGAACACCGATTCCCCAGAATGATGCCGTCACCAGTATCGTAACTATATGAGCAACAGTGAATAAGTAAACGACAGAGGATCTCACCCAAGAATATGTAAATCAATGGCTTGCTTCCTGTGTAGAGCAGTGCGGGCGCCAATCTGTTGTGTGCCTGCCGTTGAATACAGTGCTGAGAAAGCATAATTTTTTCGCAGCTCACCGTTACTCGAGCATTATTGGATTGGGAATTCTCGGGGTATCTGCGCTCCTGATGACAGGGTGGCGTTGTATGACGATTGGAGTTGACATGGGAATATCGTGGGAATTAAATTACCTGGCCACATGACTCGCTCTCCCTGGAACATCACACCCATGGTGTCGTCCGAGTCTGTCATATAAAAGGATCTAGAAATTTGACGATGACTGGGTTCACAGCCATCGTGAAATTTTTAAATGAAATAATTCCACTTTAGGCTCTTAAATCATTATTTACTGCAATTTCGAAACGTGGTCATTTTCAAGCATTCTGAAGGCAGTCAGTAAACACAAGTAAATATGAAACTGACAAACGTTGAAAATGAAAATTTCAAAGCTACTTACGTGAGATGTAACCCACTCAATAATATAAAGCTGTGACGTTCTGTGTAAGAGCAGTGGCTTGTGGTAGTGTGAATTTATTTACTTTTGCATATACCTTACACATTAGGAAGCTGGTGAAATAATGATACAAACACTTAAGTTTAAATCTCGTGTAGCAGGCGTGGTAAATGTATCACAAAAGCGACAAAGACGTAAACATACAATGAGTAGCAGCTATGGTGTGAAAAAAATGCTAATGCTAATATATGGAGTCGAGAAATGACTACGCAGAAAGGAGAAAAGAGACAGAAATAT